>NW_023270320.1:15116877-15229238 GCF_011800145.1 Mirounga leonina | reverse complement strand
TGACCTGAGCCGAAGGCAGGGGCTTAACCGACTGAGCCACCCAGGCGTCCCAGGATGCAGGATCTGAAACCATATTTGGCTGGCTCCAAAGCTTCTACTCTCTTCTACTGTTCCAAAATACCACCAAAAAAACCACTGAAGGACTTCATTTGGATATGCCTACCCCTTCTCGTAGCTGCAAATCCTTGATCAAAAGGCTATTGTCAGAGGGAACGAACACACACACACACACACACACACACAGACCTGAGATTCCATAAAGAGAGCACAGAACAAAACATGGAAACCCATCCTACTTCCATAACATCGTTTCTTGGGTACACTCTCTTCTGTGGCAGATGTCCAAAAACAACAACCTAGGTGCTAGGTGTCAACAATCTCACCTCAGTTGCTAGGATAACTCCATTCCACATAGGAAGAACCACCTGCCCTCCCCGTCCTCTGCACTCAATTATTAGAAAGAGGAGAAAACATCCCAGTTAGGAAACATAAAGCATACATTCCGCTCTTCTCTTCCATTTTGCTTGAATGGGTCTCCTCTTAGAAACCTAAGAAAACAGGGCATCGAGGTGACCACACACTGGTCATTGTTGTATTGAGTCCTCTAAAATATGTCTTTTGGAGTTTCCCAGGGTTCTTCATGGATGCTGAGTGTGGCCCCTGTCACCATCTTAGCAAACAAGGAAGTTTAGTCATAGAATGAAGTGACAGCCACTTGTCCAACATCTTCCGCACTCCAAATGAAAGACTAGGAAGACACCCAGAAGCAAATCTCCTTAAGCACTCATCATCTCACTTAAGACAATGGCTCAATACATTCAACCAATAACTAATGAGTCAGTAGGAGGTCATGCACTAAGTAAGGGCAAACTGTACCGATTCCTCTTGAAAACTGTTAAGGGAAGCTTGCTCTTGACAGAATGCTCTAGTTTTCAGGCAAACCGAACTGCTGGTCTTGTTTCCATTTTTTTCTTCAGGTTCATATGTATATATGTTTATGTATACAAGTCCACAGCCCCTTATTTCTTCAGTAAGAAAGCCCAAATACCTTTTTATAATTGCTACAACGGAGACAATGACAACCAAGAGCTGTATTTTAGTCTCGTCTGTGACTATGACAAAGTCTACACCTGACTTAATTTCGTCACCTAAATTCCTTTGGGCAGGAGCAACAAATTCATCTGCATATCCATCCACTGTAATTCCAAGGTCAAAGCCCTCAAAGTGGCAGAGATATATAAAGTATCTACTGAACTGAATTAAAGCACAATGAGGTAAAATAAAAATGCATAACTTAGAACGAAAAACTGAGGCTTGTCTTACAAAACCCTTGGAATTTAACCACTGCAACATAGTCTTAAGCTGTAGCCATTGCCAAAAGTCTTTCTAATGAATCAGAAAGCAAACAAAATGTCTCCTATTAGTTGAACTGTATGAAATTGCTGCTTTTTTGCAGGTCAAAAACACTAGATATCAACAGTTTCCTGCGGTTCAACCTAATAAAGTATAATCAACCACACAAGTTAAGGTAGAAAACCTGGATATATCTTCAGTAACCTGTTTCCCTGACCAAAATATTCACATATAAAGGATATGATTACAAGGCATATAACTGTGTTCATGTGAAAAAACAGTGTTGTTTCTGGAGACCTAAGGAAATCATTTTAATCAGAACTTACTTTTGTAAGTTAAAGCTTTAATGAGGTCTAATTTCCATAAAATAAAATTCGTTGATTTTGAGTGTAGGATTTGATGTGTTTTGACAAATGTATCCACTTTTGTGATCACCACAATCATGGTGTGGAATATTTCTATCACCCAACAAAGGTTCCCTTGTAGCACATCCCCTCCCCACACCACTAGCTTCCTGTCAATGTAGCATTCTGCCTTTTCTACAATTTCCTATAAATGGACTCATACCATATGTGCTTTTTTTTTTAAGATTTTATTTATTTGAGAGAGAGTGCACACATGATGGGGGGTGGGTGGAGGGAGAGAGAGAATCTCAAGCAAACTCCCTGCTGAGCGTGGAGCCCTACCCCATGACCCTGAGATCATGACCCCAGCCGAAACCAAGAGTCAGACGCATAACCAACTGAGCCACCCACGTGCCCCCAGTATGTGATCTTTTGTGTTTGGCTCCCTTCACTTAGCACAAAGCTTTTGAGACTCATCTACGTTGTTTTACTAGTAGTTCATTTCTTTTTATTGCTAAGTAATACCCCACAATTTGTTTATTCATTCACCAAACAAGCTGTTTCCAGTATTGGGCCCTAATGAAAAAAAGGTTATGAACATTTGCATATAAATCTTTTTTTAAACATAGATTTTCATTTCCCTTAGAATGAATACACAGGAATGTAATTGCTGTATTGTATGGGTAAATAGTTTTTTTAAGAAACAAACACAGTTTCTATATATATATATATATATATATATATATATATATACACAATGGAATATTATGCAGCCATCAAAAGGAATGAAATCTTCCCATTTGCAACAATGTGGATGGAACTGCAGGGTAGTATGCTGAGCGAAATAAGTCAATCACAGAAAGACATGTATCCTATGATCTCACTGATATGAGGAATTCTTAATCTCAGGAAACAAACTGAGGGTTGCTGGAGTGGTGGGGGGTGGGAGGGATGGGGTGACTGGGTGATAGACACTGGGGAGGGTATGTGCTATGGTGAGCGCTGTGAATTGTGTAAGACTGTTGAATCACAGACCTGTACCTCTGAAACAAATCATACATTATGTGTTAAAAAAAAGAAGAAGAAGAAGATAGCAGGAGGGGAAGACTGAAGGGGGGGAAATTGGAGGGGGAGACGAACCATGAGAGACTGTGGACTCTGAGAAATAAACTGAGGGTTCTAGAGGGGAGGGGGTGGGGGGATGGGTTAGCCTGGTGATGGGTATTAAAGAGGGCACGTTCTGCATGGAGCACTGGGTGTTATGCGCAAACAATGAATCATGGAACACTACATCAAAAACTAATGATGTAATGTATGGTGATTAACATAACATAATAAAAAAAAATGAAACAAATAAAAATTCATGGCAATAAAAAAAAAAAACAACCAACCACAGTTTCACAAAGTGATTATACCATTTTGCCTTCCCAACAGCAATACAGGAGAGCCTGACCTATTACACATCCTCACCAACACTTGGTATAGTCCGTCTTTTTAATCTTAGCCATTCTAGGGGTATGTAGTGGTATCTCCTAGTGGTTTCAAGTTTATTTCCCTAATGACTAATAATATTGCTACCTTTTAATCGCTTATTTGCCATTCATATATCCTATTTTGGAGAGTGTCTATTCAAATATTTTGCCCAGTTCTCAATTGGATTTTATTACTGTTATTGAGTTGTAAGAGTTTTGTTTTGAATCAGATATATGTTTTGCAAATATTTTCTCCTGAACTATGGATTGCCTCTTCATTTTCTTAACAGTTCTTCTGAAGACCAAAAGTTTTTCATTTTAAGTCTGATACATCAAAATTTTTCTTATATAGTTTTTGTGCTAAAAAAAAAATCTTAGCCTATCCAAAGTTTACAAAGAGTTTCTCCTATGGGGCGCCTGGGTGGCTCAGTTGGTTAAGCGACTGCCTTCAGCTCAGGTCATGATCCCAGGGTCCTGGGATAGAGCCCCGCATCGGGCTCCCTGCTCAGCGGGAAGCCTGCCTCTCCCTCTCCCACTCCCCCTGCTTGTGTTCCCTGTCTCGCTGTGTCTCTCTCTGTCAAATTAATAAATAAAATCTTTAAAAAAAAAAAAAGAGTTTCTCCTATGTTTTCCTTGTAAGATTTTATAGTTTTGGCCCTTACGTTTAGATCCATGATTTATTTCAAGGTAATCTGTGTGTATGGTGTGAGGTATGGGTCAAGGTTCATTTTTATGAATACAGATGTCTAATTGTTCAGCACCATTTTTCGAAAATATTACCCTTCCCTCTCTTTGTACTTTTGTCAATCAAAAATCAATTAACCATATACGTCGGTTTACCGTGTTGCATAGATTTGCCTATCCTTACACGAATACCACACTATCTTGATTACTAGCTTCAAAGGAAGTATTTAAATCAGGTAGTATAAATCCTTCAATTTAAAATACCTATTTTTAAATAATTTAATAACTTGTGACTGATTCCCCCTAGGAGAGTTCACTCCCGATGGACATATCCTAAGACCTCTAACTGATGCTATTGCTCTTCCCATCACCACCACCACCCCTGTTTCTTTAAGTTAACAGTGGCTCCCTCCATTCATATCAGTGGGACTTCAAAGCCCTTCATCTACTTCCTACATAGATGGGGCATAATGAATTCCTACCCAGTTGACCTTACCAAGAATGGGCTAAAGCTCTTTTCTTGTTCCACCAACCATGACCTCCTGGACTCTTGGTTTCTACTCCTTAGATTTTTCCAGACCACATTACCAAAAAGTTCCTGACCTCTATCTTGATCATCTGATTCCTGTACCTTTGGCCCGTCTCAGAGACTCATTTCCCTGGGTGCTGGTCCTAAATCTGGACTGTGACCCGGTTCACTGTGAATTTGGACTTTACTTTTAACCAGCCATAACTACAGATGAATAAATCAATGAACAAAGTCCTTCCATTTGTATTCCCAATAGGCCTGCTGCTAATGGCCCTGAGGGGTATTCACTGCCCAACTCCAGGTGCACGGTTTCCACTGACGCAATGGAATTGTGCAACAAAACGGCCCTGACCCCACTCCGCCACCTCTGCTCCCCTCCCCCACTCACACATTGGTAGATACAATGTCTTCATATTAAAAACTGCCAAGTGAAAATATATTTAATGTTCCTTGGGCCAAATTCATACCGTAAATATGAAAAGTTACCCTCATGTTAACTTTGATGTGTTTCGGGCAGGTCAAAATGCAGAACCATTCAAATAACTGGTTTGGTAAATCACTTTCAAATCTCTTCTTCCTAAAATACTCAAATATATATTTACATTATCTCATAAGAACCACAATAAGCATGAAATTAGCTATTCCCTTCCTGTGATTTATACCAGCTCTCTACCAGATGGTTTTGAAATTTATTTTCTTTATCATGTAAAATGAATTTTCCCAGCTGCATCCCAGGATAAAACCCATAGGATCTGGAGTCACTTGGCAGTCATTTTACCTTTAAATTCACCTATGTGCTCTAGGTACTGCTTAAAAGAAGAAAGACAGGCAGACAGACAGACACAATGAAGGAAAGAAGGAAAAGAAAGAAAAGTAGGAAGTGAGTTATAAAGTTATATAACATAGCACTGAAGTTTTCTCATCCTAAAGATTACTTGAGATTTCTTTTGGCTTACGTATGAATCGCAGATTAGCTACTAAAAAAGGATATCTAGTTTCCAAACTAATCAATGAGGGTTCCACCTAAGGTTAAAAAAAAAAAAAAAAGTTTCACCCTCAAAATTAGAAGATTAGACACTGTTTCCTCATAAAGACCTAGCACCATTTGTTTAACAAAACTCAAAAGGCAAAACCTGGAAAGCTCCTGGGTACAGTGGTTAACGACGGGTAGGGAGACAGGGAGATTACGAGTTATCCAAACTCAGGTGGCATACTAACTCACCAGACCCAGCCCAGGAAAACCCTGGGGTGGGTCAGGCTGAAAAACAGCACATGACACATGACATTCATTCCTCACTGGATGACGTCTCTTCATTTCAGAACGTGGCTGATGAATACAAGTTTGTAGCATTCAACTGTCAAATCTTAGGCTACTCGGGGTAAGCGGCCTAGGACTTCTCTGGAATTGCCAGTAATTGTTATAAAAATCGACTTGCCAATATTAAACCATACAGCCCCTTTGCCCCATTACTTTTTGTTCCCAAACTGGACATTCAGTACCTCAAAGGATTTAATTTCCAGAGTCCAAAAAGGCCAGAAGCCTGGTGTGTATAAAACAGTTGGGTGGGTGCCTGGGTGGCTCAGTTGGTTAAGCGACTGCCTTCGGCTCAGGTCATGATCCTGGAGTCCCGGGATCGAGTCCCGCATCGGGCTCCCTGCTCAGCAGGGAGTCTGCGTCTCCCTCTGACCTTCCTCCTTCTCATGCTCTCTGTCTCTCATTCTCTCTCTCTCAAATAAATAAATAAAATCTTAAAAAAAAAAAAAAAAAACAGTTGGGTGTCCTATTATTTCACTTGGGAAGACAGAACAAGGACAGGAGTTCTTCCTATGACAGACTAGAGGCCCTCCGTCTACACCGTTCCTCACTTTTTCCGAGCCTTTGCTCGGGCTGCCCTCCTGATAATGCAGGCACACAAAAGCACCAAACCAATCTCAAAAGGAGGTGATGACAAAGAGGCTCCAAGGCTGGGTCTCTTGGGACTTGGCTGGACAATTTTGGGAAAGCTTACCCACTGAGTACCAGCCTCTTTACCTGCATTTACAAACTGCGCTTACCTAGCCACTTTACCTGCCCCAAGTGCTCTCCCTAACTGAACACTGTTTTTGCAGAAGATAAAACTCCGATGTTTAAATGGGGATTTAGAAGAGGAATCTATGTATGGTTACCTAGTAGAGATCATTCTCAGAGCTGGTAAGAAGGATCGGTGATAAAAGAGGCCACTGATTCTCTTCTCCAATCTCCTACATGGTCTCACACATAATAACTGCTTCATTTGTTTTCTGCAGAAAACAGAACTGCCTGAATGTGATGGAAAATGTTCATGTTACTAGTTGGATCTCTCTGGTCTTGTGAACTACCCTACTAAGCAACTACCTCGGGGAAGCCTAAAATAAAATCATGACATGAAATTCGATAAGAATTTACTGCGTAATTAGCCTTCTGTAGAGAATGGGAAGGTATTTATCTGACACCAGACAATTTTAAAACTATAATCCCATCATTTGCAAATAACTAAAAATTTAGAAGGTGACACCAAGCCAAAGGAGAGAGAGGACTCTTCTTAGCATACAGTTAAGCTACACATCATACAGTCACACTATGTTCTATATTGCTAAGATGCATTAGTATAATAGAGAAGGGGAAACAAAACAGGACTTCAGATTGAAGAAAACAAGATAATAAAGCAGATGGATGGAGCTCTTCAAGCCTGTACTAGCAGAAAATGCAATTAAACAAAGGCTATGCTTTTATTAAAATCACAATGGTTAATAATGTAGATAGACCCACTGAATTCTTCACCATGTAAGCTTTGTTACATTTTTATGGCACAAATTAAAAATTAATCTCACACTACTGAAAGTATGCCTTTAGCTGTTCCTAAGATAGCAAAAAACAAACAAACAAAACCCCAGAGGTTCCTAAAATGGCATAAAAATAAAAGGAGGTACATATGTACCTTACATGTATCACATAGAAAAAAATTTTAGAAAACCAGTGTTTCTCCTCTTTTATTATTAGTTTAACCCCAGGATTTTACAAGCAATGCAAACTATGATTACATGAGAATGAGCTAATAGTCATTCAAAAATTATGAGGTGAAGCCCAGGGATTGGATGCTCTCTCTAGAAGAAAAAGACCATTTACAACTTCCTTATTCACAGCACACCTTTCTCACTACTAAGTGGAATTCTAGTTTCTCCATGACCCCACTCAGCTGGAAGGAGTCTCTTCCTCCTCTGGATTCCCATGGTACTTTGTCTAGATTCACTCCCTGATCTACTGCAGTTGTACACGAACCTCATCTCCCTTTCCAGCCCAAGGTCCTGAAGGACGTCTCTTAGTGGGATTCCTGCCAGATCTTCCCAGCGCCCCTATGTTGTTGGAAGGCCACAGTGAATTTCTGCTGAGTGAATGTGGGGTGAAGTGAACGAATATCCTGACAAATGCCGACCTACATGTTAACTCTAGATGTTATCTCATTTCTCTGTATTGCATGAGCACGGTATTGTCGCTTTTGGTTAATGTTGATGAAGAGTTAAATGATTTTTCTTGGAGGGGCGCCTGGGTGGCTCAGTCAGTTAAGTGTCTGCCTTCGGCTTGGGTCATGATCCTGGGTTCCTGGGATCAAGCCCCACATTGGGCTCCCTGCTCAGAGGGGAGCCTGCTTCTCCCTCTCCCTCTGCCTGCTGCCCCCCCGACTCGTGTGCACACACACACTCTCTCTCTCTCTGTCAAATAAATAAATAAAATCCTTTTCAAAAAATGACTTTTCTTGGAAAGATTTTCTTTTAATTTAGTATGAGCTAAAACCATAATTAACCATGGAGATGACCAGCCTCAACCTTCTTCAACTGACAGTAAATTGGAACTGACTAATACATCGGAACCAGCCTTCAGTAGACGTGAACTTCACGGGGTGACCACAGGCCTCAGGCTTGCCTTGATGTGGAGCCACTTGAAATGATTCAGAACTTCGCCTCGGATCATCCCCGCGAGTGATCATCTTAGGAAAGAGGAGACAGCTCACCAACCCACAATGAAATACCAGGGTAGGCCCTTTCTAATGAATTCCAGGTGAGCCAGCTGTGACACCTGTGTCCGAGAGGCTCCACCCTCATAAGGTAGAGAGCCGCTTTCCCTACAGAAAGCAGGTACGGATGACGAAAACAAGCAATGTTACAACTGGCTTCTGCTTTCAGTCATCAGTACTTCATGTGTGAGATTTAAACAGTACCTTTGATATCCTTCTCCGATCCTGAAGAAATCTTTGCTAGGGGAGGGGTAGGGGGGAGAAAAAGCACAATCTAACTCTCTGCTGTGTTTCATGGTGTTTAATCCTCTCTAATTGCAAGAGTCTGGAGAAAATTAGTGGGGGAACAGATCACGGGCGTGTTCTTAATAATTTATTCCATTTTATTTATTTATTATTAGGTTCAAAAGCAGTTAGGGCCCAACCTGCTCTTACACAGAGCATAAAGACCTTGGTGGGACTCACTGCCCTGATGAATTTAAAGAGGGCACAGCGAGGAGGAAGAAGGGGGCAAGAGGATAACCGCTTTAGAAGCGCAGGGAGAGGTGTGCCTGCACCATGTTCTGCCTTTAGCCCGACCTACAGCTGTCAACACCGGGGGTTTCTCCTCCCACTCGCCCCACATCCCACCCTACTGCAGACCCAGTCGATAAAGAATAAACAAAGCACAAACAAAAGCAACTAAGAGAAGAGGATGGCAAAAGGCAATCAGCCTGCACCAAACAGATCTCCGTAATGCATTTGCTTTGACCTCTTCTTTTGCAAGCACCACCACCGAAAATAAGCTAGAACAAAAGATGATTCGTTATGCGTGGCCATAAGGAACTCCAGGGCATGCTGCATACATAATTCATGATGCAAAGCAAGCTGCCATCAGCATCATTTGTCCTCTCAATATTTTAAAGTGGTGAGAGGTTACTAGATATTTATAAAGTCTCTTATTTCTGCAAGACCCTTCCAAATTCATGAACAAATGGGGAACTTTATTTTTTCTGCAAATGCCATTACTTAAGAACCAAAGACTATAAATTCTTCTAGGGTTCACTTGGTATCCATCACAAGAGGGTGGGTAAACAACCCTAATAAGCCAATTAAGTCAGCAAGCAACATGTATCAGTCCTGTTGAAATTCATCTTCTCAAATCACTTCAGCTCTCTGTTTCACAAACACCTCAGTGTGGTTCCAGTTCATCCCATCCCATTCACCCAAGTCGAAGGGAAATGCTGTATACCTCACAGACAGGAAACACAAGCCCAGGAAGGTTACCTGACACACCTGAGCCCTCAGGGCCAGGCAGAGAGGCCTAGAACTCAACCTCATTAACAGCCTGGACAGTTCCCGAGGCTCCCCAAGACCTGCATCACTTACTGTGGGATTTACCTCAGAGCCCACCCCCTCCACTGACTGCGTTCTTACTCCATTCAAGCCCATCTTCCATGTAGCCTGGAGCAGTCTTACAAAAGGTGACCGTGACCCTTCCCCATTTGGCCCTTCAATATTTCCCTCTCACCCTGGGGGGAGGAGAGGGGAATAATCAAATAAATCAAAATATTTTAGCTTTAGGGGCGCCTGGGTGGCTCAGTCGGTTAAGCGTCTGCCTTCGGCTCAGGTCATGATCCCGGGGTCCTGGGATCGAGCCCCACATCGGGCTCCCTGCTCAGTGGGAAGCCTGCTTCTCCCTCTCCCACTCCCCCTGCTTGTGCTCTCTCTCTCCCTCTCTGTCAAATAAATAAAATATTAAAAAAAAAATTTTAGCTTTATATTGAGCTGCCAAGAATTCTGCCAAGAATCTTAGCTAATCAGGTAGACAGGCATGTGCATTATGCAGTGAAAGAACTGACCCCCAATAATCTGTCCCACCTTCTTCCCCCCACCCCGACTCTAGGACACTTCCGTGGCCCTGGTGGTTGGCAGAAAGTGCCCTAGCACCACCTCTGCTCAGCCGGAGACCAGTCCTCAGGCATCCAACCCCACCCACCTGGCTCCTGACGGGTCGCCTCCTCAGCCCCCTCCTGGCCCCAGGAGATGTGTTCATCTTGGCCCTTACCACACAGAACCTACATTGTACGTTCGCACTTGCTTTGCCCGCCTGGACTGCAGCTGCCTGGGATCGGGGCCTTCTTCACCTCGGACTCCCCATCACCTGCCCGATGCCTCATCATTGCAGACGGCCAGCTCATGTTTCTGGGCCAGCACCATAGGGTTGAACGCTCATGCTTTTCCCACACGTTATTCCATGTTCCATTCAACCAACCACCCACGTTTGACAGGTGGAAAGCTAGCATCTTCCTGAAAGGCAGTTCAGGGTGGTGACAGAGGCCATATGCTCTGGCGGAGGGGAGCCTGGGCCCTGGCACCTACTGCGTACACCTGGCTAAGTTACTCAGCCAACCTACACCTCAGTGTTCCTCACCCAGAAACGGGGATCATGAGCCAACATGTATTAAGCACTTACTGTATGATAAAAAACTTCTCTGGATAGTTGGCATCCATTAATTCATTTAATCCTCATGACATCTAAGGAGGCTGTGAGAGCAGGAACAAGTGCTAAGGAAAGGTTAGAATGATTTCTCCTCCTAGACCCAGGAAGAAACTGAGGCTCAGGGCAGCGCCCCAGAGGTGCAGGCTTCTTTACTCCTTAATCCGCTGGCTTTGAAAGATAAAAGATATGAGGCCTCTCTCTCTCTCTCTGATGCTGCCTTAGCATAATGCAAGAAAGCTGCATGGCAGTATTCATCTCTAGCTAGAGTTAATGGGACCCTTGTCCTGTGTCACCCCCCACAGGACACTGTAGACTCCTTGGGGTAAAGACCTGTCCCATTACGGAAACAAGCTATGTTGGGCGGGGGGGAGCAAGAGGTGAGGAGCTATTCATACTTTAAGTAGCAAGCACCGAGATTCCAAGCATTATAATATCATCTGCGTGATGCATGTGCCTGCCTCCTTGCAAGGCCAGAGAGCATGTGTTCTCTGGATGTGAACAAAGCCATCGACACACCACCAGATTCTTCAAAAGCAAATATTTGTCTACAATCGCAGAACCAGGATTCTTTTCTAACAAAGAACAATGTGCGCCATTCTAATTCCTGATTCTTGCCCCTAGTTTACAGTGGGCTCTGATTTCAATGGAAATCCCCCCATGAATAAACGTGGCTCGAATCACAAAGGGCACAATAAATCAGAAGATTTACAGACCGTGAATAGGGATGGCCTGAGTATTCCAATCTGCACATGGACTACCTGGGGCCAGGTATCCAGCAGTGTATCTGGATTGGCGACAGTCACCTGGTTGTTGTTTTATTTGTTTGTTCATTTGGCTCGGTGAGAGAATTTGCATAGCTCTGGTCATCAACAAGCTATCGTCATCCCTGCTATTTGGGTAAGCTTGTAATGCTGCACTAAGTCACACAGACAAGGCTCAGAGGAAAGAAAAGTTTTCAAGAAGTAGCTGAGAGGCTAACAGATCTGATAAGCTCTGTCTGCCTGCAGTAAAGCCTGGCCCCACAGCCTCCAAGGCAAATTCCTGAAATGACCAAACAGAAAACAAGTGAATTTTCCTTTTCTCTATGCCAAGGAAAGAGATGGAAACAATGTAGTAATCAGAGAGAATGCACATTATGTTACATAGTAACCAGAGGACATGCCTATGTTTTTCTTGAGGAAGGGAAAAGGCATACATAGTCCAAGAGGCTTAATAAAAGAAATAAACTCAAAAGAACACCTGCCCTAATCTGGAGAGGGTTGGGCCACTCACCAGCCAGCTGGGGGTGAGCAATATCAGCAACAGGGACAGACGCTTCCTAGAAAGGCTCTGCATCCCATTTGCTGTTACTGTGGCCTGGGCACAAAATAGCCCAGCTCTCAGCAGACCAGTGAGCTGTTTAAGCATTGGAGTGATCTTCTGGATAATTCGTATCTCTCTTTTCAGTTCTTCCCTATGCAATTCATGAGCAGCAAGCCCCGCTAATGAAAAGTACCAGAGCAATGCCAGGCCAATGTGCAGCAAAGGTATATCAGGAGCATCCCAATGAATATATATATTTAATAACATGTTCAGAAAACGTGGCATACGCTTTCCCTCATACTGCCTGCATTGATTTGGACATTTAATGTGAGATGGAAAATTTTAAAGACCAAACCTTTCAAGGAGCCGTGTTAAAAAATCTTTCTCTAAGAAAATGGAGATTTTGTTAGCATTAAACAAAATATACAATTAAGTATCTCTTAAACACACCAGGTGCCTGGATGGCTCGGTCGGTGGAAGCCTCTGACTCTTGACTTCAGCTCAGATCATGATCTCAGGGTCCTGAGATCAAGCCCCTCATCCAGTTCTGTGCTCAGTGGGGCACCTGCTGGAGATTCTCTCTCCCTCTCCCTCGGCCCCTCCCCCCTAAAATAAATAAATAAATCTTTAAAAAATAATAATAAACACAAAAGCAACTCTAACAGGATTGAATTCTTTACTGTTTTTACAGGTCAAACATTTACGTATGCTGGGCTAGACCCATTCTTTATTCATTACACACACAGAAGAGCAAACAGTTCATATTGTCTCTTAAATTCTGAACCCCTACTGGTCTCAGGATAAAACATCCAGGCACATCTCCTGTGCGTAACAACCAAGCTGAGGTCTAGAAAATACGTTACAGGGGCACCTGGGTGGCTCAGTTGGTTAAGCGACTGCCTTCGGCTCAGGTCATGATCCTGGAGTCCCGGGATCGAGTCCCACATCGGGCTCCCTGCTCAGCGGGGGGTCTGCTTCTCCCTCTGACCCTCTTCCCTCTCGTGCTGTCTCTCATTCTCTCTCTCAAATAAATAAATAAAATCTTTAAAAAAAAAAAATATGTTACAGAACTCTAGGACAAGGGGACAGGACAGAAATGAAAACCGTCCCGCTAGCATGGGCAGACTTTTCTTTAGGTGACAATTGGGGTAAAAGGAGAAGCAATGTTTTGGATTAATGAGATACAGTTCATAATCCACTTTTTTTTAATTCCCCACATGGACACAGCATTATTCTTTTTATTTTTTTTTTAATTTTTTTATTCTTATATTATCCCCATACATTGCATCATTAGTTTTAGATGTAGTGTTCCATGACTCATTGTGCATAACACCCAGTGCTCCAGGACACAGCATTATTCTTGCTGCCAATATCTTACTTTGATCCGTGGCACATTTATTTGTGGACATGCAAGGTTTGTCAGTATTGCTATGTCTAAACATGACATCACATTAAAATGGATGAATTAGGGGCACCTGGCTGGCCCAGTTGGTAGAGCACGTGACTCTTGATCTTGCAGTTGTAAGTTCGAGCCCCGTGTTACATGGAGAGATTATTTAAAAAATAAAATCTTTTTTTTTTTTTAAAGATTTATTTATTTGACAGAGAGATAGCGAGAGAAGGAACACAAGCAGGGGGAGCAGGAGAGGGAGAAGCAGGCTCCCCCGCAGCGCAGGGAGCCCGATGTGGGGCTCGATCCCAGGACCCTGGGATCATGACCTGAGCCGAAGGCAGACGCTTAACGACTGAGCCACCCAGGCGCCCCAAAAATAAAATCTTAAAAAAAAATAATAAAATGGATGAATTAGGCTGTGAAATGCATAATCATGCTGACTGCCTATTCCAGTAGGCATCACAAAAGCCCATTTAAAAGATTATCCTTATTTTAAATCACAGAGTTAAATTTTTATAACTCCCAGGCCCCTTTTCAAGTCCTAACATTTTGACTCACATATTTGTCTTTTTCTAATTGCATCTCAACAGTGTTCTAAGCACAAACCTGGATTACTAACCCTGAAGGAAATAAAGTTGAGTATCTCTTGGGACACCGGGTGGCTCAGTCAGTTGAGCATTGGACTCCTGGTTTCAGCTCAGGTCATGATCTCAAAGTCCTGGGATAGAGCCCTGCATCGGGCTCTGAGCTCAGCAGGGAGTCTGCTTGAGGATTCTCTCTCCTCCTTATGCCCCTCCCCTGCTCTCTCTCAAATAAATAAATAAATCTTTTTTAAAAAATTGAATATTTCTCAAAATTCTGGAAACTGGAGAATTTACTTAGTGTAAAATTTATAAAACAACCTTGAGAGAATCAAAGGTTTTTCAGTATACGACCCAACCAAACAGGACAGCCATTGGTAGAATAGAATTGATATACAGACATACGTCTGTAACGACTCATATGAGAGCATCTCCAAAGTATATTTTTAAGTGGCCAAATGCAAAGTGCAAAACAATGAGTGTAGCATTATCTCTTTCAGTTTAAAATATATGCAAATATATGCTTTCTCTTCCTTGGAAGAAATCACAAGAAACATTTTACAGAGGAGAACGAAAACTCAGGGTGAGAGGTTATGAGAGATGGGATTTTGCTTTTGAACATACCATCCACATACAGATATTAGTTTTTTGTTATCGGCAGAGGTTGTATGGGTGGAGAGATGATGGTTCCCTGTGAGTCCTTCTGTTACTTCTCTGTATTTAGAAAAATAATAATGGTATTTCATTTGATCATGAGGAAATGATCAACATACTGTATTGGATAAAATTTAAAACATCAAAAGTTTTTTAACCCTGAAAGGGGAAGTACACTAGAAAATAAATACCTTATGTGCAAGAGACAAAAGGTTATTATCTTGAATATTGGCAAAGAGTTAATATAAATTGAAGTCTGTGGTTGTAAGAAATAAGAAATCACTGTGATTAAAAACAGAAAAAGAAAAGTACCACAAAGATGATGCCAAAAGATGTTATTAAGCAATTCACAAAAGAAACAACAAAGTAGGCAACATTCATAGAGGAAAACACTCACGTTTCATTAATTAAAAGTTTTAACCATCAGTGATATACTGTTTTCCATCAAATGTTAGTGCATTTTTTTAAAAAGATTTTATTTATTTATTTGACAGAGAGAGACACAGCGAGAGCAGGAACACAAACAGGGGGAGTGGGAGAGGGAGATGCAGGCTTCCCGCCGAGCAGGGAGCCTGATGCGGGGCTCGATCCCAGGACCCTGGGATCATGACCCGAGCCGAAGGCAGACGCTTAACGACTGAGCCACCCAGGTGCCCCAAATATTAGTGCATTTTTGAGATGATACCCAATAGTGAGGAAGTACAGTGAAATCAATCTGGTGTCCTCAGCAGGTACGAATATGAATTGTGACCCTTCATGGAAAGCAGTGGAGACATGTACTGGACCTTAGACATTCCTTGCCTTTGACTGAATGATTCCACTTTGGGGATTACTGCCCAAATAAGAAAGAGCTTTTGTGAAGAAATACCACCGTCAGAGAATTATACATAACAACAAAAAACTTGAAACAACTTAAGAGTCCAGTGGTTAAATAAATAAAGGTAAAAATCCCTTTGATGTATTGTTGTGCAAGCATTTATAATTGCTGTGTAGATACCAATAACATGAAACCATATTCATGATAGCTTACTTAGGTTAAAAAAAAAACTATTTAGGGGCGCCTAGGTGGCTCAGTCAGTTAAGCATCTGCCTTCAGCTCAGGTCATGATCCCAGGGCCCTGGGATCGGCCCCGCATCGGGCTCCCTGCTCCATGGGGAGCCTACTTCTCCCTCTCCCCTCTGCCTGCCGCTTCCCTGCTTGCGTTCTCTCTCTCTAATAAATAAATCTTAAAAAAAAAAAAAAAACTATTTCAAATATTTATTCAATGGGATTGTCCCTACCTACCTGTTTTAATAAATTTAAGATTAAGGGGGAAAAAAACTGAAAAAAAAAAAAAAAGAGTAATTTGTATTAAGTAATGACATTAGACATCAGTCATGAGTAATTCTTTTCCTTTCACCCTTCAAATTTGTGTATGTTTTAATAAAGGGGGAAAAAAGCACTTTCAAAAGAGCATCAGGTATTTATGACTAGGAATCACACTGTACTTACACTCCTTCCACAAAAATAAGAGGGGTTTTATCCATAAGCTTATCAAATTTTCAAATATACGTTTAGACTTGTGCTTTCTGGAATAACTATAGTAAGAGTTACGGCAGCTAACATCTACTGAGCTCCTGCAATACCTCAAGCATTGTCCTAAGCAGTTTATACGTATGAACCCGAGCCTCGGGACCACCCTATGACATGGAAACTATTATGATGTCCCAAGTCAAACCCCTAACAAGCGGGGGGAACGGGGAATCCAACCCAGCCCTCCACTCAAGAGCCCTCGCATCTAACCACCCTATTATAATGCTTTTAAAATGCCACACGAAATTCCAAGTGTTTCAACTCAAAATAGAAAGTAAATACAAACAAAATACAAAGTAAACATTTAAAATATCTTGCGTGTCCTAGGATTTCAAGGAAAATGTAACTGAGGTATATTTTGATCAAGTAAGAGGCAAGGAAAGACAAAGTAGAATGCTACAACTAACAATCTGAGAAACTCTGTCCGAGTGTGGGAAGTGATGTCCAAACAAATGAGATGCATGAAATATGGTATTCCATTACTGCAAAATTAAAAACAAAAAACAAAAAACACAGTATATTCAGTCAGTGGTGTCACAAAAAAGCACAAAGATAAGACACTGAAATTTAGTCCACAATCAAATGCTAATTGTGTGAGGGCCAAACTGGCCTCCAGTGCAAGATCTGTTATGGTAAGATTTAGAGGAAGGAAAATCGATGTTCTCGGACACATTCCCAGGGATTACGGAGGCATGTGGCCATCTGGCTGTTAGAATAACCAACTCTCCTTTTCTCCCCGTTCTCAGAACTGGAGAAAAGTGGCCAGCGGCAGGCTCAGATGAGGATCTACCGGACAGGTGTTCTGTCGGCCCGGCAACAACTTTATTGTAAGTCTGAGCAAATCATTGGAAACTGCCCTCCCATTCTCCCAGCCATAAATCTCTTCCATGGTCTCAAGACAGCATTGTCTGATGGAAGAGGAACGGGCTAGGATGATGCTTCCAACTCTAGGGTATGGGCCGGCGGCGGTCCCTGGCAAACTTGTATCAGTTCCTAAGTGTAACTTGAATGAAGAAGCCTCTTCCATCATACGATTGCTAAATGCTTTCATGCACACGCCCACCCCCAGACACGGCTCGCTGAACCATCTGTATCAGCCTCCAACCCCAGACTTTTTAAATCCCATTCTAATTTGAAATACCCTCCCCACCTCCTTCATGCGGTTAACTGGAAATCACCCTTTAATGCTCAGCTGCACTGTGGTCCTTCCAGGAACCTCTCTGAGATCCCATTTCTCCCCAGCACCTAACTGTGACCCCGCTGATCTCCACGTGGGCGGGTCCCATGCATTAGCAGACCCCACAGGCCCAGCACTCAGTGCTACAGACTGGACATGGAGGAAAGAGGAGGAGCGAAGAGGGGAGGTGGTGCATGTAGGAAGCAGTGGGCAGCCTAACCCTGAGGGGCAGAGCAGGACAGTGGGTAGGAGCAGAGGGGCAGGGCTGATATCCCAGAGCACTGTCACTCTGGGGGCAGTCCCTTAACTTTCTAAAGCTCAATTTCTCCACCTGCACATGAGGACAATGATAATACCTACCTCCCAGCGTTGCTGGCAGGATTAAACGAGATCATCCATAAGAAGCACTTAGCACTGTCTCTCCACCATGGTGGGAACACAACAGTATCCCTGACTCCCACAGTCTTCCCAAGCCGACACCCTCAGAAAGCCTGGCGTGATGATTAGTACAGTAACAGCCTTTATGGCATGAAAAATAAAAATCTTACTGAAACAACAAAAAAGTTGCTAAGTCAAACAAGAGTCCCTGGGAAAATATCATTTTTTTCTGATTTTATTATTTTCTCCAATACTTTTTTTTTAAAAAAACTTTCTTTTCAAAAAAAAGGAAGGAAAAAAAAAGAAAGTAAGTAAAAAAAGAGGCTTGTTCTGCTCCGCCCAATTTCATGACTACTGTAACGCAATACTAATACAAACACTTCATTTTCAGGGTGGGAGGATCTAAGAAAATTAATTCTTTAATTCTCTCAACCTTTAACATGCTGAGAACAGAAAGCCACCTCCCTAAAGCTGCCTTCAACAAAGAAACCTGTAAGTAGCAGCCATGTATTTTTATTATAACAGTATCCAATTTAATTTGTACCATCTTTGGAGGCAGTGTTCGTAAATCTTTGCTGTCAGAAATGACTGATCACTTCAATCCCTCTCAAAAGGAAGCAAATCCATAAATGGTTCTGAGAAACGTGAAGGCTCCTGAACAGAACGCGCTCAGGAAAGCGGATTTGTTTTCAAAGTGTTTAGAAAGCCTCACCTACAATGCATTTTCTTCAATATCTCTCTCCAAGATCTGCCTGAGATTTCTTGCAAATGATCCAAACTGAAAATCAACGGAAGAGAATGGCTTGGGCACCACTTTCCACCTACTTCTCCATGTCAAGCAAATTCAAAGTGGTAGCTGACTTTTCTCAGTACAATCACATTTTTTTTTTCAGGAAAAATCAAAAGCCAGGTTTTCTTTTTCAGTAATTAGTCAAACCTGCAAATGAATTTCTCCGTATGTAGTCAGATTCCATATATACAAGAATCAAAAATTAAATCAACCAAAATCCCAACTCAGCTCCCCAGGCCATATATTTTATTTTATTCTCCTCCAACTCCTAGTTCAGTACAGACTTCTGTATACAGCAGGCATTCAAGTGATTAATGACAGAATCCGGCTAATAAACTTATGGTACACTTGTCTGTCTAATCTGGTAATAACCTAATTTTGCTTCAATGCAAGTCCATCCCCTTAACTCTCCTGCCTATGGTCTTGCCAATCATTTCAGAGCTCTACTCAAAATTTCTGTAGAAAAACAGCACTGCGGGGCGCCTGGGTGGCTCAGTCGGTTAAGCACCTGCCTTCGGCTCAGTCATGTTCCCAGGGTCCTGGGATGGAGCCCTGCATCAGGCTCCCTGCTCAGCAGGGAGTCTGCTTCCCCCTCTCCCTCTGCCCCTCCTCCGCACTCACGCTCTCTCACAAGTAAATAAATAAAATCTTAATAAAAAAAAAAACAGCACTGCACGGAAGATGACAAGTGATTACACAGTACTTATATGTGCTTCTCTTCTTTGTATTCTTTACGGTCAGCCC
The DNA here is from genome assembly GCF_011800145.1 of Mirounga leonina. Lineage (NCBI taxonomy): Eukaryota > Metazoa > Chordata > Mammalia > Carnivora > Phocidae > Mirounga > Mirounga leonina. The sequence continues at coordinate 15,209,751 of NW_023270320.1, read as the reverse complement.
TCCATTAAATCACAAATGCCACAGAAAAGACCAGAAGGCCCATGAGCTACTTTCTATCCTCTCATCAACACCAAGTAAGAGGATTCTCTCTGCAGCCATATTAAAAGATGCTCATCGGGGTGCCTGGGTGGCTCAGTCGTTAGGCGTATGCCTTCGGCTTAGGTCATGATCTCAGAGTCCTGGGATTGAGCCCTGCCTCAGGCTCCCTGCTCCGCAGGAAGCCTGCTTCTCCCTCTCCCACTCCCCCTGCTTGCGTTCCCTCTCTCGCTGTGTCTCTGTCAATAAATAAAGAAAATCTTTAAAAATAAATAAATAAATAAAATAAGAGATGTTCATCAACACAGCATCTCAAGGCCCACCGTAAAAAGAAGCCCTACTCTTCTCAAGTCATGCCTCAGAAGGAAAGTTTGCCACAAAGAGCCTGGTGAGAGAATTTTCCAGTCCATTTGCCCCAGAAAGGAAGCCACCAGCCTCCTCTGCTCCTTGCCTCCAGAAGCACTTGACTTAAGGTGTGAGGGCCACGACAATGTGAATGCACTAAATTCCATGGAATTGTTTACTTAGAGGCGCTGGGTGGCTCAGTCAGTTAAGCATCTGCCTTCGGCTCAGGTCATGATCCCAGAGTCCTGGGATCGAGTCCCACATCGGGCTCCCTGCTCAGCGGGGAGTCTGCTTCTCCCTCTCCCTCTGCTGTTCCCCCTGCTTATGCTCGGTCTACCTCTCTCTCTCTGGCAAATAAATAAATAAATATTTTTTAAAATAATAATAAATAAACAGATGATAAAAAGAATTAATTTCATGTTATATGGATTTTGATTAAGGAAAAAAAAAGGAGGAGGCGGTAGAGGAGGAGAACGAAGGAACAGTAAGCCACTCCACTCAAAAGACAGAAAGATCCCCACGAAACAGGAACCTCCGAAGAGCAGTCTGAACAACCCCAGCTTTCTCCTCCTTGCGCTTCTCCCAAGTGCCCTTGTGCACAGAGTTGCAAGAGTTACGGAAAGAGGCAGAACAGCCCGGGTGCCCGGGGCTGCTGTCTGGGGCAAGAAGTTCCTCCCTGAAGGGAGTGAGACAGCCTCCGGGCTCCCAATGCCCTCTGGAAGCCACGGCCAGTGCCCAGCAGTGCCCCACGACCTCCGTCCTGCTTGTTCTCCCGCCACTCCCACTTTCCTTCTCCTTTCGTGTTCTTTGCCTTCTGTAAATGACAAGGCTAAAGAGGAACAAAGGTCTGCTGCCGGTTTTTCATTCATTTACTCTTTAAGAAACCAAGCACCAGAACTGTCAGCTAAGCGATTATGTTGAGAAAGGAAAAGGGAGAAAATGTTTTCAAGCTTCCAGTGCCAAAAATAAAAATAACTACGAAGTGTTCCTCCTCCCTCTCTACAAAGAAGTCGGGCCTGCTGGCCCTGGTGCTTGCGAGCTGTCATCCATCCGTAGCCCAGCGTGCACACGGGAGCACGTCCGCATCCGGGACAGCCCGCAACTCTTCCAGGCTCCCGGGAACTCCATCCCGCAACCCCAACTCTGTGCAGAGCTTCCGGGAAGCAACAGCATGGGGAAGAAGGCAAACAGCTGGTACAAACCACGGAAAACCTCTTCCCTGGACCCCCACCACCACACCTGCCCTCTCCTCACCTACACTCTGCCCGTCTAGGGGACAAAGTCAAGGGAGGGTTGGGGATGAGCTAAAAGGAGCAGGCTATGGAACAGTAGGGGGGCCCAGGGGGCGGTGGCAGAGCTCACTGACTGACTCAAGGAAAGCAAATGCGAGATCAGGGGGAAGAGGGTTTTCTGAACCCAGCTCCTGCACTTCATTCACCTTGACTTCCCAGGGAGCCCCTCCTTTGCCCACCCCTCCACCATTTCTGTCCGAGCTCGGAGATGTCTGTATATAGGAGACAGGAATAAAAGCACCAGAAAAATCGCATGGGCAAATCATATACGTTTACGCTTGAAGGTAAAGAACATCATAAACAACCCAAACAAAGCACTTTGCCAAGGAATCAATTAAGAAACACTAGAATTTCTTGAGTTCTTTAAAAATAACCAAGCTCTACGGAAACATCCCCCCCGCTTCAATCTTCTCAGCCCTGCGCCAGGCACTGTCCAGAAGTGCTGGGCCATCACAGGGAACATCAGAACTCGGAGGAAAGGATGTAACCACAGAGTCATATGGCCATACCTTACATGGGAGAGAGTCTGCGGAAAATGTCATCGTACGTGTTCTGGGGCTGTCTGGCATGCCTGCCGATCACTGGGTTCTACAGGCTGTGCAGACCTGAGAAGCCAATCGGGGATCAGAGGGCAGCTTCTTTAATGCTAGAGCAGAACTGGGGAATGCAGGCCCAAATGGGGCCTCATCCTCCCAAGCTACTAAAGCAAAGGTAGCCAGCCCCCAGAGGAATGTCAGCCTGACAGCCACCCAGCCACTGGTTTTGCCATCCGAGCGGCTGAACCAGGGACAGCAGAAAGCTAGCTGGGCCCGCCACCAGCAGACCCTACCCGGTGTCCTCTCCACAGAGCCTGGAACCACGAAGCAACTCTCCACCCCAGGGCACAGGAGTGTAAAGATGCAGGAGCCAACGGAGGGCAAGAGAGGTCAGCACCTGCCCTGGGTTTTTGTTTTGTTTTTTTTTTTTTTTTGTAAAAAGCACCCTAATAGTTGGATGGCCAGGTCCTTAATCAAAACAGGCTCCCATGGAGAGAAGCAAGTTAATGGGTGAATGGAGAAAGCAACCAGAAATGTTCACAACAATACCAGCCTGCACCCCTCTCCTGTATTACAGACCAGAAGCCCCACCCCCTCACCTCTTCAGAGACACAGAAAACAACTTTTCCTCAACACATCTTCTCACCTAATCCCCCAAACGACATTTTAGGTGGTAAAATGAAGTAAATGATTAAGAACAAAAACAAGTGAGGTTTACTGGGGAGTAGATGAGCAGGCGGCAGAGCATGACATAAAACATCTGCTAACAAATAAATACTTTCTCCGAGGATAATGCTAAACTACTTGTGCAGAGATGGGCTTGAGATTCTAGTCTAGAGTTTAAAGAAGAGGCACCTAATACTTAAAATAATTTAAATACTCCAAAGGCCTTTCAAGTCTTTGAATTCTATTATGCATGGTATTTCTTTCTCCCACGGCATGATTAAGGTTTTGATTTTTATATGAAACAAAGCCCACGAGAGTTCAAAGAGGGCTGTTCACAAAATAAAAGCCAAGAGGCATCAATGTTAATAAAGCTAAACTAAAAAAGACATTTAATAGCCTTTGTGAAATTAAAAACAATGACTAATTCAATCCAAACAACTAGGTCATGCTCAAATTCCAGTAACTCTAAAACTGAGCTATAATAAGGCAAGAATTCTCCTTTGCTTCAGTGGTCAAAATGAAGGGCCCATTCAAGGGAAAGACCAGTAATACAAACACAATGGCAACACCAGAGGGACATTTGCGGGGTGGAAGAGAGAAGTTGGGACACAGGACAAAGCAAGATGATCACTACTGGGCCACCTGGGATTTTGACAGAGTATGTGAATAACAAAGAAAAAAAAAAGGTATTTCTCACAAAAGACCAAACAATCATTCAGCAAACATCTGAGCTCTTACAAAAGCCACAAAGCCTCAGGCAGGTCTCCTGCTCAGACGAAGCGAGTGAACAACCTAATCAAAGAGATAGTATGACATCCAGAAACACCAACAGAGCGAGGCAGAATATGCTGACTGCCTCAGAAGTACACAGTGTACAAGAAATGGAACAAGGGCAAAAGGCACCCGGGAGACAGAGAAAGGCATCGAGTCACCGAGTGAAGGAAAGAGACCAAATATGACGGCGACCATATGCTAATTCTGTCTACTGCTTTGGGTTGCTTCCTAATTATTCCCCCCCCCCCCAAAAAAACAACCTTTAATGATTTGGAGAGTAGGACATTTAGTGAAAAATCACATGCAAGCCAAGTTCAACTCACTAAGACCCACTCTTCCAATTTAAAAACCCACCTCCCTCATTCCATCCCTTGAATGGACCGGCGTCTTGCTCGGACCTATATCCAAGCTTCCACATCTGACTCAATATGCCACATCATCCAACCTCAGGAGTGTTCAGCTCCTCTGGTCTAGATGCCCTATTGGTAGAAAAGAACAAAAGCATAAATAAATATTCCACCGGAAGAAACTTACTCTAGGACAAGGACATCCCACCAAGTAAGGAGGAGGATGCCTGGCTGGCAGAAACTGGCAGGAGGTCAGTACCTGGAGAAAGCAGGCAAACACACGTGGCACTCAGGCTCTGTCTAACCTCTTCTGAGTTTCCAAAAGCATCTCTTTGTCACACAACCTTTTCGGCTTAAATCAGATAAATAGATAATCTAACAACATGAGAAGATCTTTTTTTACTAGAATTTTTTTTTAAGATTTTTATTTATTTGAGAGAGGGAGCAGGAGCAGGGGGGAGGGGCAGAGGGAGAGGGAGAAGCAGACTCCCTGCTGAGCAGGGAGCCCAATGCGGGGCTTGATCCCAGGACCCCGGGATCATGACGTGAGCCGAAGGCAGCTGCTTAACCGACTGAGCCACCCAGGCGCCCCTCACTAGAACTTTGAAAACCAAGTGGTCGTTAGCTGAGGGGTTTCCAAAACATCACATTCCTCTTGTAAACAAAGTCAGAAGAGAAATCCAGCATTATATCTCTCTAGGCCAACTGCATGAGTGCAACTCAGGCCAGAAAACGCAGTGTCCTTTTGACATTGAACAGGACCAATCAGGCTCCTCACCCTCCCACCCCCCAAAACACCTTTAAAGATAGTAATGCAACTTTACATTTCTTCTGTATAAAATCAAGGGAGATAGGAATTTGATAATTATTCTTAATGTCCTAAAGTTGAAAAAATTAAAAATCCACTTTTTTACCACTGAAAAAAATAAATGAACTTTTTTTCCCCCAGTAAACTTTATTTTAATGGGTGTCAAATTTCTCTGAGTTTTTTGCTCAAGTCATTTCTATTAAAAAGTACCAATTTGGGGGCACCTGGGTGGCTCAGTCAGCTAAGCATCTGCCTTCGGCTCAGGTCATAATCTCAGGATCCTGGGATAGAGCCCCACATCGGATCCTTGCTCAGGGGGGAATCTACCTCTCCCTCTGCCCCTCCCCCACCGGTGCACACTCTCTCAAATAAATAAATAAAATCTTTAAAAAAAAATAGTTTGCGAGGGAACTTGATACTTTAATTGCATGTAAAAGTAAGTAACAAATTGTTTCAATGTCTCTAAAATACAAAATGACCTCTTAAAAAGACAAAAAGGCTACCAATAGACTCAAAGGTTTCTGCTGGCTGAAAATACATTTTAATAACCTAGGTACTCAGGGACGCCTGGGTGGCTCAGTCCGTTAAGTGCCTGCCTTTGGCTCAGGTCATGATCCCAGGGTCCTGGGATCGAGCCCCACATCGGGCTCCCTGCTCAGCACGAAGCCTGCTTCTCCCTCTCCCTCTGCTGTTCCCCTTGTTTGTGCGCTCTCTCTGTCAAATAAATAAATAAAATACTAAAAAAATAATAACCTAGGGACTCAAACATATTTTTAAATGTATGCCCTAACTAACGGAACACTCAACATTGTAATTCTGTTCCTACACTGCCTTCTAGTTATTTACTATTTTAGCTCTTCCAAATCTTTCAGAATTGTGATAAATACTATCAAATGATGGTTGTTACAGAAACATCTGAAAGAGGAAAATGTGTTTTTTCCCATCTTCTGTTACTTACTTTTTTTACTGAGATGTATTTAACATATAATATCAGTTTCAGATAAATAAGGATTCAATATCTGTGGACACTGCAAAATGATTGTGATGCTAAATTTAGTTAACATCTGTCACCATCCAGTTACTTCCCTGTCTTCTTAATGTCATGAGTGTACCTCAATCATCTTTTTTCCACTACCCTGTGCCCTTTGGTACTTGTCAAAGAAATATAATCCTAAATGAAGCAAAAAAGATAAATTAGTACTCTGACCATAAATAAGACAAAAATGCACAATCTCTGTTACAAGAACAACTAATGACTTATTCCTACTCGATATATAAGATAATTTGACGTTTTCACCATTTATCTGTTTTTTACACTCAGAAAATCATCTTTTCCTTACAGCCTAGATTGCAAACCAGGTGTGCCTCCTTTGAAAGACAAACAGGCAAAACAAAAGCAAGAGAATGGGCTCTCAATGTCTATAGCGTGGCGGCACATGCTTGTTGGTGGAATTCATGACTGTTAAAAATAAAAAATAAAGAGCTGAGGTTAGGAAAAAAAAATTCTGGCCTTATGTTTACTCCTCAAAGTTCTTGGAATTCCCCTACACAGATCTCTACTTGTGCAATAATCTCGGTCTTTCCCTTTGTCAATAATAACAGATGTATTAATGCTCCATCTTTAGATTATGAATCAGCTGTAGGTAGCTCCTTCACTAAGTGACTCTGTGACTATGTAACTCTTAACCACTTTATTCAATCTAGTAACATAATAAAGAAGTATTTGCTTTCGTGAATAAGGTACAAAGGCAAATATAAAACAAACTAAAGAGTCTACCAAGTCACAGACAATGACACGACACCGGATAATCACTCACAACGGACAGCTCAATTGGCTGGTAACTGAATATGGCGGCTTTTTTCAAGCTGGAGAATTAAACTCAGTCTAGATCTAGGGCAACAGGGAGATGTTACCCTTGGAAATACTGGTGTCCAGTTGCTTCCTGATACTATTACGAGCTGCATTCAGACTAGGACAAAGATCAGAGTGCCCTGCAGTCTTTCATTTCAGCACTGCTCAATGCACCCTGGGGGTGGGGACCAAGGGGAAAAACTGGCCATGATGCTATCACTGGGGCTTGTCCTCAGGTCACTTGGAATGTTGTTAACCATGCCTGCACCCCCAAAATCAGAGTTCTTTAAAGAATGCTCCAGTGTGAGAAATGGACACATTCCCAACTAAAGACTTAGGATATCAATTAACCTAGCTCAGAAAATCCCAGACTACTAGTCCTGGAATTCACCCACTCACCTATAATGGTTTAAAAAAGTGAAACAGAAAAAAGTCTGTTGCAAAACATTCCCCAAAAGAGAAAAAGGAAAACACACACACACACACAAAAACCTCTCGTCAGCTTCTTGTCCCTTCCATCTCTTGAAAAATATTACCAAAAAGCTCCACTCTCTAACACTTAGCAAAAATCAAACCTTTAGACCTCTATAAAGCACGAAATTGGCAGGAAATACCCAGGAAACTCCCCGGAGAGATTTCAGTAATCCATCCTCCCTGCCTTCCAGTGTGCTGGGTAACCCTGATCCCAGCACTCAGTCATGCATTTCAGACTGAAATTTTTGTCTTTACTAATCCATCATTCATCCTGGTTACAAAACATTCTTCTCTAGAATTTCCTAAGAAAATTGAGCAATAATGTTTACATCATGATTACACTGAATTCAAACAAAAGATGGTGACAATGACATCCCAAGCTGAGAGCACCCCCCAGAGATGTGTCTAAGATGTGCAATAACCCAGTGCTCAGCGTGAGGCTCGCGTCAGATGCGACCCATCTTCTGTTCAACTGGCTGAAATTCCTTCCATGAAAGGTAGGCTCAGCTGGAAGAGGGAAAGGAGATCCAAAATCCAAAAGTGGGACTGGAAACCACGTTTGAAGTCTAGGTCTTTTTATTAGGAGAGTACGATACTGGGGACCATTTCATTTTGCTCATGTATTTACTGTCTTTTGCTTATCCCCCCACCTGCCTTGTATTTACCCTGGAAAACTTTCCTGGGGAACCTGCGAGGTTAAGCACATAATCAAATAAATGAAAAACAAGTATCTTCAAAGAATGCATCTTAAACCATTGCCACAGAAGAACCACATCCCTCTCCCCACTTACCTGGGAAAGCGTGTGGATTGGGCGACCCTCTCTTAAGGCACTTAGAACAGAGAATGTGCACGGTGTAGTGCAGTCCAGGCCATTCCTGAAGTAGGACATTCAGTTCCTCTACCAAGGGGGTTATGGCTTGCCATGCCGTCCAAATATTTGGTAAGGATGCGTGGCTGGCAATGGACAGAGTGTCTGGCTGCAGGACCCCCTTGGCAGGTCTGTAACTGACCACCACGGGAACCTTCCCTCGATATGCAAAGATCTGAAGTTTCCCATCCGACCTGTGCACCACATGGCTGTTGATCTGGACGCTGTAGCGTGCGAACAGGCCGGGTGGAAAGGTAAAGGGGAAACTATATTCGATCTGCAACTGCTCAGCCACGAAAGACTGCCCGGCCAGGTTGGTCCCATTAATCCAGGCCTCTGCATGGGGCACCTCGTTCTGCACGTAGCACGGGAACTTGTACCAAGCCGTGGACCCATTCAAGGGCTTGCCCTTGGGTTTATTGAGGCAGTAACAGAGTCCCATCTTCTCCAGCAGCTCCAGCAACAGCTGCAAGTCCTGCGGGGCCTGGACGTGAGGCTTCAGCAGCAACCGAATGACGTGGGCTGGCAAGAGCCCGTGAAGCAGAAAGCCCTCCACGTAATGATGGAGCTGGGTGGCCCGGAGCAGTTCCTGGCCCGGGGTGGGCGTCGCCATCGCTGGGGCGCTTTCGCCCTCGCCCTCGCCCTCGCCGCTGGTCCCTAGCAGCAGCTTGTGCAGCAGCAAGGAAGGATCCCTCTGGAAAAAGACATTGAGGATGTCGATGAGGCGGGTGAGGTTGTGGAAGACGTGCTCCTTGAGGGCGGGGCTGTCCTCAAAGTAGAGCAGCTTGCCGCTCTCATGCAGGTAAGAAAGGGCACTCTGCAGCCGGTCCTCGGTCAGACCCGCCTGCAGGCCCAGGCGGGCCGAGTCCCACCAGCTGAGCCACAGTCGCTGTGCCTGAGGCGGCTGGAAGTGCAGTTCCTCCAGCACCTGCCAGGATCGAGGCAGTACTCTGTGTAAATTGGGGAAGATCTCCCTGTGCTCCGCTACCGAGAGCAGTTTGTCCCGAAGCCGCTGTAACTGGCGAGGGTCCCTACAGCTAACAGGCAACACCGGGGAGAGGATCTGCAGCCGGTGGTTGAGCAGGTACTGAAAATGGGCCTTGCGCCGCCGAAGGTTCTTGTCTGAAACCCCATAGTAGGCTGCATGGGGGCTGGCGGAGCGCAGCTCAAAGTCCCGGGCCAGTGCCTCGTCCACCACCCGGGCCAACCGGCTCAGCCCCTCTGCGTCATGCTTCTCCTGCAGGGCGATCTGGCGGTGGATGTCCAGGCACTTCTCCTCCAGCTCCCGCTCCCCACACAGGTCTGCGTGCGTGCCCACGATGCACACCACGGCATGGGGCACGCGGGCCCCCACCCGATGCAAGAAGGAGCCCACGGTGGTGGGAAAGCGGGCTGGCTCATAGGTGGCCAGGTTCACCACCAGCACGTAGAGGGCTCCTGGGGAGAGGAAGAAGGGCTGGATCACCTCGTAACTCTCATCACCAGCTAAATCATACACGATGAACCGCAGTCCCCGGGAAGCATCAGCCGTCCAGCTGGTCACCTCGATGCCTTTGCTCACGGGAGGAGCGGAAGGGGGGTAGCTCTTTTCCTTGTCCCCTCCTCCTTGGTGTCCCTCCACTCTCTCCTCAGTGAGGCAGTGACGGAGCAAGGTCTTCCCAGCAGCCTTGTGGCCCATCAGGAGCAGCTTGAGGCGGGGCTGCACGGCAGGCTGGGAATGGGCCAACTCCTTCTGGTAGGCAGCGATGTAGGGGATCCCCTTCATGCAGACCTCGTAGGGGGGCTGGATCAGCGGGTTGTCCTTGATCTTCCACAGGCCCACCCTGGAGAGCTGGCCAAAGTTGTCGGGCAGCACGGCGATCTGGTTCCCTTGCAGCACCAGCTCCTCCAGGCCGGTCAGCTCCACGATGGAGTCGGGCAGGTAGCGGATCCGGTTGTTATCCAGCCAGAGGGTGAGCAGCCGGCCCAGGCCCGAGATCAGGGATGGCACCGAGGTGAGCTGGTTGCGACTAAGGTAGAGCTCCTCCAGACCAGCCAGGGGCAGCAGCGCGGCAGGGAACTCCTCAAACAGGTTGGAGGAGAGGTTGAGCATTTTCAGTCGCTGCAGGCGGCTGAACTGGGCGGGCAGCGCCTGCAGCCCGTTGTTGTCTAGCATGAGGCTCTCGAGGCTGGCCAGCTCGCAGAAGCCACTGGGCAGGGTGCCAAGCTCGGCGCCACTCAGCCAGAGGATCTTGACGGCGCGCAGGGCACTGATATCCTCAGGCAGGCCCCGCAGCCGGTTGCCGGACACGTCCAGCTCCTCCAGGGCCGCCAGCTGCAGCAGCTGCCGGGGAAAAGCCGTGAGCCGGTTGTGGTCCACGTCGAGCGTGCGCAGGCGGAAGAGGCAGGAGAGGGAGTCGGGCAGGTGGGCCAGCCGGTTAAAGCTGACATCCAGCTCCTCCAGGTGGGCCAGGGCACCCAGCTGGGCGGGCAGGGCGGGCAGCTGGTTGTGGCTGAGGTTGAGCTTGCGCAGCTCCCGCAGGGCACTCACCACCTCCGCGCCCAGGGCGGTCAGCCGGTTGTGGCTCACGTCCAGCTCGGTGAGGTGCTGGCCCAACTCGGCCACGGCCGGGGGCAGCCGGGCGAAGCGGTTCCTGCGCAGGACCAGGACGCGCAGGCTGCCCAGCGCCGAGCCCAGCCCGTCGGGCACCTCCTCCAGGCCGTTGTTCCCCAGGTTCAGCACCTCAATGTCCCCGATGTTGGCCGGCAGCACGAGCTGGGGGGCTTCGGGGCAGTCGCGCTGCGCGGCGCCCGCCCCCGGGCAGCCCCCGGCCGCGCTGAGCGTGAGCTGGCGCAGGTTGGTCCGCAGCTTCCGGGCGCGCAGGGCGGCGTCCCGCCACAGCCTCACCGTCTTCAGGTGCCCACTGTCCTTCCCAGCCATGGCGGGGCCCCGGGCCGACACCCACACGCGGGCGCCCGCAGCTACATGCCGCGCTGCGCCCGCGCGGGCGCCAGCCTCCCGGGCCCTCTCGCTCCTGCCTTCCCACCAGCCCTCGGCGAGCGGCGGCCGAGGCTCCTAGCGCAGCCAGCGGCCGGGCGCCCGCAGCTGGGGGGCGGCGGCGACGCGAGCAGCTCCGGGGGGCGCCGGGCGCGCGGCGCGGGGGGAGGCGGCGGCGGCGGCGGCCGGCGGGCAGTGCAGCTCGCATTCTCCTTGCTCCCCGGCCATGGGCGCGCCGGGGCGGCAGGGCCGCCGCCCGCCGCGCCGCGGAGGATGCCTGCTGCTCCTCCTCCCGCTCTGCCCGCCTCGCGGCGGCGCCTCGGTGCCCCCTCCGGCCCCGCTACCCCCGCCGCCGCGGCCGCGCGGCCGGCACCGTCGTCGCCTCCGTGAGCCCCTGGACGAGGGCGGCGCGCGGCTCGGCGGCCGGCATGCTGTGGGCGCAGGGCCGGGGGCGCAGCCGGGGGGGGGTGGGGGGCGGCGGCGGCGGCGCCTCCTTGTCTCCGCTTCCCCGGGCTCGGGCGGGAGCGCGAGCGCCGCGTCCCCGGCACTGGGAGGGCGCGATCGGGAAGCGGCAGCGCCGCCCGGCGAAGCGGCCCCCACGTGACCGGCGGAGGCGCCGCGTGTTCCCGGCACCGCCCCAGGGGCGGGAGCCGCTGGCGAGCGCCGGCCGCGGGGCTGAGGGCGCCCCGGGCGGGTGCGGGCCCGGACCGTGCCGTGCGCTTGGCGGGACGCGCGCGGGGAGCCCGGCGCCGGCTACGCCGCGGAGCTTCGGCGTTGTCCCGCCGGGGTGCGCCTGCTTCTGGCTCTTTGTTGGCCGTCCGCCCCTGAGGGTTTCTTTCTCTTGCCTCCTGTGTCCGAGCCGCTGGCTTCCCTTACTCATTCTTTACAGCCCTTCTCGTTCCACTGGCCCTACGTCCACGCCGTAATGGAACGGGCAGAATTCGGGGGCCTGGGTTTCGCTGTAGGAGCTTAGAACGAGAGTGTGACCAAACAAAAGGACTAGAGCAGGCAACCATTCATTCATTTGGCAAATCTTTACTGAGGCTCTATTTTGTGCCAGACCGACCGAGACCGACGGTCGTCCTCAGCTCCGCTGGGAAGGCTTTGAGCAGGCTTCTGGCCGGCTTCGCTGTGGGGGTTGGGGCCGGGGGCTCGCAGCGCCAGGGCTTTTGATGTGGGGTAGCCCATTTATCCTCACAGCAACGCCGTGAAACGAATCCCATATCCCCATTGTACAGTTCTTTTGCTGTTAGTTCAAGAAAATGATGCTCAGTTTTAAGGTTTATTTTTCCTCCGTGAGGACGTTTCCTTCAGATCACATCTACGCTAAATACATAATTTCTTCAGAATTTACCAGAAGCCGGAAACCTATTAGGTGTCTGGATGTCGCCTCCATCACTGCTTCTAAACTGGTTAATGCTGAAGCAAACAGTTTTCAGAGACGCAAGACTAAATGTGATTGGTTAACTGCACCACCGAGCACACTGTTGCTTTCCCTTCACGTGAGCTTGTTGTCATTCGGGGACCCATATTTGGTGCGGTTATTTCAGTAGTAGTAGTTCGTCTCTTCAAAGAGAGCTGCCGGACATCTCCGTCTGGAAATCTGCCCCAGGGATGGTTATCCAGCCTTGGTCCCACACCTTGTAACTGGAGGATGCTCCTGGGGCCAGGCTGGTCCCAGAAGCTCCCACACCACAGGTGAAATGTGGGTAGTGAACGAGGAGAGCTGAGCTGGGTCCTGAAGGAACTTCTTGGGAGATCAAATTGCTCAAGGATTCCCCCAGCCTCCCACCCCCATTCACACCAGGCCCTGCAGAAGTTAGGGATGGCCCCTCACGTCAGGGTTTTCCTAAAAGCAAAGGGCAAATCATCTCAGTCTGGAGTAGAGGGATTCTGATTATTCAAAATTTTCTTGCCTTCGATGTTTAATGTCATGGACCTAATCTATAAACTTTGCAAATCTTTTCATTGACCCTATTTTTCTTACTCTGAGGTTGTTTTCATTTGGGGGGCTGCCATGATTATAATAACATTCCATGCAGATGGGCTTCCTCCCAGAGTGCAGACTCTGCTTGGGCACCAGTCTTTTCAGTCATTTTGGGGAATGGGAGAGCACACTTGAGGAGGCTGGGTCTTAAGCAAGGCCTTAAAGAGGTGGCTTGCTAGAGGAGAGGATCCTGGGCACTCAAGCAAGAGTCTTCTACTTAAATGTCTGTCAGTAATAGTCTAAATGGCCCTGGGGGCAGTGGTACCCCTCTCTTCCCCCCTGCTAAGCCTAGCAACTAGCTAAGCTCCAAGTAAGCTCTGGTTTCTTTCACTGTGTCTTCAACAAACTCAATTTTCCTCCATCTTTTTTTTTTTTTTTTAAGATTTTATTTATTTATTTGACAGAGAGAGACACAGTGAGAGAGGGAACACAAGCAAGGGGAGTGGGAGAGGGAGAAGCAGGCTTCCCGCAGAGCAGGGAGCCCCATGCGGGGCAGGGGGAGGGAGGGGGGCTTAATCCCAGGACCCTGGGACCATGACCTGAGCCAAAGGCATACGCTTAACGACTGAACCACCCAGGCGCCCCTCCTCCAGCTTGACGGATTTTTCTCTTGACCTTGCTAACCCCCTAGCTATTGTCTCACTGCTTTACTTCTTTGCCCTGTCAAATATCTTACATAAGTGGTCTGGGGCCAGTGGTCAGGCTCCTCTCCACTGGTTCCCTCCTTGGGCCCCATAATCTGGCTTGCATCCCCACCGTGCCAACAGCATTGCTCCCTAAAGGGGAACTTACCCTTTCTCCTTCCTTGACCTCCCATTGTGAAAAACGGTAAGCAACTCCCTTAGGAAACTTTCTCCCTTCTTGGCCCATAAGATATTTGGTGTCACGTTAAGTTTGGGGTTTTCAAAAAGAGCCTTATAAAGGCTAATTATTTCCTAGTAGGAATCAAGTTTGCAATTAGAGTAAGTGCTATGAAATGACCCACTATGACAAGTACTTGGACAAACCTGCTAGGACTTGCTGAGATACGGATAGCTTCTTATGAAAATATTTAGTCATTATGCTCTTCCTGTTTGTATTTATATGATTCTATTTATATTAAAAATGCTTAATTTGGAAAATCATCTAAGTACCCTTTTCCACTGAATTTTAGTTTTATCGACCACAGCTTAATCAAGTATTTTAGGATAACCAAATGTCCCAGTGTGCCTAAGCCTGAGGGGGTTTCCCAGGGTAGGAGACATTCTACACCTAAATCCAAGGCAATCCTAAGAAGCCAGCACAATTAGTTAACTTACTTGGTCTTTCAAAAGAGCCCTTTTTCTTGCTTTCTTTTTACCTTTCAGGAGTTCAAAAAGTACAGCTTCCCAGAAATGCAGCATTTTCCTTGCTTCAGCTGCTTTAGATTTTCAAAATAGTTCTGATTTACTTAGTAAATAAATGCTTATTGACTTATCAGCGAGGACAGTCATGAGCTTGAGGTTCTAACTAACTTTGGAAACTACCTGTCTAGTCTTGAAAGGTAATTTGGCTATCCCTTAAGCCTTCAGCACAAATGAGACCTAGAGAAGTGGGTTACAGCATTTACTTAGTTCTCTCCCTGAAGTCTGGAGAGGCCTGTATATGCTGCCTTTATCATGAAAAGAGGGAAGGGCTTCCCACATTCTCCTTTCTTATAATTTTAGATCCAGCTAATGTTTGGCTTTAAAAAACCAATAACAGCAAAAATGCTCCTTTGTGCCTGGATAAAGGTAAGTAAGAGAAAAATCTCACCTCCACGATTTTAATCAAGCCATATTCTTCGCTTGATTTTGTTGGAGATAGAAGTGGAGGAAATCAAGGGAAGAACAGAAAGAGGCAAAGTAGGTTTTAGGCTTGTCCTGAAGAAGAGGATTAGAAATAAACCTTAAGGGGCGCCTGGGTGGCTCAGATGGTTAAGCGTCTGCCTTCGGCTCAGGTCATGATCCCAGGATCCTGGGATCAAGCCCCACATCGGGCTCCCTGCTCAGCGGGGAGCCTGCTTCTCCCCCTCCCTCTACTTCTCCCCCTGCTCATGTTCTCTCTCTCTCTGTATCTCTGTGTCTCAAATGAATAAATAAATAAAAAAAGAAAGAAAGAAAGAAAGAAAGAAAGAAAGAAACCTTGAGAATTGACATAGGAGAGTTTAGCCACAAAGGATCTTGGAAGTCATGCCATCTCTTTGCTACGGGGCATGACTAACCAAGATATCAAAGAATAATCACCCATATCAGTAGCTAATGTGTATTAAAGGTTGTCTATGTGCTCAGGCACTGTGCCATAAGCTTTTCATGCAGGCTCTCATTTGATCTTCACAATAGCCTTGAACGGTGGGTTCCATTTTTCTCCTCGTTTTACAGATGGAGAAAAATGAAGACAGAACTATTGAGTGGTGCAATCCAGACTCCAAGGAAGGCAGAGTCCAAAACTCATGTTTTAATCACTGTGCTATTTCTTGGGAGGGGAATGGGTCTTGTTCACTGTCAGCAGACTGTGTATTTTAAGCTATAGAGAAGTGGTACCAGCTGGAGAAATTGAACTTTGCTCTTACAATATTGAAGAATGTCATATTGGAATACCGAATGCTTGAAACAAACAGTATCTCCAAACTACAAGAAATGGGTTTAACATCTGTTGTTAAATGTTACAGCAGGAAACAGAATTTCTCTGCCATTTGTAGATAAGTTGTGTTTGATTTGTTTGTCTATTTGGAGAGAAAGGATTTAATACAAGTGTCCATAAAAACCTATACTTCAAATAGAAGGCATTTCAGAGTCTGTCTTTTGGGAAGAACATTAAGCAAAAAAAAAAAAAAAAAAAGTAAAAAAAATGAAATTGTCAAGCTAAGATTAGGTACAAAGAATCTGACATCCTTTGTCTTTTGTTTAGGGGGAAAAAAAACCCCAAAATTGAAGTTTTCCTTATCCACTTTAGACTCACCATCTGATCTGAATGCAAGCCAGTTTATATCAGCATTGGCTAAGAAGGCTGAGTGGTCACTTAACTACCAACAGAGCATAAAAAATGTGTTCAAGACCCTGACTCCCCCAGAGAGCAAAGGCAAAATTGTACCAATATGTCTGTTGTTTTTTCTTTCCCCTGCACTACAGAAAACAAATTTATCTTGGAATGGGCAGCATTCAATTTAACATTGGCTCTCTTTGTGTTTCCAGGTCAAGCGGGAACACATATGCTCCCTACTGAGGAAAATAAACTGCAATGTATTTTTAGCATCCGTTGGAAGTACTTTCAGCTGAAGAGATTCTGCAGGATCCAGACAATTTCACTGAAGGCCAAAGGATTGGCCACAATGTCACCTAGAATTCTAGAACTTGCCCTGGGGGTCTGTAAGTAGCAGTGCCCCTGAACCCCTCACCCACCCCCCATCATTCTCAATGCCAATCCTGTTGCAAACATCCTCTTTCAGAGAAAAAGAAGGAAAATCATTCCAGAAAAAGATAAATGGAAAACATCTGTGAAATAGTCATGACAAATGGTGCTTAACTATAGCACACTTGGCCCTTTGAGATGAAGCATGTCCAGGAGGAGGGAATAGGGAGCATGTGGAGCAGAGAGGATGTCCCCCACCCCTTTTGTGCCTAATGCTGAAGGTTGGCCATGAACGGGGAGCTGCTATATGGTGCATCTTTGTGAAAGGTGCCTCTGGGTGCCTTTGTGAATGGTAGAACAAGGCAGCACTCCCGCAGACCTAGCAGCTCCCTGGCGTGCTGAGTGACAGATGGTTTCAGCTTCTGGGCCCTCCCTCCAAGGGTGGTGCGTGCAGCCTTGGCAGTGGAGTTTCAGTTACTAGGCTGAAATGCAAGAAGTTTCCTCATGGGATTTGGCAACAGTGAGACAAATGGTTTGAGACTTTGCCTCTGTCTGCATAGTTTTGAAAAATATTTTTCATTTTTTTTTAAATTTTATTATGTTATGTTAGTCACCATACAATACATCATCGATTTTTGATGTGATGATCCACGATCCATTATTTTCGAATATTTTTCATTTTTAAAAGCAAATTTAATTGGGGCATCTGGGTGGCTCAGTCGGTTAAGCATCTGCCTTCAGCTCAGGTCATGATCCCAGGGTCCTGGGATCGAGCCCCTGCTTGGCAAGAGCCTGCTTCTCCCTCTCTCCCCAATCATGCTCTCTTCTTGCTATCTCTGTTGCTATCTCTGTCTCTCTCTCAAATAAATAAATAAATAAATAAATAAAATATTAAAATAAATAAAAGCAAATTTAGTTAACTGCTAGCTTTTCAATAAATGACATGGAAATATTGCATCCTCCTTGTGAAACATTCTATTTCTAAAATAAATACAGTCCACGGTGACATCTACAATGACACAGTAGAATACGTATCATAAAGTACAGCATACCATCAAAAATGGGAAGTCTTCCTAAAGAACTATAGTTCTGATTATTATTATAATAAAGCCATGTGTTTATTAAAAAACAGGGAAGCCAAAGTTATCATTTATGTTCTTCCTGAAATTTTATTACTCCTGTAGCAAAAAGGAGTTTCTGTTTCCTCTTCCAAAATACAGAACAATAAAACCCGATTCCCTACCTACCCTACCTCATCCTATGAAATGGTGAAATGTCTTGGAATAATGCTATGTAAATATAAGGAACTATGGTGTGTTGAAATATAAGCAGTTGGTCGTGGCTTCGTTATTCACCCAACAAATATTTCCATAAGGCTCTGTGCAGGGTGCCTGAATACAAGATAACCTAAGAAGACTTCTGTCTCTCTTGTCTTCATCAAGGTGGACAAATAAAGTATTGTCTACTGTTGATTAAGACAGTCTTCAAAAGTGTGGTCCTCTGAGAAGTTAAAAAGCTAGTGTCCTTTTCAAAATTCTCAGAGCATATTTGAGGGAAGTCTAGAGGACTCCTAAGTTTTGTTCCTTTGTTCCTAAACTGCAGTGGCTCTTCAGATGTTAAAGAACAATTTGAGGAAGCTTTTCCCTTCCTCTGTAAGATAATACTGTTCCATGGTCTTTGTGGTTCTTGAGTACAATTATATTGACATTTAATTTACATTTTCAAAACTAAGAGTATGAAGTTCATGTGTCAGAAGTTTGGGTTTTGTTCTAGTACAGAATATTAAATTTATTATTCTTTTTTTTACATTGGCTTTCTAAAATAAGCCTTTTAAAAACAAGTTTAACATGATGTATAAATTAAATAAAAATATGCTTCAAGATTAACTAGAAAAATTAGAGGAGCTTTATCATAGGAGTTTAAGTTTGTAAGGGAGGAAAAATAATTTTCCCTATAATATTTTGAGTTTTTGACTGAGGTCTCTAATAAAAGACAGACTGACAGGAGAAAAACTAACAGAAGTTTATTAATGTATATATATAAATGGGAGATACCCAGGGGAAAACGAGTAACTCAAAAGGGTGGCTTAGAACTATGGCTTATATAGCATCTTCAGCTGAAGACAAAGAAAGAGGTGGGGGAAGGCCAGTGAGGGGCAGCGGGATTGATAATGCACATTTAAATCAGCGCTTTCTCTATTGATGAGGGTCTAAAGTTGTCCTCAGGGATTAACCTTTATCCTGCCTGGTAGAGAGGGATACCTTTGTAAATATATGTCTTGCTTTTTAGGCAAATGGGGGAAGATACAAGCTTTTCTTGTATCTGCTTCTCAGTTGCCTTCAGCTCAAAATAATTCTTGTGCTGAAGTGGCATATTCTGCTCCCCTTCAGGACTGAGAGTAAGAAAGTCAGTCTTTTTATGGGCCCAGATGTTAAACTGGAAACCATGAGCAGCTATCCCTAGACTATCGGAGGGACTTGGGAGGAGAAGAAAGCCAGTCCACCGAGAAAGAAAAAGGCTGATGTGAAACGATAGCAGATATAAGAGAGAACATAAAATTTCTTGAATTTCCAACATTTTGGTTTCTTGCCTGGTATTCATGAGTCTTAGCTACATTCCCTGCCCTAAAGGCTTATAATAAATCCCCTGCTTTTGCTAGAGCACCTTCAATTGGTTTCTCTTTGAAACCAACAGAATCTTAGCCTAGAAATTTGTATCTGGAAGTGAGTTGGCAAGTTACAGACCACTGAAGGAAATAGTCACGTCAAAGCAGAAGGGGTGAGAAGTGAATAGTCCTGGAAACAAAGGAGTATATGTTAAAGTGTGTTCAGTTCTTGCAGCCTTTCAAGGAAGTGCAATGAGAGCAAGAAGGAGATAGGCTTTGGGCCAGGGCTGCTGGAGAAAAGCAGAATAAGAATACAGTTGTGAACCAGAAGGCCTTCTGACTGTAGCCAGCCATCTCAGACTGTTCAGTCAGTCTGAACAGCATTTACAAAGACAACGTATGGATCAGTACAACCGGATTCTGGGTTAAGACTGCTTTTGAAACTAAAATTGGGGGGCGCCTGGGTGGCTCAGTCATTAAGCGTCTGCCTTCGGCTCGGGTCATGGTCCCAGGGTCCTGGGGTTGAGCCCCGCATCGGGCTCCCTGCTCAGTGGGAAGCCTGCTTCTCTCCCTCTCCCACTCCCCCTGCTTGTGTTCCCTCTCTCGCTGTGTCTCTCTCTGTCAAATAAATAAATAAAATCTTTAAAAAAATAAAAAAAATAATAAAATAAAATTGGTGGGTTGATCGAGAAAATGTACCAGCAATTAGAATGGAAATATCCATGAGAAACCAGAGGTGCTGAAGACTTCCAAAACTTTAGCTGTAACTCCCCAAACGCTCCGTGTGTCCCCTCCATTCATCCTCTCAGATAAATACAATGAGGGCTGTCCCCACTGTAAAGTAGTTCAGCTCAAATAAATCTGCAGATATGGGTGCCATTTCATGACACATTAGAGGAAAAAAGTGCCATCATAAGCTAAAGAAAATGAAATACAGGAAATATTTCCAATACATATAACGAGTAAGTTATATATATATATATATATATATATATATAAAAGATTTTATTTATTTATTTGAGAGAGCGAATGAGAGACAGAGAGCATGAGAGGGAGGAGGGTCAGAGGGAGAAGCAGACTCCCTGCTGAGCAGGGACCCCGATGCGGGACTCGATCCCGGGACTCCAGGATCGTGACCTGAGCCGAAGGCAGTCGCTTAACCAACTGAGCCACCCAGGCGCCCTTAAGTTATATTTTAAAAGAAAGTCATGCAGAGGCGCCTGGGTGGCTCAGTCCGTTAGGCATCTGACTTTGGCTCAGGTCATGATCTCAGGGTCCTGGGATCAGCCCAGCAGACTCCCGGTTCAGACTCTGCTCCTCCCTACCCCCCACCCCATGCTGTCTCTCAAATAAATAAATAAAATCTTTGAAAAAAATAAAATAAAAAATAAAAATAAAAAAGTCATGCAAAAAAGTACATATATTTTGTTCAAGCGATCAGAAAAAGCACTTGTTGGATTTATGTTATATTTCCACATTTCAATTTATGATTTGTTTGAGAGCAAAGATGTTCATAAAGAAATCCCTCTCTGATCTGGAATGTCAATCCAAGCTTCCTTCTTGGCCTTAACACAACCATGATCCAACATGTGCAGTTTCTCCAAGTTAATTGCATGAGACTCTTAGAACTGGGCATTTTTAAATACTTTTCAGCAGTATCAGGAATAGGGTTGCCTAGTATTATAATACAATACATGTCCAGAACTCTCACTTCCAGCTACAGAAAAATATCTGAAGCACATGAAGCTCTGAAAATGCTGCCTTTGCTTAGCTTTAATCCTGGTAAAGAGAGTTTTCTGCCTCACCCCCCTCCTCTGACACCACATTCTCTAGCCCCTCCTCCTTGTTCTACAGACAAGTGGGCAAATATGTAAAGGTGCAAGGTCAACAGCAGGTAAGGAAGCCAAGAGTCTCAAAGCATGAATTCAGCATGAGAGAAAGAGAGTCTGGGCTAGTGACCCGTATCAGATTTGCCTTCGGCCAGCATTTCAACAGAGGACAGTGCCTAATGTCCAAGGTAATGCAAATATACTACCTGAAGACCCCACATGTGAGAATCTGAGGCACTGTCAGAGGCTAGCTTGGGACATTTAGGCCAATGGGGCTTCTCCTATCAATTGCATAAGTTTAGATGAACTCTTGCTTAGACATTTCATAACCAAGTGATAGCAAAAATCGCTTTGTAACTAGAGTGAACTCTCTACCCTACCTCACTCTGTAGCTGTGGGTGGGCCACATAGCCAAAATTACTCTCAACTCCATTAACCGTAAAAAGAAGGAGTTGAATTACTAAGATGCTTAATTAAGGTATCAGACAGTCTAGGAACATATGAAATTATAAGCCAAACTATATGCATTTTTTTTTGAGAGAGAAGATGCATATTTTTTTCAGATTCTCAATTCATGAATCCAAAGCGATTATGGCCCCCTGAGTTATATAACCTTTAAATTCCATTTAATATTAATATTCTATAATACTCCATTTATGCATATTTTGGATAGCACTTTTACTTAGTGGTATTAAAGAACTAACTAGTGATTAGAGAACTGTATTTTATAATATGTTCAGTTTACTCACACTTAAAGTTGGTGAATATTATTATGTCTTCCAACTATCATATTGGAATGTGAAGTTTTATTTTTTATTATTTCCTCTCTCATGTACATGGAGTTTTGCTACAGGAGAGGTTTGTTTATGTACACAGAGCTTCAAAATGCTAAAAACTTATTAAAATAGTTAACCAATTATATTTCACATAAATGATGGAAACTTTACAATTATGTGAAATTGGACACAATTTGCTAATTTAGTTTGACCAATTAAAATATTTTAAAATTAATATATATTAAGAGCAATTTTACATCGTATTCTCTCTATATAATCCTGATGCTAAACTTAATATAATATTTTTAAACAATAGGTTGGAAAAAAGTTGGGAGAAGTCATAGAACTGTATTTCTAAGACCCTAAGCCCACCAATATATAGTTAACCTTAATGAATTCCGATCTTTAGATTTTCATTTCCTGCTTGACATCAATAATGCAAAATACCTATTCACATCGGTCTCCCTGACGTTCCCTATTCTTTCAAGAGCCCACACTGGAAGTGACTTGATGATGATGCAGGTACATGGCATCTTGTTGCTCCGCAAGCCAACTTGCAGATGTATTGGGAAATTCTGTCTGGGATTGAACACGGGCCGTGTCTTTGCCAGGGGTGTTGAATCAACATGCCAGGGCACAGTTCTCTTTCCCGACCCACCAAACTGGGCAGACAGAGCCAGCCTTGCTGGTTCTGGACTCTCTGCAATGCTGTCTCATCATGTGACAGATATCACACCCACCAAACAAAAAAGCAGCTGGCTTCACAAACTGTGGAGAGCGGTTTGTTTTTATTTTCGAAGTAGTTAAATTCAGATTGTCTGAACTCCTATGAAGGTCTTAAAAAAAAAGATTTTATTTATTTATTTTAAAGATTTATTTATTTATTTATTTGAGAGAAAGAATGAGATAGAGAGAGCATGAGGTGGGGAGGGTCAGAGGGAGAAGCAGACTCCCTGCCAAGCAGGGAGCCCGATGCGGGACTCGATCCCGGGACTCCAGAATCATGACCTGAGCCGAAGGCAGTTGCTTAACCAACTGAGCCACCCAGGTGCCCGATTTTATTTATTTATTTGACAAAGAGAGAAAGACAGCACAAGCAGGGGGAGTGGCAGGCAGAGGGAGAGGGAGAAGCAGGCTTCCCACCGAGCAGGGAGCCTGATGTGGGGCTCCATCCCAGGACCCTGGGATCATGACCTGAGCCGAAGGCAGATGCCCAACCCACTGAGCCACCCAGGTGCCCCTCCTATGAAAGTCTTATAAAGGTTTAAATTCTGTCATTTGATTCTTAGATTCCTTGTCTCTTTGGATTTCAAAAAATATCACTACCACATGTTTTTTGTGCAGCGCTGTCCCTAAAGAATTTAGTGAATTTGCAAATAAAGACCGGAATAAAACAGTTAAGAATTATGAGACAACTGAATACACAAAATGTGGCATATACATACAATGAAATATTCTCCAGCCTTTAAAAAGAAAGGAGATTCTGACACATGCTACAACATGGATGAAGCTTGAAGATATGCTAAGTGAAACAAGCCAGTCACAAAAGACAGATATTGTCTGGTTCTACTTCTAGGAGGTGTCTAGAGTAGTTACGTTCATAGAGACAGGAAGTAGAATGGGGGTTGTCATACTCCTGGGGAAGAACAGGGAGAGGAATTGGGAGTTATTGTTTAATGAGTGTGAAATTTCCTTTTGGGAAAATGAGAAAGTTCTGGAGATGATTGCACTACAATGTGAATGTGCCACTGAGCTGTCCACTTGAAAATAATTAAAATGGTAAATTTTAGGGCGCCTGGGTGGCTCAGTTGGTTAAGCGACTGCCTTTGGCTCAGGTCATGATCCTGGAGTCCCTGGATCGAGTCCCGCATAGGGCTCCCTGCTCAGCAGGGAGTCTGCTTCTCCTTCTGACCCTCCTCCCTCTCATGCTCTCTGTCTCTCATTCTCTCTGTCTCATATAAATGAATAAAATCTTAAAAAAAATAAAAATAAAAAAAATGGTAAATTTTATGTTTTGTATATTTGAACCCTGACTGCATAAAGGAAGTATTGTTCTTTTTTTTAAAGACAACCTTTTTTTTTTTAAGATTTTATTTATTTATTTGACAGAGAGAGACTAAATGAGAGAAAGAACACAAGCAGTGGGGAGTGGGAGAGGGAGAAGCAGGCTTCCCACTGAACAGGGAGCCAGATGCGGGGCTGGATCCTAGGACCCTGGGATCATGACCTGAGCTGAAGGCAGACGCTTAACAACTGAGCCACCCAAGCACCCCTAAAGACAACCTTTTAAAGATATATAATAAAATATTTATAGATAAAATGGTATGACACCTGTCATTTGGGCATAGATGAAACAATTTTGGCCATGCACTGATTAAATTTAAAAAGAGAGAGAAAAGAGCAAAACTATAAGCAGGTATTGCTGTTAACCTGCTAAATGAAATAAAAATATAGATTATATTTTTTACCAAAGTGCATTATCCACTATATTATTTTCTTTACTTTTTGGTTTGCTGTCCATATTTACTATTTTTAAAAACTTTCCTTCCTATTTTGATTGTGAATATCTTAATACGTTTTCCTTTTTCAGTACTATAGTCTGTAAGATATAAACTAGAAAGAATTCACTGTGTTATTTTGAATGATCTTTCAACTTAATCAATAAATCTAGTGATGTGTTTGAGAGCATAGAGAAAATACAAATTATTCCTTTGGAGTCTCATTTCAGTGTCATTACTTTTTAGGAGTCACTTTTTTCTTTGCAACTTTACTAGGCTAAAAATAATTGATGTAGCATCACCATAGAATCTGCCTAAACCCTAACGCAAACTTAATATTAATGTAGTTGAGTTTGCTTATCCAAACTGAGGGTGAACCTACGTATATATTCTCAAAAATATATACTTCCAAAGAACAACATTTGCAGGTTTTTAAAATCTAGAATATAATGGGTACTAATAAATATTTAACTAAGAATGCCCAAGGCTCCCTTTTTGGAATTCCTATGCTGACCTATAAGCCATCACCATCTACTTGGAACAGTAGTCACTTTGATCTTATCTAGGTACTTTGGTCTTATGATGCATGGGTTAATATTAATATATTAATTTAAAATAACCCTCCTCACTCACTCTGACCTAGATACAATAGCCTTTGTATTATTCTTGAAGATCCTGAGCACATTCCACTTATGGTTCCCTCTGTTTAGAAATCTCCTAGAATGAAAGGAAGGAAGGAAGGAAGGAAGGAAGGAAGGAAGGAAGGAAGGAAGGAAGGAAGGAAGGAAGGAAGGAAGGAAGAGGGGCGCCTAGGTGGCTCAGATGGTTAAGCGTCTGCCTTCGGCTCAGGTCATGATCCCAGGGTCCTGGGATCAAGCCCCACATCAGGCTCCGGCTCAGCGAGGAGCCTGCTTCTCCCTCTCCCTCTGCCTCTCTCCCTGCTCATGCTTTCTCTCTCTCTCTCTCTCTCTCTGTGTCTCAAATGAATAAATAAAATCTTTAAAAAAAAAAGAAAGAAAAAGAAGAAAAAGAAAATCTCTCTCTTAAGATGTTTGCATGAACAACTTCTCCCCTTTTTCTTATAGTCTTTCCTAGAGACCATCTATAACCACCCCCATTAAATTGGTTCCCCTCTACGACTCTGCTTAATTCTCTATCCCTCTACATATCCCCTCCTATCTGTTCCCTAAGCACTTATCACTACCTGGTATATGTTTGTTTGTGTGTGTGTTTGTTGTCTCTTTCCCATGCAAGAATATAATTTCATGAGGACAGGGAATTTTTTTTTACCACCTAGGTGGTGACACATAGTAAGTCACAATTGACTATTTGTTGAATCAATGAATGGACAAAGAAAGGGTTGAAAATGAACATATGGTTAAGGAGACTAACGTCTAGGTAGAACAATGAACTTCAGTCATATCTTCAGCAACCTCCACAGGAACTCTCATGGAATTTAATTAAATGTATTTTTCACCTTCCATGTGCCTTGTAAAGAATTAATTCTTTTAATTCCTCCATGAAATAGATGAGAATATACTCCATTTTACAGATGGGAAGACTAAAGCATGGAAAAACTAAATCCCTAAAGATCAATGCATGAGTCAATCTTAGAGCTAGATTTAGAGAATTTTGGATATTTCGTCTTGAACAACTGACTCCCGACATCATTTAATTTTAGCTTGTGCTTATTATAATTCATTTAAAAGCATTTACTATTCCTGAATTTGAAAGTCTCTCAGGTAAGAAACTGATTTGTTGTGACAGCAGGTGACTCAGTTACTGTAAATGTTCTTTCAAGAACTTGTTCTTTAATCCATATCCAGTAATTCACAAAGTAAGTTGCTGTCTTAGCAGAAATACATGGTTTGTAAGTAATTTACCAATTAGTTTCATCATGCTTGTCTCCCATTTAATTTAAAATGAATTCTACCACCCTAAATCTATTGCAAACATGAGGGAAATCCTTTATGTGGTATCAGTAAGAGATTTTCTCAAGTCTAATTTTACTTTTGATTCCTCAAACATTACTACAGATGATTTGACCCCAAAATTCAGTGTGCCAGGTGGATCACACACTTTGTTTTTTATTGAGAAGTCCCTTTTTAAGTAGGGACAGTGGCTCCCAAATTTGACTGCATTTTGAAATCACCTGAAAAATTTACAAATACTGATTCCTGAATCCCACCCCCAGAGATACTGATTTATTCGATCTGGGGTGTGGTCTGGGCATTACGATTCTTAAAAGCTTCTGAAGTGTAGCCAAGATGGAAACTTCTGTGGATTTCCTGACATGACCCAAGAATGAAATCCAGGAAAGAAGCAAAGCTAGAGGACCGTGGATATAATGGTTTCTAGATTTCTCTGTAACGCCAGATATTTTAAACTATTTCAGTATCTTTAGTATCTTACTGCGTTTTTCACTCTGGGGTTATTTCTTGGAAGGATCTGGTTTTACTATCTAAGATATAATTTTTTTAAGATTTATGTATTTTAGAGAGAGAGCGCATGTGTGGGAGGGGCTGAGGGAGAAGGAGAGAGAATTTCAAGCAGACTCCACCCTGAGCACAGAGACGCACATGGGCCTCAGTCACACAACACTGAGATCATGACCTGAGCCGAAATCAAGAGTTGGTTGCTTAACTGACCGCGCCACCCCGGCGCCCCAACTATCTAAGACTTAAGTTAAATTGGGCTAAGATGAAAAGGATGTCAACAAGATGACAACAACTGGGATAAAGTGTATCAAAAACACTCCTTAAAATGTAGCAAGCTATACAAATGTAAGAAACAATTAATGTTCTTCCAAATGCTGACACATTACATGAGCTATATAGAACCAAAGGCCATTTGTATGTTATAAATGTGTATATTATGAAGTGCCTTCAAAATAATTCTTAGTAATAAACAAAATTCACTCAAAATATGTCCACATTTATTTGGGAGACTTTGTACATTCATCATCAATTACTCTCACTTGCAAGACAGTGAATTTAGTTTTTCATGCCTGCCTTAAAGTTTTACCAATTCTAATACCTACAGCTTAAAGGAATATAGAACCCTATTGTAACCCACTAGTTTACAGTAACCAATTCAGATGCCTCCATGACAGAACCATTATGAAGAGTCAGACCCACAGACGGTGTTTATTTGTTTTCTATCAAGTTCTCATACTTGGAAATTCTTTGGTTTGCTTGCTTGCTTAATTGTGAATGGTAACAAAGGTGCCATAGAAAAATAGCAACAAATGAGGAAAGAATTACTGAAAAAGAAATGCTTTTTTAAAAATCAGCAAGAGGATACTTACCTGGCAGGGGAGATACCATGATCACAAAAATCAGCAAGAGGGGTGCCTGGGCAGGTCAGCAGGTTAAGCATCTGACTCTTGGTCTCAGCTCAGGTCTTGATCTTAGGGTCGTGAGTTCAAGCCCCACGTTGGGCTCCAATGCTGGGTGTGGAGCCTACTTAAAAAAGGCGGGGGGGGGAGGGGTGCAAAAAAATCAGCAGGAAAAAGCTCATGAACTCAGCTCTGTAAGAGCAAGAAGTAGAAACCCTGTCTTGATCAGTGGCTCATCTTGTTGGGTGCTCCTAGAACGCGGTTCCCCTGAGTACCCCCCTCCCTTCACAGGCTGTGGGGCTCGGTTTTCTGTCACTGGATTACTTAAGCTCTTTGAAAGAGTTATTTTTCCCTACTTTGCTCCAGGCTGTTGGGCTTGCATTTGGTGTAGGTTCTCTGAAGCAATGAGGCTGGTGTTATCATTCAGCACTCTGATTTAAATACTCTCTTAATTCCTCCTGTTTAGTCTGGCTCATTGGGTGTTGCCCATAAAAAGTTTGGCTTCTATAATCACAATTAGAGCAGGGTGATGTGACTAATCAGTCTGTTCGCTGCATCTCTATCTTCTGTGAAGTGAGTCAGTTTCAACATTAGCTTTGTGCTCTCATGGCACTCCCTACTCTCTAATGTTCAAGTCTATATTTGTTCCAGACTCTAGATGTTTAAAAAAAAAAAAAAAGGAGGCTGTTTGTTTTCATTCTTAAAACATGTTCTATACTCCCTCTCGGGAGTGGAACTAACCCCACAGGAATTTGGAGAAATTCCCAGAGTGCTAGCTCACGACAGAGAATTTCCAGGGCAGGGAAGCTGTTTGTTCCCTCATTTGGGGAAATTCTACTGATTAATACAACTAGTGCAAGTCAACACACACATAATGAATGTTTACCATGTGCAAAGCACTTTTCACATATCATTGTTTTAAAATAAGGTTTCTTTTAGGGCGCCTGGGTGGCTCAGTTGGTTAAGCGACTGCCTTCGGCTCAGGTCATGATCCCAGGGTCCTGGGATCGAGCCCCACATCGGGCTCCCTGCTCCTTGGGAGCCTGCTTCTCCCTCTCCCACTCCCCCTGCTTGTGTTCCCTCTCTCACTATCTCTCTCTCTGTCAAATAAATAAATAAAATCTTTAAAATAAAATAAAATAAAATAAGGTTTCTTTTAGAGCAGTTCTAGAAAAACAGCAGTTTGCAGAAAAATTACGGACAGTAAATTTCCATATATCCCATACCTAGTCTTCCCTATTATTAGCATCTTACATAGGTATGATATATTTGTTACAATTTATATAATAATATATGATGATAGTGTATTAATGATTCATAAACTGATGCATTATTAATAACTAATATTCATGCTTTATCCATATTTCCTTCGTTTTTACCTATTGCCCTTTTTCTGTTCCAAGATCCCAACCCAAATGCAACATTACATTTAATGATCATATCTTCTCAGGCTCTTCTTGACTATGAGAGATTCTCAAGTTTTGAGGAGTACTGGTCAGGTATTTTGCTGAACACCCCATAATTGTGATTTGTCTCATCTTTTTCTCATCAGAATGGGGTTAAATGTTTTTGAGAGGAAGACCACAGAGGTAGAATGACATTTGCAAAACATAATGTCAAGGGTGTATACTATCAACATGACTTATATTGTTGATGCTAACTTTGATCAAGTGGCTGAGGTAGTATTTGTCAGATTTCTCTACCATACCTTTCAAGTAACTTTGTCCTCTTTTTCCCCCTTTTTATTCTATATTCTTCGGAAGGAAGTCAAAATATGCACAGCTTATACATAAAGAGTAGAAAGTTATGGTCCACCTCTTTGAGGGCAGAGTATCTGCATAAATTATTTGAACTTCCTATTAATTCAGTCATTTATTTATATCAGAATGGATTCAAGGATTTTTAAAATAATACTTTGAGTTATAATCCCCCAAATCCTTCTTTATTTATTTTCTTGCTCAAATTTTTCCAGCTTTGGCCATGGAGAGCTCTTTTATTTCGCTCCTTGTCCCTTTAACATGCTCCTTCATTGTGTGTGTGTGTGTGTGTGTGTGTCTTTTGAAACACCTCCTTAATTTCTGGGTCTACAAGATGTTCCAGGTTCATCTTGTATATTTCATGTCCCAGTCCTAGAACCTCCTATTTCTCTAAGGAACCTGGTTCCTTTTATTGGAGAATGGTATTAGGAATCAGGTTCTGGATGATGGATATGATCATTGTTACTGGAGTGTCTTTGCTTCTCAGCTGAAAGGGAAAGGGACTATATGTGCATATACTAAACCAGATATTTGCACATATGCATGAATATTTCTATATGTAACTATTTGTATCTATATTAAGCCAAACATGAGTTCATAGAGATGTCTCCAACTTCAGTCCATTACCACGTGGATCATTCTAGTCTCCTCCCTTTGCTCCAACAGTGAGATCCTGGGCTCCTACCATCCCCCATCCCTGTATTTAATTGTTCAATTTCAGTATACATGTATAACAGTGCCCAAATTGTTGGTAACATGTACCCCTGTGGAGGCAACTGTATCAACTACTTTTCCAGAGAGTCTGGAAGACATTTTTCTGGATGGCCATGGACCTGGTATCATACAACAATTCTGTTACTAAGGAAGAATGGGAGAATCAATAAGGGAACACAGTTAATGGTCTCCACCACAGACTGCATTGAAGTGACAGGTCACAAAAGAGAAAAATCCAGTGGCCTTATTTTGAATTTTAGCTGAGTTTCTATGAGAAAGTTAGCAGTTTTCTTCCTCAGACTACAACCTTTTGACACAATGCTCATTTCCTCCCTTGGCCACAACACCAGTTTCATCTTCTTTCGGCTTCCACAGCCATCAGCCATCACTAATAGCAGTAAGGGGAGCAACCCTATTGAGCACATTACAAACTGAGACATGAGAGGGCACAGCGGAGCAATGAGATGGCGAGGGATGGATAAATGGAAGTATCCACTGGTTGTTGGGCGGCGAAGGTAGCAGAGATTGCACCTGGGCGCTGACTGACCTAAGATACTAATATGACAAGGACAAGAAACATAGATGAGGGGATGGCTTTTCCAAATGACCGTTAGTGAGGCTCCTTCCACAACTTCGACTAATCTGTGCCCCTTCATTGATCTATTATCAAATCAGTTGTCACTGTGCTATTTTCATCCAGTGGCAGTTGGCAATTCTAAAAACAAACCCTTCCATACCCACTCTCCAGACCTGACCTGATACCTAGGGACTGTTATGCCAATATATGGGAAAGAACAAGCAACTCTGCACAGGGAAATCTAAAGTTTTCCCTACCACATGAGAAGATTCGAGACTAAGATTCTTGAAAAAAGAAAATGACACGGTAGGAAAGGGGGCTTTGGAGATTCACTCATCTGGGTTTGAATCCTAGCTCTGCTGCTGAATAGCTGTGCAACCCTAAATAAATCATTTGCTGCCATATATATTAAATTGATAATAAAATATTAAATGTAATTCCTTAAAATAATATCAAAATGGTATATTTTATTAATATTTAAAATTATACCTGACAAAACCTGTAGAATCTTATGGCACAAAGAGAGAACCTTAATGCATGCAAATTTACAAATCCTTTAGGAAGTCGAGGGATCCCAGGATGGAATGCAGAATGTGACAAAACTGTCTGAATCACACTTGTATGAAACAACCTCACGCCCAGGGTGGGAGGTGAGGGGAAAAGGTGTCAAAGGAAGTAACTTTGGAAATGTGTGGAGTGTGGCAGACTACAGGCAAAAGAAAGTGTACGTTCGGGGCGCCTGGGTGGCTCAGTCGTTAGGTGTCTGCCTTCGGCTCAGGTCATGATCCCAGGGTCCTGGGATCGAGCCCCACATCGGGCTCCTGCTCAGGTGGAAGCCTGCTTCTCCTGCTTCCACTCCCCCTGCTTGTGTTCCTGCTCTCGCTCTCTCTCTCTCTGTCAAATAAATAAATAAAATCTTAAAAAAAAAAAAAGAAAGTGTACGTTCACACTGTGCTTTAGTTGGAAGTGGAATATGAAGCTTCCTGTAACCGTCCTAAAAATGAGAGGGGCTGCCCTTCTCCTCACTTTTTTTCTTTCCTTGTTGCCCAGGTGGAACAACCATCTTGGACATGAGGTGGAAGACAAGGGTTGAGGAGGCTGCGGACAAGAAGATAGAAGAAGCGGGGCGCCTGGGTGGCTCAGTTGGTTAAGCGACTGCCTTCGGCTCAGGTCATGATCCTGGAGTCCCTGGATCGAGTCCCGCATCGGGCTCCCTGCTCCGCGGGGAGCCTGCTTCTCCCTCTGCCCTCTTCCCTCCCGTGCTCTCTGTCTCTCATTCTCTCTCTCTCAAATAAATAAATAAAATCTTTAAAAAAAAACCCCAAAAAAACAAACTCTTAAAAAAAAAAAAAAAAAAAGAAGATAGAAGAAGCTTATCTTTTTTTCACGATTACGGAGCCACCAAGCCAGCTGAATTGACATAGAATGAAAAAGAAACTTCCGCCTTGTTTAACTCACTCTTAATTTGAATTTCCTGTCACAGATGAATCTAATCCCAACTAATACAGATTTTACTTGTACCCTTTCCGCCCTACCTTTTAACCCTTCAATTCCTGGATCCCTCAAACAAAATGAGGGTGCACAACTTTTCATGATATAACTCCCTCGTAAGTCGTTCTGTGGTATCCTTAAGCACCTATTCCGACCAACGAAAGGGATGCGTAAAGTGGACTCTTGCTCACAAAAAGATGTGCCCTTGCATGGGATAATAACAATTGTCAGGAGCATAATTTGTATTAACTCATCATCCTCACAAAAGAGTTACTTAAATGGCCAAACAGTATACCTTTAGCTTTTGTCTCCTTTATATCAAAAGTACATACTTAATGAATTTGGGGAGAAATGCCAAGAAGTGTAGCCTTTAAAAATGTAAAGCTTAGGTAGTAAGAGTCGAAGATCTCTCTCTCCCCTCCCTCCTGGACTTTGACGTTCCACTGGACTTGGGATTTATAAGTCTGTTCAAAAAATCATGGAGCAGAAAAGGAAGACGGCAGTTAAGAGTTACTAAGTGTCCATTTCAAATTGGTTACCCAGCGACCGCTGGATTTGGAGGTTACAAGGAGCAGTGCCAGGGGCTTAGGATGGAAAAGCTCACCTGAGCTACAAACTGACTCCATTAAACACTGTGTCTGTGTGGTTTTCTTTCTTTCTTTCTTTCTTTTTTTTAAGATTTTATTTATTTACGACAGAGAGAGACACAGCGAGAGAGGGAACACAAGCAGGGGGAGAGGGAGAGGGAGAAGCAGGCTTCCCCGCGGAGCAGGGAGCCCGATGCGGGGCTCGATCCCAGGAGCCTGGGACCATGACCTGAGCTGAAGGCAGACGTTTAACGACTGAGCCACCCAGGCACCCCTGCGTGGTTTTCAAAATAAGAATCAGCTTTTGGGGTTATGTGGGCTGATGCGCAACTGACCATCTGTTTTGTTTGTCCTATCTCACCCTCTGACAAGGTCAGCGTGCTCGCTGTGTTTATAGAAAACCCACTCACGGTGTGAATAACATCTGACAGCATTTGAAGCCAAAACAAAATCTCTTTTAAAGTTCCTAGATGCCGGGGATGGCCCCTCTGTCAAGACACAGATTAAAAAAAAAAAAGTCTGCTTTTAACAAAATTAATTTTCCTTAAACTCACAGAATAAGGTTGAAGAGTTTAAAACAGTATTAAATTTAAAAATTTTTTAAGTATTCTAAGAATACTCTAACCTAGCCTCTCAAGTTTTCATCTATTTGTGTTCACTTCCAGGAAACTAAGACAAATACCTGTAAAGAGAGAAATGCAGGCTGTATTGCAGGAGTTGTGGTATTTCATATTTAGATTCTATCATTAAGCTGCACCTTTATTTCCTTTGTGTTAAGCCTCTCTCCTTGTTTATACCTATTTTCTATCTGTATTTCAAAATCGTAAAAATATTTCATCTGTATGATTACTTTGTGAAGTCGTTGGGGCTCTAACCTCTCAAAGAGAAAGCCTCTCAATAGAGTTTAAATACACAGCACACATGCTATATAGGCAAGAAATGAAATTACTATTAAAAATAAAATTGGGGGCGCCTGGGTGGCTCAGTCGGTTGAGCGTCTGACTCTTGGTTTTGGCTCAGGTCATGATCTCAGGGTCGTGGGATTGAGCCCCCCTACTCAGTCTCCCTGCTCAGCAGGGAAGTCTGTCTAAGATTCTTTCCCCTCCCTCTCCCTCCACTACTCCCCCTGCTCATACGTGCTCACTCCCCCACCCAAATAAATAAATAAATAAATAAATAAATAAATAAATAAATAAAATCTTTTTTAAAAAATTAAAATAATTCACAGGGATTCAAATAGTTATTTGTATACTAATGTTCATTGCAGCATTATTCACAATAACCAAAAAGTGGGACAACCCAAGTGTCCATTAGCAGATGATGGATAAACAAATGTAGTGTATGTAAAAAATAGAACACTTTGAAGAGAGCAACTCTTTGCAACTTGTTAACGGTCTTTCCAATCTTGCTCTATGTATGTATAGTTTTTAAACCTTTGTGGTCAATGTGTTGAATATTTCATGAGTGACCTCAGACAAACCACTTCAGTTTCACTCGTCTGTTTTCTTATCAGCAAATGGAGAGAATTGCTTCTATTTCACAAGGTTGTTGTGAAGAATAAATGAGGTAATGTAACATAAACACAATTTGTGAACTCAGAAGTATAAAATTACGAGGTATAATACGTGTGATAGTTTCTTATATGCTTTCCTATATATCAGTTTTAATGGTCACATATTATTCTAACTGAATTACTGCCATAGTTTATTTAACCGTTGTCCAGTTGTTACTCATTCTTGCTTCTTGGCCATCATAAATAAAGTTGATTATAAACATCTCTGCATGATTAGCATTTTTCCCTACTGAAATAATTCCTTAGGATGAATTCCTAGAAGTGGAATAAGTGGGTCCAAGTAGTTGGAACATTCTTCTTTAAATGATGTACATCTTCTTAGTCCAGAAAAAAAAAAAAAAAACTTCAAAACCAAAAAAACAAGTTAATTATGATGCACTGCAATTCAGATGAATTGAAAAACTAAATCTAATCCTGGCGGTGATAACAACTCAGCACATATAAAACCACATCAGCATAATTTTCAAATAATTACATTTCCTTCGATCCTGGAACATGTCTTCCAATGGCTAAAAATCCTTTTTGGAATGTGGCAGGATAGAGCATGAAATGCCAAGACCGTGACCTGGTAACCTTCTTGTCCAGTTTTAGCAGCCTCTGTTTACAAGAGACCTCGTTTTTAGAGGATAAATTTCTTCCCATCAAGGTTTCAGGCACTTTTTTTTTTTTTTCAGTTGATTTAGATTCAGAGCAAAGTAATTTTGGTAAAGGATGATTTGCTACATAAATTTTAGGTTAAAGTTGGGGAGATGAATTCTGTGCTGCACATATATAAAATATGAAAATATATTCTTCATGTTCTGTTCCAATTTTCTGGAAATACGATCTTAATATTTATAAAGTATATGCAGATTCCTAGACTCCTGAATATAAATGCTTTTACTCTCTATTATCTAATACATTTTTGGAGGCTTAAATGCTCAAATTGGCAAGAGTTCTCTCTGCCCAAAAGATTCTTTTTTGAATTGAAATTCTGCTTTCCTCTGGGCCATTTCTTTAGGGATGGCTGCAGGAGTCAAAGGAGAAATATCTGAGAAACTAATATGGTTCAGTAAAAACGTTCCCTATGAGATGTTGCAGGGGAATACTTAACATCGTTAATTAAGGGGCCAATGTGATTGATCATTAAATGATTAGCTCTCCAGGGCTCATTTTGTTTCTCTAGATACTTCTTTTTTTAAATGACTTGAGAGGGAGTTAAGAAAAGGTATAGTAGACAAGTACTGGCTAAGAGGTAGAATTGATTTATGGTTTCAGCTTTGCCACTAACTAGCTCTATGACCAGATCTAAGTTACGTACCTGTTTGAGCTTTAGTTTCTTCAACTACAAAGTTGAATCTAACAAACATTCTGTGGCTCCGTATGGAGCAGAGTCCTCCCCCGCCACCTCCCAACGAAGTCATCTTTTGGGGGCCAAATAACCAAGAAAGTCTTCTCACTGTTGTGTTACTGCTAGCGCGTTTCATTTGTGCAGGTGTGGGTGGCGGGGTGGGTGAGAAGAGAGATTTCCACTTTGCTACGTATCAGCAGTTGAAAAACAGATTGAAAAAAACACTGCGCTCTCCTGTGTTTGGGCAAACAGGAATCAGGTCACCCTGACCTCATGGTCCCACAGACACTGCCAGGAAGCCTGCAAAGTCCGTCCAGTGCTGCTGAGACAGCAGGTTTGGCAGGGCCGAGAGGAAGCTGGAAGGAGCAGGGCAGCAAGGTAATGCTGTAAAGGGGCGAGTGTGGGGCGCGGACTAAGTACCGAAATAACACCTGCCTCACTGGTCATTATTAGCGCTTTCAGAAATCTCTTGATGACACAATTCACAGCGCTCGAAACAAATAATACATTATATGTTTAAAAAAAAAAGAAGATAGCAGGAAGAGAAAAATGAAGGGGGGGGGGAAATCCGAGGCGGAGACGATATGAGAGATGATGGACTCTGAAAAACAAACTGAGGGTTCTAGAGGGGAGGGGGTGGGGGGATGGGTTGGCCTGGTGATGAGTATTAAAGAGGGCATGCTCTGCATGGAGCACTGGGTGTTATACGCAAACAATGAATCATGGAACACTACATCAAAAACTAATGATGTCATGTATGGTGATTAACATAACATAATAAAGTTAAAAAAAAGAAATCCCTGGATGAGCCAATAGAATTACCTAGGGAGGGGAAAAAATCCCTTTAACTTAAGCGAACTTCACTTCAGGTTCATTCATACTTGAAAAAAGTTAACTGCAATACTTCTACTTGTTGTTAAGGCATTAAGATTCCTTTCAGATTCAAATTCTGGCAGTGGCTTCTTTAGGTCTTCCTTCCATGTTTCTCCCGCCTTGCTGTTGAATCTCAGACCCAGGCTGGTTGGACCAACTCCTACAAAGTACCGTTGTGAGAGCTGAGTGAAAGCAAGCACCAGGTCTCCTTCCCTTCCAGTCCCACTTCCTCTGCCCAGCCCCGGGGCGTCGGTGCCGGCCCTCCTAGCAGCTTGGCTAGCCTGGCCTGCACACCTCTGCTAAAGGCCCTCACTCTTTCATCCATGCCTAAAACCTCTCTGACCCTTGGTGTATACCCTGCTTCTTCTCCCCGCAAGCCCTTGGCTCCTGGAAGATGATTTGCCATGGGCTGCCAGTTGACCTTCCCTGGCTCTCTCTGCCTAGAAGGTTCTTGCCCTGTTCGTTGGCGTAGTAAATGCGTACACCTGCCATCCTTCAAGACTCAACTACAATGTCTCTTCTAGGCACTGTACTGCTTTCTCCTTCCGCGGAGCTGCCTCAGCACCCAAGAAAATAATATACACACAGGACACTGAGTGTCTCAGGGTCATGCATTTTATTTTGGGTTTTATATTTTGAGCGCAGAATCAGGGAAAGGGGTACTCAATAAAATGCCGAATACATATTTAGACCTGTGTTTCAATAACCTCATCTTCAATTCCTGTTTAGAACAAGGTGGGGGGGGAGGGGTTTAAATGACAAAAAAAGTTGGGGGGGAATTTATAGTAAGCCATGTTTGTAAAATGGGACCAGATGACCCAGAAGCCCTTTCAGTTGCAAAAATCTTATCTAAGAGAAAATTCCCTCAACACCTCACCCGACACCCTGCCCCACGAATTTCTCTTATACTTTCTATCAACCATGGACTCATTTAGATTAACCAGTTACTCTTTAAAATCTTTATTACTTGCTAGGAAGGCTAAGTGCAATTTACTGTAAATAAGAATCCTCCTAGAGAGAGCTATGAAGTGGGGAGGGTGAGCAGTGGTGAAGCACACTTTGGATGCGAAGGCTCTTTCCTGGCATCCGAGTCACAGCTCCAGTGCTAATTAGTGCTCCTGAACTTCAAGCCACTCTTGGCCCAAATTCCTGGGCCAGGCAAAGCCAGTCTCCATAGTGTAAAGAGCCGGGGCATCCTTGCCAGACAAAGCTAGTTTTAAATCTTGGCTCTGTCACATCCTGGCTCTGTGATTTGGGGTAAGTTGTTTAACTACCCGAGCTTCTATTTTCTCACCCATAAAATGGTGATAACAGCAATAGAGTCCTCATAAATTGGTAAGAGGATTAAATGAAATGATGGGGCAAAGGTTGTCATATAGCAGGTGCACAGAAGTAGTAACTATTATATGTGTGCCTGCCTCCAGGGTCCTTAGACTTCCCGGGAGTGGGTGTGGATTGGTGGGTTACTGGGTCTGGCTCTGAATAGGAGATGGTGTGGACTGGGGGGTGGTTCTGGGCATGGGACAGGAGGTCTGGGAGTATACTCGGTCAGGTATGGCCCAACATGGGATCCTGAGCTGTGATCTGCTAGGGCTGCCATTTTCCAAGAGCTCCAGGACAACCATGACCCACAGTCGGCCAAAGGGGGTGCTGGTTGATTAGATTCGGGGGGCTCTACTCCCTCTTCCAATGGAAGAGGAAAATCTTTTCCATTCCCAACTCTCTGAACTAGGAAGGACACTGAATTTTATAGAGCTGTAAAACACACAGAAACTTTTATTTGGACATGAAATAAAATACCAGAATCAGTTTTGTACCTGCAAATAATCTTTCTCCTTTTTGGAAGTGAAGCCCATGGAGGGTTATCTCTCACATTATCTCTCTCTTTTTTTTTAAAGATTTTATTTATTTATTTGAGAGAGAGAATGAGAGACAGAGAGCACGAGAGGGAAGAGGGTCAGAGGGAGAAGCAGGTTCCCTGCCGAGCAGGGAGCCCGATGCGGGACTCGATTCCGGGACTCCAGGATCACGACCTGAGCCGAAGGCAGTCGCTTAACCAACTGAGCCACCCAGGCGCCCCTCACATTATCTCTTAACGTGGGGAATTCTGAGCAGCTACCCTTGAGCCCCATCTCAGACATGTTGAATCAAGATCTCTGAAATGGGCGTGGAGAACTGACCTTAAATCAAGTCATCCAGGTAACCCCGATGCACCTTGAACCCTTGCTTCTTCTGGTGCAGTCCCTGGGCAGCAGTGTCCACATTACTCGGGAGCGTATAAGAAATGCAGAACTTCAGGGCGCCTGGGTGGCTCAGTTGGTTAAGCGACTGCCTTTGGCTCAGGTCATGATCCTGGAGTCCCGGGATCAAGTCCCACATCGGGCTCCCTGCTCAGCAGGGAGTCTGCTTCTCCCTCTGACCCTCCCCCCTCTCATTCTCTCTCTCAAATAAATAAATAAAATCTTAAAAAAAAAAAAAAAAGAAATGCAGAACTTCAGGCCCTGCCCCAGATCTACTGAATCCGCATTTTTTAAAAAAGGGTGCTAAAATATTCACAGCACAAAATTTACCATCTTTGCTATTTTTTTTTTACTGTCTTCATTATTTTTAAGTGTGCCTTCCAGTAGTGTTAAGTGCCTTCAGGTTGTTACGCAACCCATCTCCAGAACTCTCTTCCTCTTGCAAAACTAAAACTCTACACCTATTAAAACAACATCTCCCTATTTCCCTCTGGCAGTCACCCCGAATCTGCATTTCCACGGGATCCCCATGTGATTCATATGCCCATTAAAGTTCGAGCAGCGCGGCCCTACATATGAGAACCAGAGGCAATAAAATCAGGAGCCACCGTGAGTTTACTGAAGCAACCAGGCCCCCTACTTGGGTGAGGCAATGGAGAGCAGCCTGCGGAGCAATGATCAGTTCCTCTAGACAGTTCTGGTGCGCGCTCACGTTTGAGACCCACTGCCGTAGAGCACTGAGATGCAGCCCTGCCCACATACTGGAATCATCTGAGAACTTTAAAAACCCATGACTGAGACCCAGCCCAAATCAACTCACTCTAGAGGCAGGGCCCAGGCATCCGCATTCTTAAACTCTGCTGGTGATTCTGGTAACATCGGTTTCAGAGCCACCAATCTGGAGGGATGAAAGAGGCGAATAGGATAAAGTGGACTCCACAACAGTGTGTGGCCATTAGAGGGGAATGATGGTATCAGGGAAGGCATCATGACTGCTTTTCCATTTTATAGCTGCCCAGCTACCCTGATAGGAGTGATTGCTCTGGGGAGCTTAAAAAAAAAAAAAAAGCTGTGTTTGTGAAAAAAAAAAAAAAATAGCTATCTTATTAGAAGCTCTAACACTTTAATGCAAAAATCCCTGCCACCTCCTCTCCCATTACTTGTTATTATTTTGCTCTGTTTATTTTCTTAATAGCATTTGCTACAATTAGCAATTATCATGCTTATTGTCTGCCTCCTCTCACTAAAGCGATAGCTTCATCTCGGGAAGAGCCAGGTTCATGAGCTCCTGCTCACCTACCTCTCCCTCTTACAGAGGCCTTCGAGAAATGCTTGAGCTAATGAAACACAAATACCAATCAATCCTGCTATGCCACCAAATCGCTTCCCAAATCTGTGGCCCTAGAGCAACAGAGCACGATATAGAAAGAGCGGAGCAGTCTTCGGACAGTGAAAGAGACTACTGAACTGTCAGGACCG
Source organism: Mirounga leonina (assembly GCF_011800145.1). NCBI lineage: Eukaryota > Metazoa > Chordata > Mammalia > Carnivora > Phocidae > Mirounga > Mirounga leonina. Next base: position 15,169,774 of record NW_023270320.1, on the reverse strand, counting down.
AGAGGATCACGGTGGGGGGGGCAAGGGGGTTCTGCATAAAGCTGTCAAGGTCAGTGGTGGTGAGTTTTCCCAGGTGGAAGAGGCCAGTGAAGGGAGCAGTACAGACTGATTCACCGGGTAGAATTCTTAGGTGGGCAGTAGGGACTTAGAGCTAGTGAAACCTCAATGTATCAATGTGACCTCACCCAGAACCTCCCAGCTGGGGAGGCTTGGATTACAATACAGTGATGCCACCCTTCTTGGAGAATTCTGTACTGAAATGGGCGTAGATTTTGGAACAGACCTGCATTCAAATTCTGCTCCCTCTCAGGGCTGCCTGTTCAACCATGGGAAAGTACTTATCTGAACTTTAGCTTCCTCATCTGAAAATGGGAATAGCAATATTTACCCTATAGTTTATGGGAAGCACTCCGTAAAGTGCCTGACACATAGCAGCACTCAATAAATGTTAACTCCCCAATCTGTGACCCGGATTTCCTTACCCATTCTTTTTTAAACCCTTTCTTCCTTTAGTTACACTCTTACTGCCCATTACTAGAACCACAGGCAATCACTTATGGCACTTCTGTTCCGTGCCAGTGGTTGGGAAAAAAAAATCACACACTGACTCGTTGATGGTCTTCTAGCATTATGTTGAGAGTTTTTGTATATAGTGAATACATGGAAAGTTGAAGGATCTATTTAACTTATTTCTAAGGCCAAATGGAAATGACTTTTGGGACGAGAACCTTCTGTTCTTTCTGTCCTCCGGCACTGAATTCTGCAGTCAGACACAGAGCTGATACGCACTTTTGAGTTCTCAGTAAACAAAATGGTTCAGACAGGGAACAGTGGTTGCTCCTTGAAGCTTCTGCATCCTTCCAATCAACCTCTCCACAAATATGGCCCATTCGTGTACTGCTGACACTGCAAATCCATTTAAGCTCTTATGATATACCGTACTGATTGAAACAGGTTTTACTCTTTTTTTTTTTAAAGATTTATTTATTTATTTGAGAGAGCGAGAATGAGAGAGAGAGAGAGTACATGAGAGGGGGGAGGGTTAGAGGGAGAAGCAGGCTCCTCGCCGAGCAGGGAGCCCGATGCGGGACTCGATCCCGGGACTCCAGGATCATGACCTGAGCCGAAGGCAGTCGCTTAACCAACTGAGCCACCCAGGCGCCCCTGAAACAGGTTTTACTCTTTTGTTCATCAGATTTTTATGTGCTTTAACTCTTAATAGAATTCAAAGTATTATGAAAAGAGATGGAACATCTTTACATCATCATGATGTTATTTATATTAACAAATGGCAGAGAATATAAATCCCCCCGCCCCATTGAATCTCCCCTTTTCTTTTACTAACAGATCCCAAGTTTTCAGTTGATGCATTGAAGTCCAGTTAAAAAATGAGATTTTCCAGTCCCATTTGCAGTTGACTGGGTCAGAAGACTAGGTGGTTGCCATAGAGATGCAAGTAAGAGTACTATGTAGTACTTCTGAGGGAATCTCCTTATAAATAAAGTGTTATGGGGCGCCTGGGTGGCTCAGATGGTTAAGCGACTGCCTTCGGCTCAGGTCATGATCCTGGAGCCCCGGGATCGAGTCCCACATCGGGCTCCCTGCTCAGCTGGGGGTCTGCTTCTCCCTCTGCCTCTCTCTCTCTCTGTCTCTCATGAATAAATAAATAAAATCTTTAATAAATAAATAAATAAATAAATAAATAAATAAATAAATAAATAAAGTGTTATGGGCTTATTTGTCCTCATCGGTTGCCAGCCTGGAATGTGGATGAGAAGGCTGGAGCAGCAGCTACTTCCTTAGACCATTATGCAGACGCCACACCTTAGAGATAGTAGACCTGACGGCCAGAAGGAGACCGAGTCCTTCACGGATTTGGAGCACTTCGCCAACCCCAAACGGCCTACTTGTAAGATCCCTCTGCAAGAGAAAGTGGCCAACTGTTATATGCAAAGTATAAACTGTTATATTAGCTGAACCTAATTTTTTAAAACATTTTTAGGGGGAGGGGCAGAGGAGACGTAGGGAGAGAGAGAGAGAATGAGATAGAGAGAGCATGAGAGTGGGGAGGGTCAGAGGGAGAAGCAGACCCCCCGCCGAGCAGGGAGCCCAATGCGGGACTCGATCCCGGGACTCCAGGATCATGACCTGAGCCGAAGGCAGTCGCTTAACCAACTGAGCCACCCAGGCGCCCGAGAGAGAGAATCTTAAGCAGGCTCCACGCTCAGCACATGAGCCCAGTGTGGGGCTTGATCTCACAAACCTGAGGTCATGACCTGAGCCAAAATCAAGAGACGGACGCTTAACCAACTATGCTACCCAGGCACCCCCTAGCTGAACCTAATTTGAACTGATACAAGATATTGTTAAATCAGGCTTCTTTCTTTTTTTTTTTTTTTTTTAAGATTTATTTATATTAAAGAGAGAGAGAGCGTGAGCATGAGCGTGTGGGGCAGAGGGAGAGGGAGAGAGAATCTCAAGCAGACTCCACGCCGAGCATGGAGGTCAATGCAGGCTCTATCTCAGGACACTGAAACCAGGAGTTGGATGCTTAACCGATGATGCCACCCAGGTGTCCCAAATTATGCTTCTTTCATATTCAGTTCACACGCATGAGATTTAATCACAGATAATTAATGCACTGATTCCATTATGATCAAATAATTTATTGTCTACTAATTATACTGAACTGCTGACTGAGTGTTGTCTTTTGATTTATAGTGAAAAATAAAAAGAAAGGTTAAGATGCTTAAGAAAGAGTAGCTAAGGTTGCCTGGGTGGCTCATATGGTTAAGCATCTGCCTTCGGCTCAGGTCATGATCCCAGGATCCTGGGATCGAGTCCTGCATCAGGCTCCCTGCTCCTTGGGGAGCCTGCTTCTCCCTCTGCCTCTCTCTCTCTGTCTGTCTCTCATGAATAAATAAATAAAATCTTAAAAAAAAAAAAAAAGAGAGTAGCTGACCCAAAGTCAATTTTAGATAGCAGTCAATAGCCCTAAGCTTCTCTGGGCACTGAAGATTACTCCTTAAGGAAAAGACAGACAAAAAAGCACCATAATCTATTTAAGATAAAAGCATCACTATTGGTTTTGTAGATTTTAAGAGCTATTTTTATTTCTCTTAAGTTTTAAACAGATTTTAGACACATTTATTGTGCTAGACAATTTTCATCACTAGTAAGAAATAAAGTCTCATCCTAGAAACATACATTTTTTGTCTTTGCTTGTTGTTGGAAAATGAGCAGAGTAGGAGAGAAACAGAGCATGGAGACTAAGGGAATATAACCCAAAGAGAAAGAAGTGGAAGATCATGAGGCCAGTCAGTAGGAAAAGTGGGAAAAGTAGAACTTGGAGGAAGATAATGATAGAGTGTGTCCTATTGGCTGGCTGGCATAAAATCTCTACTTGAATAATGGATTTCTGTTTACCAAGGCCACGGATGACCTCAGTCAGAGAATAGGTGTAGAAACACAGGGAGGGTTGCCCTGGTTATGGGTGAGGGAAGGGATGACTATAAAGTAGGAGGCAGTTCTTTTGGGTAATAGAAAAATATAAAGTCTCCACACTCAAACAGTCCAAGATAACCATGATTGGCCATAATGTTTGTCATATATAAATATCAGGGAATGATCCAGGTTTTGTACCTCACACTTAATGCTGTTTTGGAGAACCTCTTTACAAAAAATACAAAATTAATTTCAGGGTCTTGAAAGAGAGTCATGTAAGCAAGAGCTCCTGAGCCATAAACTTGGTTAGCTTCACTGTAAATACAACTCTGGTCATTATTTATATTCTTAAAAACAATAAAAACAGGGACCATAATATACATACTCTTCTGTAAACTTGTTTCCACTCAGCTATGTATCTTGGGTACCCTTCCCTATCAATACATATGATTCTAGTTCATCTTGTAATTTTGTGGTTGTCCCAATATTCATTATATACTCACTGAATGATATTTAAATTATTTCCACACTTTGATCCTCTCACTGGGGGTTGCGTTATATAGCAGAGCCTAGAGTATGATAATCCCTAAAGAAATGTTTGTCAAATTGGTGCACTGTCCTGAGGTATGTAGTCTCCGGGTGTGACAGAGTTAAAAGATGGTGATCTCTACCCTGGCTGGAGTTGTGACAGAGAGAACAAAGCCCCACTCTTCAGTTCCTCCCCTGTCCTTCTTCTGTGTAGCCTTCCTTCCTCCCACTTCCCCTGGCTGTCAACACCCAGCCTAGCTCTTAGTGAAGGATGGCAAACCTCACTGAACAGGTTTGGCCAGAATGTAAGTTGGTCTTTCAGGAATATGCTCTATGTTTCAAAGCACTTTTAACTTTATAGGGGGAAGTTTCCTGGACATTCATCCTCTGAATCAAGGGCAGCGAAGTCCCAAACCTAAAACCTGAAAGACAGTGGCAATCTGAGGGTCTTGAGTACATTAAAGCTGTTGTGAATTTGAAAAACAAAGAATATTAAAAGTGAATAAAAATTTCACAAGATCAAGGAGCATGGAACTCTAGAAATAAGGTTCTGTTTCTATTCTTATGTGATAGAATGGGTAATGAATATGTTGCCTTTAGCTGGGTCAAAGGGCATAATCAGTTCATTTATTTTTAGAGACATTCTCTAGAAATAATAAGCAGACTGAAAGTACCAGCAGAAGAAACAATAGGTTTAAAATCTATCATCCCCAAATAATGCATAGAGTTTTGATGTTGTTAATACAAAAAAAATTATATGCCCATTTCCTTGAATAAATCCCTATGTGATTTATGGAAGATAGTGGAATATTTTCCACTATTAATTTCTCTTATATCCAGCCATGTGGTCTTCTTTTTTTTTAAAGATTTTATTTATTTATTTGACAGAGAGAGAGATAGCGAGAGAGGGAACACAAGCAGGGGGAGTGGGAGAGGGAGAAGCAGGTCTCCCGCGGAGCAGGGAGCCCGATGTGGGACTCGATCCCAGGACCCTGGGATCCTGACCTGAGCCGAAGGCAGACGCCTAACGACTGAGCCACCCAGGCGCCCGAGCCATGTGGTCTTCTAATATAAACTGGGATCACTCTTCTCTATGGATTCAGTCATATCCCCAGGCTCAGGAGGATCCCTGAGCAGGGAGCCCAATGCAGGACTTACTCTCATTTCCTAATAGTACTTACATTGTTTTTCTGATATTTACCTCTTTCCTATGGAGTCCTGACATTTCAGGAAAGCGGACCCGACCTTCAGCTTAAGAGGTGGGCTGAAGGCCACCAGCCCATGGCAATTCTTCGGTCAGTTCATCTGTTCAGGGATGTGCCTGTGGACTCAGCAATCCATTCAAGGGGAATCTCAGTCTCATGCTTGTAAGGCAGAGGCTGAGGTGCTCTGCTTCTTACTGGATCCAAGCTAGAGAACATTTAGCTCCCACTGCAGCTGGCAAAAACTAGTTAAACATTCACCACTTTTTCTGGACATACAGCTCAACGACATTTCCTGGCTCCCTTAACAGTCACGTGTGGCCATGTGACTGAGTTCTAGCCAATGGAATGTGGCAGATTGACATCTCACCTTTCAAGCCTGACTCCTCATAAGTGATCTTCCATTTTCTTTTCCAGTGTTCTCACTGAATGGAGAACCACAATGGAAGCAGCCTGAGTAAGCACTTGGAGGATAGCTTCCCAGGATGATTGTTTGCTGAGGAACACTGGACTGAACACTTGCATGGAGAAACAAATTTATACTGAGTTAAGTCACCAGAATTTTGAAGTTATCAAAGACGGTGTTGACCTTCCCCGATTGGTTCTCTTCCTTACCTCTACATCTTCCGTTTTATTATCCCATGAATCCTTGTTGTTGATTAAACATGTTTAGGTTGGGTTTTTCTATTACTGCTTAAACATGGTCGCTGATACTGATCCTGCCTTGCACCCCGTCTTATGATGGCTCCGTGGCTTTTTGTTTTGCTGTTGTTGCTTATTTATTCCTGGTGTTCAATGTTACCCAGCCTAAGGAGAGTGGATCTTGTTTGGTTAATAGCTTAACTAGCAATTATGGTTAGGTGCTCTGCCTATTTTCTTTGTTCATTTGTGACTAAAATAGGTCTTTTTATTTATTTATTTTTTTTACTGCAATTTTCTCTCCATTTAGGGATTGGGGGTAATCACCACAGGTTCTCTGCTGCTCCTGGTTAATTACTTAATGCTTCCTAATCACTTACTGAAGAACTTAGCAGCCAGATAGTTTAAAGAATAGCACAAGGTAAGAAAAAAATGAAAATTTGGACAGGAGCACCTCATCCATGCTTGCATAGGGCTTATATTTCTCTATGACCAGATCAAAGCATCCACATTCCCTGTTCCCACAATTTTCACAGGGACCAAGAGTATGTGATGTATGATATACTGTATTCTTACAATAAAGAAAAAAAAAGTGAGCTACACAAAAGGAAATGTTATTAAGAAAATCAATAAGGAAGAGAACATACATTTATAGTATATACTGTATTTATTGAAAAAAAATCTGATGTAAGCAGACACACACAGTTCAAACCTGTGATGTTTAAGGATCAGCCATATGCAAGTAGGATGGTGGAAGGTATGGGCAATCAGGGCCTAGAAGGGGCATCCAAGCATGTCTTTGAATTATTTATTCTTTTTTTTTTTTTTTAAAGATTTATTTATTTATTTGAGAGAGCGAGAATGAGAGAGAGAGAGAGTACATGAGAGGGGGGAGGGTTAGAGGGAGAAGCAGGCTCCTCACTGAGCAGGGAGCCCGATGCGGGACTTGATCCAGGGACTCCAGGATCATGACCTGAGCCGAAGGCAGTCGCTCAACCAACTGAGCCACCCAGGTGCCCTTGAATTATTTATTCTTATTAGGATATAAGTTCCTAGAGTGTAGGAACCTAATCTGTCTTTTTCACTGATATATCTTCAGTACCTAATATAGTATCTGGTACCTAAGCGATGCTAAATAAATATTTGTGGAACAGAAGGAATGCTTGGCAATAATGTCATCAGAAATGGCTGTCATATAAATCACTTTGGCAGCTGTGTGGGACCTGGTAGGGGAAACCAGTCAGGAGGCTCATGCAATATTCCAGGTAGGGAATGAGACCTCAATATGGCAAATGAGAGCAGGATAAGGCAGAGGGGACATATTTGAGAAATGTTTATAAGGTAAAATCAGCAGGACTTGGTAATTGGATGGAGGAGATGAAACAGAGACTAGGGTTACTCTTAGTGATAAAGAATACAGAGCAGAAGCAGGTTTGATGGAGAGGATAAAACAGAAGACACTCACGTGGCTAGGAATTGGCTTTTAATAAAATCTTTCTCCCACTGCCATCTCATTAATCACACTTGACCCTCTTTGGGTCCACCCAGACAGGTTCAAGTCACATCCATACTGTCATATTCATTCAAGGCACATTTGCATAATTTTGAAATTATATAATATATAAAATTCTAAGTTAGAATACATGTATATATTTTAAGTAATATGTTATTTAAAAATGTATGTTAGACCTTCTTACTGTATCTTCCAAGTTTTTTCTCTCTGCTTTATATTTTTCATATTTTTGGCTCCCTGAAATTCTTGATAAATATATGTATGTATATATGTGTGTTTGTATGTGTGTATAATTGCAATAATATTGAAATTATAATCTATGAAAGTGATTTTATTTCAGAGAAGATACTATTTCCCTAACCACTAAAGGAGATAAACTTTTTCTTTTATTAAGTCTATTGTTTATCATTAGAATGTAGCATGAGATTATTTTTATTTAAATAGATAATTTAGATGTATTCTTAATCTGACATATAAATGAGTTTTTATTTATTAAATTAATATTTAATTTACAAATGACACATTTCTTTCTCCTCCATTTTACTTTCTTTGGGTTTTTAGTATTGAGTTATAACCTCTGTGAATGATCAAAATAAGGGACACAGCTTCTTTTGATTCTTTTTTTTTTAAGATTTTATTTATTTATTTGAGAGAGAGGGAGAGTGTGTGCAAGAGAACGCGAAAACATGACGGGGAGTGCGGGGGGAGGAGGAAGGGGAGGGAGAAGCAGACTCCCTGCTGAGCAGGAAACACAACACGACACAAGGGGCTTGATTCCAGGACCCCAGGATCATGACCTGAGCTGAAGGCAGCCACTTAACCGACTGAGCACCCAGGCGCCTCGCATCTTTTGATTCTTGACTTCTAAGTAGCATTATATATGGTTAAAACCTAACTCCACTAGTCATCTATTTATATTTTTATTAATTGTTATATCACATAAATATGATAGACAAATGTAGGAATAAAAATAAATGATAAAATGACTATCTGATTCTCCCCATCCAACTTAAGAAATGCCAATTAGATTCAAAAGTAATTTTTGAATATCATATAATACATATTTGTGGCAGATATTTCAGAAAGTACAGGAAAGAATGAGGAAGAGGAAGAAAAATCATCTATGATATTATTACCCTACAGCAACCAATATAGCATTTTTATATGCTTCCATCAAATATTTTTATGCAGGAAATCATATTATAGAAACAACTTTGTATCTTGCCTTCTCTTTTTCTTTTTCTTTTTTTTTCTAGTTAGACAATGATTTTATTGCTTGAGTACATAGTCAAATTTATGCGACCAGCGCAGAGGCTGTGGATGACTCGTATTTCCAATTGGTGGGGGGAGGACTCGTTTAGTCTTACAATATCGAGCCAACTGGTGAATACAGCTCTCGATCAGAATCAGTCAAAATTTAGCATCCTTGTTGTTTCTTTTCCCCTCAAGATGCTTTCGAACAGCAACAGCTTTCTTAATCAAATGGTAAAGATCCTCAGGAAGATCAGGAGCAAGTCCTTTGGACTTAAGAATTCTCAAGATTTTATTGCCTGTCACAAAACGTACTTGTGCAACACCATGGGAGTCTCTCAAGATCACACCGGTTTGTGAGGGAGTCAGGCCCTTCTTGGCCAGTTTGTGGATCTGCTCCTTCACGACGTCAGACGTCGGTTTCAGCCAGGTGGGGACTCTGCGGCGGGAAGGCCGAGCCCACCGGGACAGGCCCTTCCCGGGAGTGTGCATGCGACCCATGATGGCGGCGGTCAGGCGCGAAAAAGAGAGCGAGGGTAGGAACCTGTATCTTGCTTTTTCTTCTTAATATTGGATCACAGGTATTTTCTTCTATTACTTCTATTGTAGACATCTATTTTAATAGCTGCAAAATATCCCACTGTATGACTGAGTCATAACTTTTATTTTTATTTTTTTCATGAATTTTCTAGTTTTTTAAAAGATTTTATTTATTTATTTGAGAGAGCAGGAGAGAGAGAGAGAGCACAAGCACGGGGGAGGGGCAGACAGGGAGGGAGAAGCAGGATCCCCACTGAGCAGAGAGCCCAACACAAGGCTCGATCCCAGGACCCTGGGATCATGACCTGAGCTGAAGGCAGACGCTGAATGGACTGAGCCACCCAGGCGCCCCTGAATCATAAATTTTTTTTTAAATATTTTATTTATTTGACAGAGAGAGACACAGCGAGAGAGGGAACACAAGCAGGGGGAGTGGGAGAAGGAGAAGCAGGCTTCCCGCAGAGCAGGGAGCCCGATGCAGGGCTCGATCCCAGGACCCCGGGATCATGACCTGAGCCAAAAGCAGACGCTTAACGACTGAGCCACCCAGGCGCCCCCCTGAATCATAAATTTTTAAACTGTCTCCTAAACTATCCCTTAAACTGTTGGACTTGTAAGTTACTTCCAGTTTTTCATTATTATAGACATACTCTGATGCACATCTTTTGCATAAAGACGTTTTCGTATTGTGCTGCTATGTACTGTATGTATACCGTGCGCTCTATCTTCTCTCCGATGTGTGCCCCGAAAGTGGAGTCACCAGACCAAAGGAAGTGAGCACTGTGAGGTTCTCAATACATAGGCCAATTGCTTTCCCAAAAGGTTCTAGCAATTAGTAATTCTGAGAGCACCCCTTCACAACACGCTTGTAAACACAGATCTAGTTATTTTTTTGTTTTTCAAAGCACATAGATGAGAAAGTATGAATGGGACCATTTTAGCCACATGATTCTTTTAACTTGATTCTTAGTCCTGTTGATGGTAATATAAACCAACAGGTCACATGCATCTGTGCATAATTTTGTGTGTGATTTTATAAAATACAAAACTTTAGAATCACAAAATACACGTGCAGACTGCATCTCGGAGGTCATGGATGTAAGATCGTCAGTTGGCAGCTGTTTTTGGTTAGCATATTGAAAATATACCACTGGTTTCTGGCTACCTCTCTGGCTGCTCAGAAATCAACTCAAAGTCCAACTGCACTTTCTACAAAGGTAATCTGACTTTTCCTCTGGCTGTTCTCCTTTTCTCCAATCACCACTATGTCTTTAGTTTTCTTCAGTTTCACTCTGCCGTATCTAGGTATGGATTTTTAAATTATCCTTCTTGGTATTAACGGGACTAGTGAGTCTGGAAACAGCGTCTTTTATTAGCTCTGGAAAAGTCTAAATCATTATTTCTTTAAGTATTGCATCTTCCCTATTCTCTCTTTGCTCTCCTTCTAGGATTTTGATCAAATGTATGGTCGCTAGATGTTTGATAATATTAAGGTATTATTATACGTTTTTAGGTCTAATAATGACGTTGTGGTTATTTTAAGAGTCCTTATGGTTAAAAGACATAATTATTTTTTTGGTGAAAAAATTTATATTTAGATATAGCCAGCTGAACTCAATTTAGATGATCCCAATTTTGTTGGCAACATCCAAAGCATCATCGTCAGGAGGCAGTCCAACATATGACTTCTCTCCATCGGGCTTGATCAGGGTGTTGACCTTGGCCACATCAACGTCATTGAGCTTCTTCACAGGCTTGTTAGCCTTGAGGCCCACAATGAACACAAGTGTGTTGTCTTCTATTTTCTTCATGGCTGACTCAATAGTCAGGAGGAATTTGATGATGGCATAGAAATCAACTTGTTTCTCCTGGGGGTGCTCTTTCAAGGATTTTTGGGCTGCCTTTGGAGACACAGTGTCTTGGGCTTTTGGAAGGTAGGTGATGTGCTGAACTTTTTCTTATTTATTTTTTCTTTTTGTGACTATGGACATCGTTCAGCACGCCTTTCTTGTCTTCAAGGCTTTTGCTTTTGCTTCGGTTTTGGGAGGGGCAGGGGCTTTCTTTGCTTTCGGCGCCATCTTCAGGAAAGGGAAGACATACAATTTTTTTTTTTACACTTTTTTTTTTTTTAAGTAGTTTCCACACCTAGTGTGGAGTTCAGTGGTGAGGCTTGAACTCACAACCCTGAGATCAAGACCAGAGCTGAGATCAAGAGCCAGAGGCTTAATCGATTGAACCACGCAGGTGCCCCAAGACATACAATTTTCTTTTTCTTTTTTTTTTTTATTTAAGATTTTTTTATTTTTTATGTGAGAGAGAGAGAGTACAAGCAGGGGGAGCAGCAGGTAGAGGGAGAGGGAGAAGCAGACTCCCCGCTCAGCAGGGAGCCTGACAAGGGACTCGATCCCAGGACCCTGGAATCATGACCTGGGCCGAAGGCAGCTGCTTAACCGATTGAGCCACCCAGGCGCCCCCAAGACATACAATTTTCAAATGTGTGTTAGTTCTTCTCTCTGTCTCTTCCAGGTCTCTTTGCTCTGCTTTGTGTTGTCCATATTTTTGACTCTCTGTTCTAAATTCTTGATAATATATCCTGAGCTACTTTCCGTTCACTAATTTTCTGTTGTATCCAACCTACTGTCAAAGATGCTCATCTAGACATTTATGAATATGATTTATAATATATAGAGATTTTATAATGTATATACATTGTTTGTTTCCTTAACCGATCCATGTTATTTTTATAGTCTCCTGCAAATATTTTCAATTTTATCATTTATTTATTTAAACTGGGTAAGTGAAGTAGTTTTATAATGAGTCTGAGAATTCTGATGCCTTAAGTCTTTGCAGCCCGTTTCTGCTGCTATTTCTGCTGGTTCTCCCTCACGTAGTCTTGCTGTCTTGTGCACCTGGTTACCTGTAACTGAGTGTTTGCCATCGCCCTTGACAACTGCTTGTGAGGTGTTCCTAACGCCAAGGCTGAGTGTGTCTCCTCCTGCGAGGCTTTGCATTTACTGCCATCAGAGTCCCAGAAAAGAACACTTCTGGTGTGATGTTGGGGTGACGTGAGGCCTGGGTGCAAACCACGAGAAAGAATTCTTGAGGTTTCTTTGGTGCCAAAAGGGTGGTTTTAGTAAAGCACGGGGCAGGACCCCTGGGCACAAAGAGTTGCACTAGGATTGTGAGGAGCAGCTGATTATACACTTTTTAGCTGGTGGGGGTTAGAGATAGCATAAATCTCCAAGGAATTTGGAAGCAAGGCTTCCAGAACCTTGAGGGGCTAGCTGCTGCTAAGATAAGCTTATTTACTACTGTCTAGTAAAACCTTAGTCATGAGACCCTTCAGACGTATATCAATGGGCCCTATGTTTGAAGGATGATTGCTAACACACATCTTGGGGTGGGGGGGTGAGATAAAGGATTTCCAAAGGGATTTTCATGTGTTAAAGAAGATTTACAGATCCCAGTTGTCAGGCTAATGTTAAGCTAAGGTTGCTCTTTGCCTCTAGCAAAGCATTAACATTAAGGCCGTTGAGTTCCTTGAGGAAGGTCACTCTGCCTGTTTCAAGTACTAGTCATTGGGCTGCAAGTTGTAAGGAAATTTAGTTTTATCTACATTTCTTTTGCCTTTGTTCTCTTCACCAACTACTACTTGGGAACAACCTTAAATCACACTTAAGGTGTGCGGGTCCCTCAGACTATATGAACCCAGAATGAAAATGCATGTGAGGACTGATCTGTGGCCAATTTTCCATGGGATCTGTTTTTTCTTTTCCTTGTTTTCTCCTGTCTGTTCAGCTCCAAGGTAACATTTTTTAGTCTCTTGTGGTTGTGAGGCAGAAGGGCCTGTTTCATTCTGTTTAACTCTTTTTTAAAAAAGATTTTATTTATTTGAGAGAGAGAGAGACAGAGATAGCGAGAGAGAGCACAGGTGGGGAGAAGAGGGAGAAGCAGGCTCCCCGCTGAGCAGCGAGCCTGACGTGGGGCTGGCGTGGGGCTGGATCCCAGGACCCTGGGATCATGACCTGAGAGGAAGGCAGATGCTTAACTGAATGAGCCAGCCAGGCGCCTCCTTTTTTTTTTTTATTTAAGATTAAGTAATCTCTACACCCAATGTGGGGCTCGAACTCACAACCTCGAGATCAAGAGTCGCATGCTCTTCTGACTCAGCCAGCCAGGTACCCCTAATTCTGTTTAACTCTTAACACTGAGGGTGTTGTACTTCGTAGTTAAGTGTTAGAGGGACAGTCTTCTAGAACTATGATGGACTTGGACTTCTGTCCCCCTTACCCCACAGGGCAAACCAATTTAGCCGACTGGGTGTTGCCTTCAGTACCCTCAGGGCATACGCAGCTTTGATAGCCCCTCCTTTCCCTCCCCTCCCCCATTTTATATATTATTCTGAAAACAGCCTTTTATTATTTATTTATTTATTTATTTATTTATTTATTTTGAAAACAGCCTTTTAAAAAACTAGCCAGTCACCACTCGTCAATACTTTTCAACTTTCCAATTGTTTTAAGGTGATCCAAATAATCCAGCCCTCCGTTTCTAGGAACATGTCTTCTGCTAGAAGTTTTTAATTTTGTAATTAACAAAAAGTTGAATAACTCAAGAGGTTTTTTTGTTTTTGTTTTTTTTTGCTTTGAGAATCTGACAGTAAAAATGTAGGTGAGTAGCCACTTGATTTTACTAAAGGATAAAATGTTTCCTATTAATAGTCAACAACATAAATAATTTCAGTTGGGGGTGCCTGGGTGGCTCAGTTGGTTAAGCGACTGCCTTCGGCTCAGGTCATGATCCTGGAGTCCCGGGATCGAGTCCCGCATCGGGCTCCCTGCTCAGCGGGGAGTCTGCTTCTCCCTCTGACCCTCCTCCCTCTCATGTGCTCTCTCTCTCTCAAATAAATAAATAAAATCTTTAAAAAATAATAATAATAATAATTTCAGTTGGCATCATTAGTCTGTAACACTGTATGCAATTCCAGTTACTGCTGTCTCCCTATCAGACACCCGATACCCAATTGGCAAAGTGTTTTGAATAATCAGAGACACAGATGGTAACGTCTACTCGTGTGTGTACTCATATAACCCTCGGCTTCCATTTTCTCAGGTCTGAAATGAGAAGGTTGAACTCTGAACTCTGAAATGAGAAGGTCATTTCAGTTCAAAAAGTAGTCTAAGCTTCTTTCAGAGCTAATAATCTGGGCTAATAATAGCTCTTTTCCCTGGGGAAGGAGGAGAAAGACAGGTTTATCCAGTTACTACCTTTTTTCTCCCCTTCGTCCAAAAAATAAAAAAGAGTTTGTACCAAATAAATCAATAACAGAACATACACTGAGATTTCAGAATCAGAGGAAGAGAAAAGAGATGAACACACACGAATTTATCCCATAACGTCCTATAGTTGGATCACGAAGTCTATGCGGAACTTTCTGGTGGCCCAAGCAGAAAGGAAAACTTCATTAGTTACTAAACTCACATTGCTCCTAAGACAATAGCAAACCCAAGTGAGGCCTTCTCTACAAACTTTCTCTGAGAAAACCTTCTCCCATGGGTCTCATATTCGTTTCCTAGGGCTTCCATAATAAGATTACTACAAACTGGGGGGTTTAGAACAATACAAATGTGTTCTTCCACAATTCAAGAGGATGGAAGTATGAAATCAAGGTCTTGGCCGAGATGGTTCTTTCTGGGGACTCTGAAGAGAGAATCAGTTGCCTGCCTCTCTCCTAGCCTTTGGTAGCTGCTGGCAGTCCTTGCTGTTCCTTGCCTTGTAGCTGTTACCACTCCAAAGTCTCTGCCTGTCATCACATGGCCTTCTCCTCTCTCTGTGTGTGTCTCTGTATCCAAATCGCCTTCTCCTTTCTTTTATAAAGATACCAGTTACTGGATTGAGGGCCCACCCTGATCCAATATGACCTCATCTTAACTTGATTCCATCTGCAAAGACCCTATTTTCAAATAAGGTCACATTAACAGGTACCAGGCCTTAGATCTTGAGCATATCCTTTTGGAGGACACACCTCAACTCAGTATAGGTCTCTCACACTCTCTCTCTGTGTCTCCCTCTCTGTCTCTCAAACCTTGACGATGTAGAGGAAGCATTTGTCCCTCCTGCAGGTGCTCTGCTTTGAACACCCAGTCCCTCCCACGTCCCACTCCTCTGTAGCCCACTGGCCCATGCTGACTCCCTGACTGCTGGGATGTCTGTCACATTCTGACCAATTGTTCTGGACTACTTAGAGGAGTATTAACCAATAATAGTCATTGGATCAACCAGTTCTTTGTACAAGAGATAGAAAAAATACGATGAATGCTTAGTGAGAGCCGCAGCTCCCTGGAAGACTACCTGGTTTTCAGAATTGTGACCAGATCATTCTGGCTGAGTCTAAGCAGGATTTGGGGGAAGGACCTAGCCATCTCCTTCCTCACTTTGGGTTACTATTCAAGTAAATGGCCACGTTTGCTTCTCAGTTTTAGCTAAAGTAAGTAGTTAGGCAGTGTTTTTGTGCAGAAGCCTGGGGAAGAAGTTAGGACGACAGAGGGGCTGGCCTGGTATGCTTCTCTTCACAGGTCTTGGGCCAGTTTTGAGCCCCTGTGGTTAAATGGGTTAGAGACAGAAGCTGTTCTAGAATGATCTGGGGAACCTCAAGGCACACGCATTTTGCTCTGAGGCCCGGGATGTGGCTCAGAGCACCAGGGAGAGGGGTGCTTTCTCCATTTCTCTGTGGAACACAGCTCAGCTGTGTTCAGCCCTCAGGGAGGACTGAAAGGTGAACGTGTGCCACTCAGGGTGTGAGAGGCTATGTAGCGTAGGCAATTTAGCCAGAAGGGAAGTAGCCTTTTTCCCCCCCTTTTGTGGGAGACACTGGTAGTGGTGGCAGTGAATAAGTGATCCCTTCCTCAAAAACATCTGAGCAGAGGACTTATATAAGGAAACCAAAATGATGAACGAGACCCAGTTTGCTTCTGAGTAAATGTGAGACAATTCTGGGGTGTCTCAGGAACAAGTAACAGAACTATTTTTTTTTTAAGATTTTATTTATTTATTTGACACAGAGAGAGTGCGCGCAAGCAGGGGGAGCAGCAGAGGGAGATGGAGAAGCAGGCTCCCCGCTGAGCAGGGAGCCCGATGCAGGACTCGATCCCAGGACGCAGGGATCATGACCTGAGCCGCGAAGGCAGAGCTTAACCGACTGAGCCGCCCAGGCGCCCCCAGAACTATCTATTTTAAAATTTTTTTTCAATGCCATCTGTTTTTTACTATGTAAAACATACATAATATAAAACTTAACATTTTTATCATTTTTAAGTATACAGTTCAGTGGCACTAAGTATGTTTACACTATGGAGGAACCATCACTACCATCTATCTCCAGAACTTGTTCATTATCCTAAATTGAAACTCTGTACCCACTAAAACCATTAAACACTACCTCCCCGTTCCTCCCATCCCCCAGCCCCTGGTAACCTCAACCCTACTTTCTGTCTCTATGGATTTGACTACTTTAGGTACCTCATATAAGTGGAATTACACAGTATTTGTCCTTCTATGTTTGGCTTATCTCACTTAGCATATATCTTGAAGGTTCATCCATGTTGTAGCAAGCATCAGAATTGCCTTCCGTTTTACATTTTTTTTTAAAGATTTTATTTATTTATTTGAGAGAGAGAATGAGAGAGAGAGCATGAGAGGGGGGAGGGTCAGAGGGAGAAGCAGACTCCCTGCCGAGCAGGGAGCCCGATGCAGGACTCGATCCTGTGACTCCAGGATCATGACCTGAGCCGAAGGCAGTCGCTTAACCAACTGAGCCACCCAGGCGCCCCTGCCTTCCGTTTTAAAGCTGAATAAAACTCCATCTGTATGTGTATGCCACATTTTGTTTATCCATTCATCTGTCGACAACTAGGAGAATTATAATTGTGGAGACTGAGGCTCACAGCCATGTAGGTTGGAACTAACAAGTTAACAGAGTTCAGACACTAATTCCAACAGGAACTTGCTTGCTCCCATAGACCTATCATACCTGTGGACATCCAGGTTACTGAAATGTATAACTTTTTTCTTTTGGCATATATCTTAATTTACAGCTGAGGCAATGAAAGCCAACCTGACTAAAGCCCCCCAGACTGGTAGTGGGTGGTCTGTTCTCTTGCTTTGCCTGTGCCCTGATGACTGGATACAGGCTCAGATTCTGCCAAGAACGAACCATGAACCCTCTTCCTTAAGCCACAGAAGGAAATATAGTACCAGCGGCATGGGGGTAGGGTGGGTGGGGGAGTGTCTTCCTACCCAGTCAGAAAGAAACAGAAATGAATCTCTCCTCTCTACTATCTACAGGGTGGATGGCAAGAAATAAACTCATTTTATCTCAAATAGGAATTCTCCCTTCCTTTTATGAAAATAGGTCCTATTCTAGATAGAACCCTTTCAGATTTGCTTGTTCATATTCTATTAATAGTTATACAGAATTCATAAATATATTACTGCTATTTGGCCCATCTGACTGATGGGATATTGACAAGATGTGATTTATGTGCTCAGAATGGCACAGCTGGAGGTCTCTTTGACTGTAATTACTTAGGGTTTTATTACCCTCTCTGCAAATGGAAAGTGTGCAAATGTTAAAGCACCAATTGTTCCCAATTACTTGAAATATTTTCTGTAAATATCTAACCCCTTCCTGCATTATTAGTCAAATTGAAAGGAAAATTATCAGATTAGTGTATAGAATCTTAAAGTGAACAAATGGGTCTTTAAAATTGCTCAATAAAACAATTAAGTGGTTGAAATAGGATCATCAGAAATGATATCTGAATTCAATTAGGATGGTATGTGTCACATCTCTGATGCCCAGTGGAATGTCAAATACCAAAATAAATAAAGAACCACATAGAAAATACAAATGACTTTTTATGAATAACAGCTGATTGTCATAACAAGGTATGCAAAGTGGACTTGACAGATACAAACAGCAAAAGAAAAACCTCAAAGCAAAACTCCTTTTTACCAATTTTCTCTCCTGACCAGAAAAAAAAAAAAAAAAAACCTAGGAAAAATAAAATTTAAAAATAAAACAAAATTAGAAATTTTCAGGCGCCTGGGTGCCTCAGTTGGTTAAGTGACTGACTTCGGCTCAGGTCATGATCCTGGGGTGCTGGGATCAAGCCCCACATCAGGCTCCCCCTGCTCTTTGGGGAGCCTGCTTCTCCCTCTCCCTCTGCCTGCCACTCCCCCTGCTTGTGCTCACTCTGTGTCAAATAAATAAATAAAAATCTTTAAAAAAAAAAAAAGAAATTTTCTCTACCTACTAGTCTGTGTCCTTCTGATGGGCACAAAAAAATTTAACATGCAGTTGGTTGTAGCAGCCCATGGACCTGTTTAACTACGGGGAGGAGTTTTGATTTTGTTTCTATGACCTTGTGCGAATGCAGGAGTGCTAGAGTTCTTGAACTTGAAGATACTTCAAAGTAAGAAGTAGCTGCAAATCTTCAGGTCACTCATGCTTGTTAGACTGAATTGCTGTGATACTCTGAGCTCACTGGCAGACCAGTTGGCTAGTTGTTCTCCTCAGACAGCCTGTACCAAGTAGGGGGAATCATGGGAAAACTCAAGAGTATCATTGATTCTCATGGCTGGAGAATGCCTTCTATGCCAATGAATAGCCTGCATGTACTTATAAATAAGCTGTTCAGTGACCAAGTTGTTTAGTTATTGTTTCAAAGCATAATCTAAGCAGTGATACAACATTCAGCTAAGTGATTCATTGTGTTCAGCAACTTCCCTAAGGAAAACCTCTCCCCAGGAAATGGTACCCTCTAACCTACCCAATTTTAGGAATTTAGGACCCCAAGAAGACCATGTGATAATGTATTGGGTTGGCTTTATTCCTCTCTCACCCCACCACTTCCATACACCCTAATCTTTGTGGCACATGTAGATTTAGGGATTTTACAGAGAGAAGATGAGCCATTTTCTCCCACTCTAGTTTCCTTATATTACACATTTACTGGTCAGAAATAGAACAGATGTGACCACTTGCTCATAACAGTGCCACGTAACTGGAAAAATGGATTACCCCAATCTCTCCTATCTACACACATTTATCTGTACAATTTAGATAAATGAAATATTAATATTCCATATGCATCAGATGAAACCCATTATTCGTCTCTTACTATTAAATCCCTGGATAGTTTGTATTTCTTGATGCCCATTGTTTGGCTTCTTTCAACTAATTTCTACTTTTCTATTTGGTTGATGCTCAAGAGCCTACTGAAATAGACTAACAAGAACTGAATAAAATTTCAGTTATAGCACTCTCTCACTGACCTATGGTTTTGCTCATATACCGAACTTAAAAAGAGCAAAACCCTCTCTGTGAAAGGGGTCTGTCAATGGAACCAACCCAAGTGCCAATGAGTGTCCTCATTCATTCAGTTACAGCACATATTGAGATGAGATACCTTTCTCAACATAGTTTAATAATACAGTGATATTCAAACCTGAGTAATCAGACACTTATTTGAGAGAGAGAATGAGAGAGAGGGTGTGGGGGGCAGGGAGCAGAAGGAGAAGGAAAATCAGACCCCCTGCTGAGCAGGAAGCCCAACATGGGGCTGGATCCCAGGACCTTGGGATCATGACCTGAACTGAAGGCATCCACTTAACCGACTGAGCCACCCAAGCACTGCTCGAGACACTTCTAAAAGAAAGAAAAAAAAAAAATCCTCCTAGAGGTTAAAAGATCCGATGTAAAATCACTAATATTTTATTCTATAAAAAGATTTTCCAATTGCGAAGGCAAGGGCAAGAGGGAGTGGTTTTTGTGACCGGGACTTTTATATGGAAATGATGAATATTTGGTTAACTTTTGAACCTCTACTGTGGTTATTATTTCCCCTAATAGAGTTTTAGGAACTTGTATTATTTCCTATTTTCACTTTCCAAAGAATTTCAGATGTGCTTGGCAGAACACTGAGGGAAGAGCTTGGCAGATATCTGAGGGAAGAGTTATGCTTTTTACAAAACACCTTTGTGTATGAATACTTGGGAAAATTAAAGGGGAACGCTCCCGCACCTCAGGAGTTTATTCTGCTAGAACTATATGAGAACTGCTGAGTGGAACTTCGGTTAGCAGGGAAGAGACAAGCCATTTCCTGGGGTAGCAGTGTCATCACCAAGAATCTCATGAGAATAAGAGGATAAAGTAATGGCTGATCTAAGAATTTTCATGTGGAGATTAGACAGAGGAAGGCACTTTCCAAACTCTTGTACTGCTCAGGAGTGATACAATGTCTTGCACATTTGGTGTAGCTCTAGGGACCAGGGAACTGGGTAACATATTGGAGAAAAGGAACCAACAGTCTCTCTCGTTGAAGATGCCAAAAAGTGGATTTAAAATAAGTGCTCCATTTGACTTCATTTTCAAATGCACTTTGTTAAAGCAAAAGCAGGACACCTTCTTTAGAAATTATTTTCACACATATATTCCAAAAGGCATATTTTGTTATCCCCCCAAAGAAGATAATATATACATATGCTTGTATATGAAGAGTAAATGGCTAGTAGGATACCTATAAAAATGTTAAGAGTGGTTGCCTCTTCACTGATATGTGGAATTTGACAAACAAGGCAGAGGATCATAGGGCAAGGGAGGGAAAAATGAAACGAGATGAAACCAGAGAGGGAGACAAACCATAGGAGAGCCTCTTAATCTCAGGAAACAAACTGAGGCTTGCTGGAGTGGAGGGGGGTGGGAGGGATGGGGTGGCTGGGTGATAGACACTGGGGAGGGTATGTGCTATGGTGAGCGCTGTGACTTGTGTAAGACTGATGAATCACAGACCTGTACCTCTGAAACAAATAATACATTGTATGTTAATAAAAAAATAAAAAGAGTGGTTGCCTCTGAGCAGTGGGAATGGGACTGGGGACTGGGGACTGGTGTGAAAGTGGGGTTTTACTTCTCACTTTCTATATTTCATGTTTGGAAAATGTTCACCTGAAGTGGGTATCATTTTTATAATAATTAAACTTAAAATATATCACTGTGTACCTGATCTGCACAAGGAGAGTGTGCCAAAGAGGCATTAGACCAATGTGTGAACAACATCAGAGTGCCCAAATGTGTTTGGATACAGACAGTCATGAAAAATCATGTTCAGTTAATAAATACTGGTATCAAGATTACTTTTGATTTGTAATCTCTTAATTACAGTTACATTAAAAAAGCCAGTAACTGTCAAAAATTGGAAGCAACCATGATGTCCTTCAATAGATGAATGGATAAATAAACTGCACAACATCCATACAAAAGAATATTATTCATTGATAAATCTTTTTATTTATTTATTTATTTGAGAGAGAGAGAGAGAGAGAGAGAGAGAGAGAGAGAGAATGAGTGGGGTGGAGGGGCAGAGGGAGAGGGAGAAGCAGATTCCCTGCTCAGCAGGGAGCCTGACACAGAGCTCGATTCTATCCCAGGACCCTGGGATCATGACCTGAGCTGAAGGCAGACGCTTAACCGACTGAGCTGCTGAGGCGCCCCAAATCTTTTTTTTTTTTTTTTAAGATTTTTTTTTTTTGTTTGAGAGAGGGAGAGAGAGTGGGGGTGGGGCAGGGTGGGGGTGGGGGAGGAAAGGCAGAGGGAGAGGGAGAAGCAGACTCTCTCCCCTGAGCAGAAAGCCAAACTCGGGGGCTCTATCCCAGGACCCTGGGATCATGACCTGAGCCAAAAGCAGATGCTTAACCAACTGAGACACCCAGGGGCCCCAATATTATTCAGTGATTAAAAAACAATCTATCGAGCCATAAAAAGGCATGGAGGAGACTTTGCATATTGCTAAATGAAAGAAGCCCATCTGAAAAGGCTACATACTATGTAATTCCAACTATGTGACATTCCAGAAAAGGCAAAAATAGGCCCACAGTAAAAAGATCAATGGGGGAGAGGAGAAAGAGGGAGTGATGTAGGTGGAGCACAGGGGATTTTTAGGGCAGTGGAACTATTCTGTATGATACTATAATCCATATAGGATACGCAGTTGTCAAAACCCATAGAATAGTGCAGTACAAAGAGTGAACCCTAATGTAAACTCTGAACTCCAGTTAATAATAATGTATCTATACTGATTGGTCAATTGTAACAAATGTACTACCCTAATGCAAGATGTTCATAATCGGGAAACTGTTGGGAGGGAAGAAGGAGCACATTGGAATTCTTTGTACTTTCTGCTCATTTTTTTTTTGTAAAACCATAGCTACAATTTTTAAGAACTTAATTTTAATAACTTAATTCTGTCTTCCAATATATAATAATAAAAGGCCAGTAATAACACAATTAAAAAGTAGCATTTCGAAACCAAGGCAGGACTATGATGCTCTGAGCCACGTTTTACAAGGGAAGGCGCGGGAATGCTTTTCTTCCCCGTCTACTTTGCACAGGCGTCTTGGGACGGGTTCTCCCTCGCGCTGTGCTGGCGCGGGCATAGTGCGCCCTCCTCTGCCTGCACGGCCTTGGCAGGTGCTCGCCTTGTGCGTCCTAACCGCCAGAATCCCTCTGGGTGCAACCTGCCCGCCCAGCCCTGCGAGTCGCCTACGAGCCAGGAGCTACGCCCCCGCACCCACGATGGCCAGGACGCTGAGCTAGCCTCTCTGCAATCAGTCCCTCTCTGCCAAGGGCTGTCGTGACTAACAAGAGAGCAGGCAGCACGGATGCTCGGCGACCATGGTGGGTTGGACAGCTGGGAAGGAAGCCCTACACGGTGCTGGTTTGTTTTTCCCCCTCCTCCCATCCAGCTCGGGGCCATAAACCTGCAGTACAACACACGCACTTAGACACCGTTCTGGACGTTCAGTCTGTCATTAGTAAAGCCTGGCTGGTGGTGCTTACAGCCTAAAAATAAACACCCACTTCCCCTGGGGGCATTGGGATTTATTCTATTTAAATTGCACAGATTGTTTTCATTCCTCCGTGTTTGAAGTCTTGAAGGCTGAAATCTGCTTTTCAGCTTTTTGCATGTATTTGTTTTAGTATGGAGTCACCCCTGCAACAGGGCTTGCTCCTATAGCAACTGCAACAAAACAAGATCAGGCTTCCACCAGAATCGGGAAAGGAAACTTCCCAAGAAAGCCAGGCGCTGCTGTCATGGGTGTGGATCTCTCTTTTAAGGCCTGGTGAGCAGGCATTGAAGAAAAGCCAGTATGCAAAGATGTTTTCATGATGAAGTCCTGTACTGTATTAATTCAGCTGAAAAATTTTAAAATTATGTCCTATGCTTTTGAGTTAGAACTATTGGAATTCAGAGTTAATGCTTATTTCAAACAGTTACACGAAGGGAAAGTGTTACACCTTAGCTCATATTCATACAATTGCCTTCATTATTCTTGATATTTTATTTTATTATTTTATTTTTATTTTTTTAAAGATTTTATTTATTTATTTGACAGAGAGAGATACAGAGAGAGCAGGAACACAAGCAGGGGGAGTGGGAGAGGGAGAAACAGGCCTCCCACGGAGCAGGGAGCCCAATGCAGGGCTCGATCCCAGGACCCTGGGATTATGACCTGAGCCGAAGGTAGACGCTTAACGACTGAGCCACCCAGGCGCCCCTATTCTTGATATTTTATATACAAACATACATACACATTATGCACATCCAATGCATACTATATATTACATATATGGTTATATTTAACATGCAGTATATGATGTAATTATATTTATTTTTGAAACTTTCTGAAACTTGGTACTTCCTAGCAGATAGTGTTTGGAAAACAACTTGCACATTTTATACCTTGAAGTTTATCTTAAGTTCTTATATTGAGGTTCAAGATTCCTCTGAATCCAGCCCCTAAAAAGCAAGGCTTCATTGTTTTCTAAAGGAAGAGTTCTCAACCCTATTAGACCCCATACTCACTTTTTATAACAAATATTTTGTGACACCTTCTTAAGTATTCTAAAATGCATTCATAGTTAATATCAATTACCTATCACATATTTTTTTTAAAAAATGAACACAATACTCTAAAATATAAAGGAGAAATAAAAAGAAAGTAATAATAATATAATACAAAGGCACAAAAGGGGAAGACATAATGAAGTAGACATAAAGTCCCACATGAAAGTGACAGCTATTCAAATGAAGGCTAATGCAGGTGTTTCATATTGGCAAGGAAAAGATCCCAAATCAGTGACAGGATTTTCTGAAATGGCAAGCAACTCTTAGTAAAGCAAACAAAGTGAGTATGATCTTACCTCTTTTTACACTGTAGTTGCATTCATGGAATTCGGTGTGTATTAAAACCACACAAAAGGGCGCCTCGGTGGCTCAGTTGGTTAAGCGACTGCCTTCGGCTCAGGTCATGATCCTGGAGTCCCTGGATCGAGTCCCGCATCGGACTCCCTGCTCGGCAGGGAGTCTGCTTCTCCCTCTGACCCTCCCCCCTCTCATGTGCTCTCTCTCATTCTCTCTCTTAAATAAATAAACAAAATCTTAATAAATAAATAAATAATAAATAAATAAATAAATAAAACCACACGAAAGATATGTTGTATTTATATGTAAAATGGAGTTGGGTTCTGGGCTCAGATAATTATAAATATAGGATGTTGGGTTGTTGGATTTTCTTAGACAAATATCTGATGGGATATTCAGAAATTGACAAAATTGTCCCATGCCAGCAATGCTACCCAAATAATGTGGTAAGTAATCCTCCCTCCCACATGGATTTCCAAAACATCCCCTAGGGTAACTTCAAAACACTCTACCTTTTAAACTACTGTTCTAAAAGACAGGCCTCTGACTCCAACAGGAACACAGTGTATTTTATTCATTGACTTGAGATGTGAGTCAAAGAATGGAAGGCAAAGTTGCCGAAAACCAGACTGTTTTAAAATCACACGTGGTAAATTGATCACAATAGAAGATGCTTGCCACTTCTGGTGGGGACTGAAATGACTAGCTTATTCATAAACAAAAAAAGCTAGGTCTCTCCAAAAGCTTTTCTAAGCATTTTATAAATGCAGCTGGCCCCAAGGCCAGGTGATGCCTTTGAGGCTCAGTCATGGGGAATAACGCTATAGCAAATACGTGACCAGGGATGAGCTGAATGAAATGGGAATGAGATGCACTATTCTCAGTCTTTCCATCTCCAAACAGCTGCCTTCTGTAGAAACCAGGTCAAGCTGCCTTGAGCACAGCATCCCTTCTACAGGGCGAAGTCCCTTTTGCTTATCTGGAAATAACATAAATCACAGGCAGGTCCTATATGCCATATACCATATAGCAAGTGAGGATGTGCAGGGTAGGAAGAGTGATTGAGAGGAAGGAGGCAAGGCAGTCATTTTCAATTCTGGCTGCCCATTGGGATCCCCTCGGAAGAGATTTGGGCATTCGTCATTGTGGGCCTCTTTTTCAGTAAATGCTAGCAAATGGTATTGGTCTTATGTCTTTATTTTGTATACTGTTTATCCCCAATGAGATTATTTCTGAGAATTACTATCATTGCAACAGTTTTCTCCTTCTGAATTCATGGCTTAGAATACTTGTAACACATTTTGTTATCAAATCAAAAATCAGGGGTGCCTGGCTGGCTCAGTTGGTGGAGCATGCAACTGTTGATCTTGGGGTTGTAAGTTTGAACCCAATGTTGGGTGTAGAGATTACTTAATAAAATCTAAATTTAAAAATTAAAAAAAAAAATGAAAACCAGTGACTCTACATTTGTTTCATTATCTGCTACCCCATCAACTTAACCTCCCACTCACTGAAGCTAAAAACTGTGTAGTCCTATCCCTTTCTCTATGTTACATTCTTTTTTTTTTCTTAAGATTTTATTTATTTGAGAGAGAGAGAGCACACAGAAGGAGAGTGAGAGGGAGAAGCACACTCCCCACTGAGCAGGGAGCCCAGTACGGGGCTTAATCCCAGGACCCTGGGATCATGACCCGAGTCGAAGGCAGATGCTCAGCCAACTGAGCCACCCAGGCACCCCCTCTCTAGTTCACATTCTTCTAACCATGAATTTAAATTTACCATCATATTTTCAATGCAATGGTGGTCTCCTTTGTTTTTTCCATCTGAATCCATGTGGTTAGCTTAACTTGTTCTACCATGAATATCTACCCACAGCATTCTGACTTCAATGGCTGGAGGAAGGACCACAGCATCAATTTCACAAACTCATCAGGTAATTCTAATGTGCAGTCATGTGGAGAATACAAATCTGGCAATTGGAAACAAAAGAGTGAACATTTGTCTCTTTTGCCAGTCTGGAGTTTTTACCTAGTAATTAAATACATATGGATGCTTCTACAAAGGAGATTTGGGCCATGTAGTATGCATCCTGAAATATCATCTAGTGGTATGACCTTGGGTGGGTTAATTTCTCTAAGACTCAATGTCCTCTGTCAAAGAAGGTTATAGCACCTGCCTGATGCAAGTATGAGGCTTAAATAAGATATGTGTAGGGGCGCCTGGGTGGCTCAGTTGGTTAAGCGACTGCCTTCGGCTCGGGTCATGATCCTGGAGTCCCTGGATCAAGTCCCGCATCGGGCTCCCTGCTCAGCAAGGAGCCTGCTTCTCCCTCTAACCCTCCCCCCGTCATGTACACTCTCTCTCTCCCCCCCTCTCATTCTCGCTCTCTCAAATAAATAAATCTTTAAAAAAAAAAAAAGATATGTGTAAATAATACAGTACCATGATTGATAGAGAGTGCTCAATAAATAACTGCTATATCATCATCTTATTATTTAATGGAATAAAATATATTAGATTGAAGATTCATATACAACATATTTGCCTCCGTGAGGAAGTGGACATTCCAAGATGTAAGCAAAAAAAAAAAAAAATCTTTAAATCATTTCCTTTGAATATAGATGGAGGGGGATTTAATAGATTTTCAGTGTCCATAAATGAATCTGTTCCTGTCTTCTTTGGCTTTCTCAGCCTTGAACCTCTCATTTCTGTCCATTTATGCTCTGTAAATGCCAATCCCAGATGTGCATAGCCAGCACTTTTCTGGCCCTAAGGGTTCTACAACATAGACTAGGACCTTCCTGTATAATGCATAGCTTACTGGGTTGGTGTAAGGGGTTAAGATGATCTGTGGTATTGAGATGGAAAGAACAGCGTGGGAGAGTCAGGCTCCTAATCACTTCTGTCCTTTCTTACTACCAGGAAAAGAGAGAGAGAGAGAGAGAGAGAAGGAGATATATAGATGGATGATAGACAGACAGATAGAGGGGTTGGTGGGCAGCGGAGAAGAAAGGGAGAAGGAGGGAGGGAGAGGGAAGGTGATGGGGAGAGGCTTTTACTCTAAGCCTCTCAAGCTGTGAGCTAGGCTAAATGATGTGAAGGATTCCTTTGGCCTGTGCCAGAGACAAGTTCCAGGGGCTGCCCCTAAGAGTGGGATGAGCAGCCTCTTGGACCCCCTTTTCTCTAAGCCCAGTCCAAGTTGCAGCCTCCTGAGCAGCCTGATGTGATGAGGCAAATCTAAGGGGTAAAAAAGAGGAATGTCTTCCCTCTTGAGAACTAGCTCAGAGTGCCTCTAATCCCCTTCACTTCCCTCACTTGCATCAGCAAGGATCTTGTTTGCAAGCAACAGAAGGGAACCTCAGTAATTTAGGAAGGAGGCACATTACTGGAGGACTATCTGGGAAAGCCAGTAGAATGAGGACACGGCTGCTACTGTCGCCCATCGCCCAGTCTGATGCAGGCACAAGACGGTGCACACTGCTAAGGCATTACTACTACCGGGAACCTGACCTTGCTCCCTCAGCTGCCACCATCCACCTAGAGATGGTTTCACCACCACCCTGCTTCTTGAAGGGCCCCCCAGATGGAAGCCTGGGTGGCGCAGACGGTTAGGTGTCTGACTCCTGGTTTCGGTTCAGGTCATGATCTCAGGGTGGTGAGACTGAGCCCCGTGTCAGGCTCTGCTTGGCTCAGAGTCTGCTTGAAATTCTCTCCATCTCTGTTTGCCCTCTGGCTCATGCTCTCTCTCCAATAAATAAATAAATCTTCAAAAGAAAAGGGGGGGTTAATCTTTATAGTCAAATCCCAGCTCCACCCTATATTGCTGTATTGCGTTAGGCAAGTTACTTCTCTGTGCCTTATTTCCACATCTGTAAAATGAGAACAACAGATTTATCTCACTGGGTTGCTGTGAGAACTCAATGTAATGATTCATGTGTGACCAAGATGTTGGATAATTAAGGGGCGCCTGGGTGGCTTAGTCGTTAAGTGTCTGCCTTCGGCTCAGGTCATGATCCCAGGGTTCTGGGATCGAGCCCTGCATTGGGCTCCCTGCTCCGCGAGAAGCCTGCTTCTCCCTCTCCCACTCCCCCTGCTTGTGTTCCCTCTCTCGCTGTGTCTCTCTCTGTCAAATAAATAAATAAAATCTTAAAAAAAAAAAAGATGTTGGGTGATTAAGATTCATGTGATGTAATCAGAAAGAACCTTTATTTTGTTTCTCAGTGTCTATTTAAAATTTATTCGGTGGGAGGTCTTTCTTGAATGAAAAATCAGGTAGTTCCCTAATGTTTCTTTCTTTTTTTTTTTTTTTTTAAAGATTTTATTTATTTATTTGACAGAGAAAGACACAGCGAGAGAGGGAACACAAACGGGGAGTGGGAGAGGGAGAAGCAGACTCCCCGCCGAGCAGGGAACCTGATGCGGGACTCAATCCAGGGACTCCAGGATCATGACCTGAGCCGAAGGCAGTCACTTAACCAACTGAGCCACCCAGGTGCCCCCTCCCTAATGTTTCTAACTATCCTTGGATAATAAAAAGTTTTATACCCCCATTAAGTTGCAAAACACAATCTTGTTTTGATGCTTAGGAAGTCATGCTCCATATACTAACAGGGTTCCGGTTTCCTCCAAGTTCCCCCTAGCTGGGGTCCTCTACTGAGAAACCAGATACGGGGCACAAGTCTCCTCTACTTCTTCACCTTACCCCTCCAATCCTGCTCTCCCAGTTTGATAACCAGGGGGTGGACAGAAAAGTTCTTATTTAACTGGTATTTTTGGAAGATGATTTTCCACTTTCTGGCTTGGGAAATGTTAAAGGTAATTTTTTTTCCTGGTGTTTCAGAGTGCCCCACCATGACAATTCAACTGCACTTCCCACGTTGAAGGAAATGTATCTTCTCCTGGTTGCTCCCCGCTCGGCCACGCACGTGTGTGTGTGTGTGTGTGTGTGTTTTCAGTTGCTCACTCCACACAGAATCTCTGCTGGAGACCAATTATTCCTGCAGGCACTCCCTTAGCCAGAATTCAAGAAGACTCTAGGCCAGCCTTCCATCCCTCCTGGTCCACTCATGGACTCTTTGTCCTGACATTCTGGGAGGGCAAGCTGATTTTAATACAGCAGCAACTCTGTTCTGTTAATCATGCTTCTAATCCACCCTTCTCTCTTACCTTCTAGATGCTCCAGATACCAGTCAGACAACCATCCACTGTGCTTCCTCATTGTATGGAACACATATGAAGCTTTGGATGTTCCCAGGGAAAACCCTTCTTGACTTGAGATGAAGAAGGAAGCATCCTCACCATACTCCTTTGGTGCATATGGGAAAGGATCCAGAAAGTACCTCTCTCCAAATATATTTTCTTCAAAATTTTTCTCTCAATCTCAACTTTTTTATATATTTGACTTGGCTGAAGTAGTCAAGAGTTGTATAACTAATTTTCAACTGAATCCTGTTTTGAAAGCCTTCTGGGGTGGTCTGCCTTACAACTCACTTTGATATTTAATATCTATGGTCTTCATGCCTTAGCCAAAACCAGGAAAGGAAGAAACCCATTTTTATATCCTTTATGTGTACATGATGAGCATTTATAACCATGCTTAATAAATATTAGCTATTACTACTCTCCTGGATGAAAAACAAGACATGTGGGTAGTTTAAAATAAGTAAGTAGAACCAAAATAAAATAATTAATCATATTATCTTTCTCTAACAAATAGCCTTGCATAATCAATTTGATGTTGTGGAGTATCTTTTCCAGTTTATTTTCAGAGTAGAAGAAAATTTTCTCTATCTGGAATGAATTAACTACAGTTTAACTTAAGCAGAACAATGGATTGTGACCTTTTACTTCTAGTCAGTGATGCTTTGAAACTGAGCCACACTAGGCAAAGGTGTGTGTGGCAGAAACTGTGGCCAGTATGGGATAAGCAAGTGTATAGGGCTATGGTATGTCATGCAATGAAGACGGTGGAAAGATTGGCGTCGATCTCCTTTGGCAATACAGTGATTATTACTTCGGTGAGTATAGGAAGGAAATTGGATGATGCTGTCCACACTCTTGGAATGATTCCCTCATGGTTGACTTTTCTAGGGAAAAAGGCTTACTGCTTTTTTTTTTTTTTTAAGATTTATTTATTTATTTGAGAGAGCGAGAATGAGAGAGAGTACTTGAGAGGGGGGAGGGTCAGAGGGAGAAGCAGGCTCCTCGCTGAGCAGGGAGCCCGATGTGGGACTCGATCCCGGGACTCCAGGATCATGACCTGAGCTGAAGGCAGTTGCTTAACCAACTGAGCCACCCAGGCGCCCAAGGCTTACTGCTTTTTAAAATGGAAATATTTTCATAGATTAGGAAAGACATGATCTTTTGTGTGTGTTATATAAGTGCAGTTTCTTTTTTATATTTTCTTTCCCAAAGAATAATGAAAAGTTTACTGGATTTGGAGTAGGAAATGTAGTTCTAATTGAACCAGTCAACTCCTAGCTGTAAGAGCCTGAATGAATGCTCTCTGAATCTCTTGGCACTCACTTTCCTTCTCCATCAAGTGGGACCACAGACCTGCCCTAACTCTCAGAGCTGTTTTAAAGGATTTGATTGGCATATGTATAAAAATACTAACAGTACTATTTCATCATTAATGAAAGTATTTCATAAGTACATCAAAGGAACCAGTTTTCCTGTTGTGTTTGGATTGAGATCTGCTAAAGATACATTTTATATTGAATATGCTGAAATAGAAAGCAAAGCCCCAGAGAGCCTGGAGTTTTCTAACTAATAAAAGAACCTACATAAGAATATAATCAGTTACCATGTGCCTGGTGAGTTCATTTGCCTTAGTAAGCAAATTCCAGTTTCTTCAATCAATATAATCTACAGGACAAAAATTAATTCAATGTTTTTGTAACAGTGTGGTCATCACTTATTTTGTGACTGAAAATCACATTTCCAGGAGATTGAATGAGAACTAAGGTTTTAAAAGTTAAGTATCCCATGGATTATTTTGAGAAGCTTGTTTCTTCTCAATAAATACAAGTGATAGATCCTGCATAGATATAAACTTAAATAAGATAGCTGAGTGAGGAGACAGTAGGGCTCATGGAAATTGAGACAGCATGGTAGGGATACAGGAATAAGCAAACAACTATACTGAGAATAATGGGAACCGGATTTTTACTGTGGGAGTAAGAAATAACATATATGAGAGGGGAAGGTGAAATCTGAAGTGCTGGGTAAAACTGGTGGTATTGATGTGAACTCATAGTTTATATAAATAGAGATAGGTAAATACAGAAATAGTTATATAGATTATGTATATATCTTCTAGCTCTGTTCATGACAGGACTCATATGCAATGGAATCCCAGTAGAAATGAGTACATGGTTTCCAAATATTATTCTTCATTAAAATGAACCAGGACTCCTTAGAGAAATGGCTGATTCCAGGGCCAGGACAGGGAAATACATGGAACACTTGAAACATTTTGTTGCACAGAAAGTTGGGAAAAGCAATGGAAACATGCCAAAAAGGACACAGAACTGGCTTAAAGAGAATCCTTTGGGCAAATGTGGGTTGATTTGGACATTAAAAAATTGATAGGAATGGATTACAACTCCTTAAATAAAATAGGAAGCCTGATGTAAACAAACAGATACATTGGTTTGGTACAGTCATGGAAAATAGTAACAGGGTATGGGTGTTCCTCAAGAAATTAAAAATAGGATTACCATATCACCAAGCAATCCCATTCCTGGGTATATATCCAAAAGAAAAGAAATCACTATTTTAAGGTGAGTTCTGAGAGTGTCCTTGTTTGGGTACACATTTATTCATGTAGAAGTGCTGGAGCAGCTCATCTGAAGCTTGTACTCGCTGGTTCAAACACAGACTAAAGATTAAAGGGGGTGCTGGGGGTGCCTCGGTGGCTCAGTCGGTTAAGTGTCTGCCTTCAGCTCAGGTCATGATCCAGGGGTCCTGGATTGAGCCCCAAGTTGGACTCTCTGCTCAGCAGGCCGTCTACTTCTCTCTCTCCTTCTGCCCCTCTCCCTGCTTATGTGCTCGTGTGCTCTCTCTCTTATAAATAAATAAATCTTTAAAAAAATAAAGGGGGGGATGAAGAAAGTGAGAGCAAAGGAGGTGAAACTGGGGAATCTAGGTGAAGTGGATATGGGAATTCTTTAAACTGTTTTTGCAACTTTTCTATACATTTGGAATTATTTAAAAATTAATTTTAGCATCTATCTAATCTCTTAACAGTGTTCTAGAACCACAGTACTCCTCTGATTACAGAGTTTAAATATAATTTAAATTTCTATTCCTTATCTTAATACTAGTTGTTTTGTAACCAAGTCTGAAAATGAGTAGTTTATCTTGTCTTATTTCCATTACAACGTATGGTCAGTGTTAATACCTACTCAGGATCTTTGAAATGTTAGGTAAAAATGAAGACTCTGAGTCTGCCCAGATTGTTGAAGTAAAAAAACTGAAATAAGGACCAGAAATCAACATTATTCCCAGGCTCCTTGGGTTATCTTATGCACACTAAGATTTAAGAGCTCTGTTACATGATTTCCATGGTGTTGAGTTTAGTAATTTTAATGATGACTAGAGAAATGCCTTCAAGACAGACAAAATTATATCATGAAATGCTCATTTTAAATCTAATTATTTTTCATTTGTTTGGAATACTTATTCAAGTATTTTTTTATGGGCCCTTGCATACCTTACATCACACATGACAGGAAACTTGATTGAGTGAAAAATTCTTTTTTTTTTTAAAGATTTTATTTTATTTATTTGACAGAGAGAGAGAGAGACAGCTAGAGAGGGAACACAAGCAGGGGGAGTGGGAGAGGGAGAAGCAGGCTCCTGGCCAAGCAGAGAGCCCGATGCGGGGCTCGATCCCAGGACCCTGGGATCATGACCTGAGCCGAAGGCAGACGCCTAACGACTGAGCCACCCAGGCACCCCTGAGTGAAAAATTCTTGGGGCATAAACCTTTCCCCTCAAAATGCTATAGATATTGTCAACTGACTTCTGGAATTTAATATTTCAGAGAAAACTGAGGATGGCCTAATTTTTGTTCTGTTTTTAGAGCGCTAGTATTTTTCTGCCTGGATGGTTCCATAATCTTTTATTATTTTAATTTAAAATGATGTGCCATTGGTCTTGCCTGTTGTACTATTAAGAATATATAATGCTAATATACTATAATACTAAGAATTTTTCAGTATAGGATAATTTCCTTCCACTGCATCTCTGACTATAAGTCTGGTGCGTACATACCAGATACCTTCAGTCTTCTTCATCTTTACTCACACTGCTATCCTCCGATCTTCTTTCTCCATCCTCCTGGGGATTCCCTTTGCCTAGTCCTGTTAGATCTTCGGTTTTCTGAATCCTCTGCCTTCTTTCTTTGCTTATGCTCACATTTTGTGGAGCATATCCTCAGTAGAGAAAGGATGCACAGAAGATAAGATTTTGAGACCTTATATGTCTGAATACAGCTATGTCCTACTCTCATGCTCTATAAATAGTTGATTAGGTATAGAATTCTAAATTGCAAATAATTTTCTTTCAGAGTCTGAGACATATTACATTGTTTTCTTGCTTCCACTGTTGGTCTTAGGAAGTCAGAAGCCCTTCTGCTTCCTAATACTAGAAATGATACTAACTTTTCCTGTCTGGAAATGTGTAATATCTTATTTTTAATGCCCAATATTCTAATATTTCACAAGAATATGCCTCAGAGTATATCTGTTGAGCTAAACACTTATTGGGCTCTTTTAATCTGGCGACTTATATCATTCAGTCCCAAGAAATTTTCTTGAAATTTCTCTTTGATTATTTTCTTCCCTTGAGTTTCTTTCTTCTTTCCTTCTGGTACTTCTATTATTCAATTTTTTTGATCTCCTGGATGGTCCTGTGATTTTTTTCATCTTTTCTTTGTCATCTTCTTCCACTTTTTGAGAGAAGTCCTCAAACTTACTTTCTCGAGTGGTATCAACAGAACTTTCTGCCCTGATGGGAAATGTCCAATATTTAGCAACTAGCCACATATGGTTTTAGAGCATCTGAAATGCAACTATTACAAATGAGGAGTTGAATTTTTAATTTTATTAAAGTAATTTGAATTTTAATCTAGTGGCTAGTAGTTACCACACTGGACAGCACAAGTATTTGTCTTCTGCTATTGTGTTTTTAATTTCCAAGAGCTCTTTTTAGTTTTTTATTTTCCTAAATTGTCCATTTCCATAGCCTTGATTCTTGTTCAATGGATGCAATATCCCTTCTTATCTCTCTGAGGATTTGATTATAACTGTTGCTTTTAAGTCTTGAATAATTTGTTTCCTCCAAGATGTTTCTTCTGCTTGAGCTTATTTGTTTTGATCTCTATCTTTTATATAACAGACTTTCGTCAGATGTCTGGTAATCTTTGATGGTCTAGTCAAAAGTAAAGTGAGCTTATGAGTTTCACTATAGGGAGATGTTGGTGGGGAGGCTACTGGGGAAATATTGATGTCAGTATCTTTAAATATTTTCTTTTTGGATGGCCAGATTCCTCCAGGAAAGAGTCTACTAATCTCCCACCTACAGGATAAAGGTCTAATTGCTGCCTTCTGGGGACGAAGTTGGAGAAGAGATCTCTTAATCCCCATCAATGAAAATAAACATCCAGACGTTTGCCAGGGTGAAGGAGGGTCTAGCGCTCTAATTTCTTCTCAAACAGCTTTCATCTTGGCCCTCCTGATATTAGGTCTTCTCTCCCTTTTACCTCCAGTCCTAGATTTGTGGTTGTAACTTAACGGGCCTAGGAATTGTGCTCTTTGCAGATTTTACTGTGTAAATATAGTTGGTTTCTCAGCTTTCCCATTGACAGCTTGGGATTTTGTTTTCTCAGGTCTGTTAAGTCACTTACCAGTAATCCGTCAGTTCTTCAGCTTCCAAAATTTGTTGCTATTGTTTCCTCTCCTATTTGCTTAATCCTTGTGGGTTAGGTCTTAAAACAAAATACTTCCTATTTTTAATGTTTGCTCAAGAGGGAAGAAAATTAAATTCACATGTTCAATCCACCACTTTAACCTGGAAATTCAATGTGCCTACTCATTTTCTAAGGTTCAGTTCTTCTGTGAAATATTCTTCTCACTTATTTGTCTTTAGCAGAATTAATCCTGTCCTTCACTGCATTCAAATAATTAGTGTGGTACAAAACAAATTGGATCCTAATCCATTTGTTTATGTATGCCTCTTTCCCCAGAGAAAGTATAAATTGTAAAATGTTAGGACCCTGTTTTTTAACTGCACCTATCACAACAGTAAGCACTCAATAAATGTTTGCTATATTCAGGAATGTATAATTAGATTCCAGAAAGGGTAGTGATGAAACTTCTTAAAAAATTAAACACTTATTCAGATACATTTTCTACCAAACCTATTCCAATTCCTCTTTTTTTGATGTCTTCCCAAACTAAAACTGAACACCCATTAGCATCTCCACAGCATAGAAGCCTGTTTATACAGGATAGAGTAATTTTTGGATTGATCGCCCTCTGGTGGCATTTCAAGAAACTAACTTACTGTACAGCCTGTGGGTCATCATCAAGAAAGAAAATAAAATTTAAAAAAAAAGAAAAAAAAGAAAAAGAAAGAGGGAGGATGTTTGGTGCTATTGCTATTAACATCTCAAAGGGATGCATGACTCTATATTCTTAATTTTCCCAACTGAACATACATGACTTTTGTAATCAGAGAAAAGCTATAAGTTTCAAAATAATATGATGAGTTTCTGATACAATATAAGGTTATTAGGAAGTTAACAAAAGTACAAATATAAATTATATGTGTTTTTAGAATATAATCTCTAATGTTTACTATATTTTTCTTATTTCTCAATCTGACTCTGTTGAATTTTGATAACCCTCAAATGAATTATTTATAATTCAAATGGTAAATAAATATTTGAAGTACTTTGTAATAGAAAATCTATTTTATTTTATATACCAAACACCCAAATTGATTTCCTTCTGCTCAATTTCAAAATAAATCTGAAATCTTTAATATGTATGTTTAGGCATGTTTATTTATTTATTTAAACAAAGACATATAGGAGCACCTGGGTGGCTCAGTCAGTTGAGTGTCCAACTCTTGATTTCGGGTCAGGTTGTAGTCTTAGGGTCTTGAGATCTAGCCCCACGTTGGGCTCTGCACAGAGTCTGCTGGAGACTCCTTCCCCCTCTCCCTCTTCCCCTCTCCATGCTCTCTCTCTCTCAAATAAACAAATAAATAAATAAAATCTTTAAAAAATAAAGAGACATATAAAATGTGCATAATAAACTTTCTTGGATGATCTGTTTAACAAAGGTGGCAAAATATGTACATACCTCCCCTGTCACTGAGTTGCCATGCAGGTCAGTGCTTGTTGGCAAGGCTACACATCCCCATTCTGTGGGTAGAGCAGAAGACCCTAATTGTTTTGTCCTCAAGATGAGACAGGACATGATTTATACCAGGTCACACAAATATTTCTAAGCAATTACATGAGACTGTGCAAGAAGAAAAAGGAACAAGGAATTAGAACAAGGAATTAAACTATAAATTATATATATGTGCATTCATATATAAATATAAAATATATGTATGTATAAAATTATATGTTGTTTACATAAAGTAATTATAATTTGGGGCACCTAGCTGGCTCAGTTGGTAGAGCATGCAACTCTTGATCTAAGGTTTGTCAGTTCAAGTCCCATGTTGGGTGTAGAGATTACTTAAAAAGAAAATCTTAAAAAAATAATAATTATTTGTCTAATAAATTATATAACTATATGCAATTATATATTGCATATAAATAATTTATAGGTAAAATATAATTTATATATAATATACTCTATATGCATACATATATATTGAAGCTGAATAAAATTATTTAAACTTTTCAATGTTTTCCATAGCAAAGGAGTTCTGTCAAGCAAATATAAGGAAAATGGATATTATCAGATGGGAGTCATAGAAGATAAAGATGAGAGAGACAACTCCCCCATCCCCAGTCCCCCTAAGAGCAGAAACATTTGCCACGAGTTTAATCAATCTGGGCCCAGTCTTTTCAGTTCCTGCTCAGTTAGAATTGGTCATTTTTTTTTTTTAAGATTTTATTTATTTGACAGAGAGAGACACAGCGAGAGAAGGAACACAAGCAGAGGGAGGGGGAGAAGGAGAAGTAGGCTTCCCGCCGAGCAGAGAGCCCAATGCGGGGCTCGATCCCAGGACACTGGGATCATGACCTGAGCCAAAGGCAGACGCTTAACGACTGAGCCACCGAGGTGCCCCAAGAATTGGTATTTTTATAGCCCAGTGACTTTGTATGTTTTCTATTCTTCTTATTTTTCCAAAGAAGCATTCTTATTCCAGTTATCCTGGTCTTGCTCCTACTGTTTTATATTGGGAATGGTCAGGGCAGATAACTTTTCTTTTGGTTTTTAAGTGGTTGAACCAAGAAGTGCCCCATCTGAGCCTGATGGAAAAGACTGCACATCACCCAGAGATTGTAACCTTTGAGCCAGATGCATTAGCTGAGTAGGATCTGGGGGTTGTCTCCACTGAAAAAAAGATGAGTGTGCTTTATGTGCAAAGAAGGGTGTACATGGATATGTGTGTTCACCAGGATTGTGGCAGAAACTATCAACTGACCAAATATTTGATCTCTCCTTTTTCAACAATAGACTTCATACTTAACTGTCCATAGAACCAAGACAATATTTTTGCTAGCCTCTTCTGTGACTAGTGTGTGGTTATGTGACTAAGTTTCAACAGATGGGATCTAAGCATAAACAATATGCATAACTTTTGGGTGTGACTTTAAAAGGAAATGCACATTCTCCCTTTCAATTTCTCCTTTTCCCCTGGCTGGAATGCACACAGAATGCCAAGCTGCCTGGAACATGAGGATGAGGTCAACATACTATGAATGATGGAGTAACAAGATAGAGGGACTCTGGGCCCTTGACATCTTTGCATTACAGAGCCAAGCTTGGACATCATCTTCTTTTTTTTTTTTTTTAAGATTTTATTTATTTATTTGAGAGCGCGAGAAAGCGAGAGAGCATGAGTGGGGGGGCGAGGGGCAGTGGCAGAGGGAGAAGCAGACTCCCTGTGAGCAGGGAGCCTGCCGTGGGGCTCAATCCCAGGACCCCAGGATCATGACCTGGGCCAAAGGCAGGCGCTCTTCTGACTGAGCCACCCAGGCACCCCTTTGAACTTCTGAGAGAAATGAAATTCTATGTCATTTTAGCTACTGCTATTTAAGGTCTTTTCCTTACACAGTCAAATCTTTATTCTAACAAACATGCCAAGGAAGGAAGCAGAGCTCATCAAGGGTAGAATCTTAACAAAACTGGGAACTTGTGAGAAACATTCTGGAGAAGTGAAATTTAATCTCTAACCTAAAGAATAAGAGAAATTGGCTGGAAAATCCCTGCGATGGGAACTAGCATAGAATGCTGAGGTACTGAAAGAAATTAATTATGGGACAGAGAAGATATTTCATGCTAAACCTGGAGAAATAACCAGGTCATTCTGAGCTTTGTAGCCATCTTGATTAAGGAAGGTGAAGAAGATGAAAAGTCAAAAGTAAATCCTATATTTCTGGTCTGAATAACTTTGTGCATTGTTGAACCATTTATTGAAAAAAGAAATGACAGAGAAGTGGCAGGTTTTGGTTGGAAGATGATGAATTCACTTTTTGAAATGTTGAGTTTGAGGTGTTTGTGAGTAGGTAATTAGTTATGTGGATCTGGAGCTCAGAAGTAAGAACTGTGTAGAAGTGTAAGTTTGAGAATCATTGGCAAGTGGATAGTAAATAAAGCTAGAGGAATGCTAAGAACACTTAGGGTGAGAATCTGTACTGAGAAAGGAATGTAAGAGAAAAGAAGAGGGCCTAAGATCCAGCCCTGACAGAATTCCTGCTTTATTTTTTAAAGATTTTATTTATTTATTTGAGAGAGAGAGAGAAGGAACAGGGGGAGAGGCAGAGGGAGAGAGAGAAGTAGACTTCCTGCTGAGCAGGGAGCCCTACATGGGGCTTGATCCCAGGATTCTGGGATCAAAACCTGAGCTGAAGGCACTTACCCAACTGAGCCACCCAAGCACCCCAGGATTTCTGCTTTATTTTATTTTATTATTATTTTTTAAAAGATTTTATTTATTTATTTGACAGAGAGAGACACAGCGAGAGAGGGAACACAAGCAGGAGGAGTGGGAGAGGGAGAAGTAGGCTTCCCGCAGAGCAGGGTGCCTGATGCGGGGCTCGATCCCAGGACCCTGGGATCATGACCTGAGCTGAAGGCAGATGCTTAATGACTGAGCCACCCAGGCACCCCAGGATTTCTGCTTTAAACAACTGAATACAAGAGAGGAGACTGACCAGGGAGATTGAGAAGGAATGGACGGAGAGAAAGGAAGGAAGCCAGGCAAGTGTGTTGTCATAGAAAGAAAGTAAGAAAGTGTTTCAGTAAATAAATAGTGGCCAACAATGTTGGATGCTGTTGAAAGCTCATGTAGGATGAGCTCTGAGAAGAGCCTACTGGGTTTAATTTAACCACAGGGAGGTGACTGGTGACCTCAATGGAGAAGTAAAGGCCCTGGACTATAAGGGTGGAATCCAAACTCTGGAATATTATATAGTGAGTGGATGGTATGGAAAAAGAGACACTTCTTTCAAGAGGTTTAGCTCCAAAGAGGAAAAGAGAGAGACAGGGCAGCAGCTGTAGGGCTTCTGAGGTTGAGGAAAGTGTTTGGTTTGGTTTGTCTTTTTAAGTTGGAAAATTTTGAGTTGAGCCCATTTAAATACAGAAGGGAAAGGTCCACTTGCAAGGAAAAGATGGAAAATACAGAAGAGAGAATGGATTACACAAAATTCAAACTTCCTAAGAATGTAGGAGCGGATGGGAATTCAGAGAACATGTAGTGGTATTCACTCAGAAATTGAAGAAGGGAAGAATGGATGGATGGATCAGGGCTGGGACTAGGGTAAAGCAAATGAGACACTCACTTGCAAAATTTAAGCACCAAAAACTCAGTAATTAAGATAAACATTATTCCAGTGTAATATATAAAAATTAATGCAAAAAAAATCTATGATGAACAAAATATCAAAGTTTTAAATAAAGATAAGATCAGATATGGGTAGGTGAAGATTTGGAGGTGGAAAGCTAAAATAGTTTCTTTCTGCCTTACTTTGTGAAGCAGGAGGTAAGCATAAGCAGGACGTAGATTGGAGGTTGGAGGTGAGAGCAGAGGTTTACAGTAGGAGTTGTGAAGAGGAAAGGCAAAATGAGGTGAGAAACATGCTAGGGTTGCCAGGGAGTATTAATACCCAGATGATATGGTGACCTGTTGTGTGATCTCTAAGGCATCTCTCAGAACTCAGAGCAAGTATGCAGAAGGTAGACAGATTTATCAGCATGGGTTTTTTTTTTTTTAGGGAAATGAATTTAAGATGTTGCAAAGAGATTTAGTTACGATAATGGACCATAAAATCTTAGGTGGTGAGGGAGAAAGTCAAAACATGAGAAATAAGCTAAATCAAATGTGAAATTATAGCTCCAAAATAGAATGTAAATGCCATACGGGCTGAATTGTGTATCCCCAAAATTCATATACTGAAGTCCTAACTGCTGTATTTCAAAATGTAACTGTTTTAGAAGACAGGGGTCTTTAAAGAGGTAATTAAGTTAAAAGAAGGTCATTAAGGTGGGCCCTAATCCAGTATGTCTGATGTCCTTAGAAGAAGAGGAAACGTGGACATAGACAGGTACAGAGGAAAGACCATGTGAAAACATAGGGAGAAGAGAAGATGGCATCTACAAGCAAGAAGAGAGGCCTCAGAAGAAACCAAACTTGGCACATACCTTGATCTTGGACTTCTAGCCTTCAGGATAATAAGAAGATAAATTGCTGTTGTTTAAGACACCCAATCTGGGATACTTTACTATGGTAGCCCTAGGGAACTAATACACTGTACATCTTAATATTATAGAAATAAGGAAGTAGTTTCATAACTCATTAGCTTCCTTCTTTTCCCATGAACCCTAGAAAAATTCTAGAATTAAGAAAAATGCATGGATCTGAGAAATGAACAATCACAACCACAACAAAAGGAGAAACTCCTTGGGAGTCTGAAGGTAGTTTTGAAATAGTGTGGGAGGTACGTGTGTTTATTTGGGGAGTGGGGTGGGCTCAGCCTGGGGTAGCAGGCAACTGGGAGCAGCCATGGAAGGCTTGGAGGACACCAGCAGCAACATCCTAATCCTGCCCATGTCTTACATCAGGGTAGAAGCATTAGGGCACCTGGCAGGGGAGAAGACTTGATGAAAATAAAACATGTTGTCCAGCTCACTTGAGACATTGACTTCTTCACCCTTTTCTGGCACCCCAAGTTCCAGAGTTGATGGATTATGAACTGGGGAGTTAGTCTCTCAAAGATATTTCTTCCCAATGGATTAAAGGTGAAACTCTCAAAGAGTAGTTGCCTGGTGGATGGCAATAAGTGGAAGTGATTAGCACTAATTTTATGGTGATTGGAGCTCAGTGACTTCTTAAATTCACCTGGAGGGTCACACATGCCTATTCCCCAATTTCACATTACCAGAAGTTTCCATGGGCACATGAGCTCACAAGCCAAAATAACTTGGCACCTGTGGAGGAGCAAAGAGACCATAAAATGAAGATAACAAATTGAATCACACATACCAACTGAATCAGAATTACTAGAACAGACGAACCAAAAATTTAAAACATGCACGATGAATATACTTAAGGAGGTGACGGAAGATATTAGCAATAGGAATAAGAATAAGAAATCATTTAAAAGTGGAAATACGAGTTATGAAAAAGGAGACATTCTGAAGAGGGCGATGGTACAGATCTAGCCTTGACAAGGTGGGGGTGCTGCTGGAAAGACGCTGGCAGGCATGACAGCTTGGTACACAGGCTCCCAACTAAAATTCTCAAGGTTTTCTAAAAATCCACAAGCCACTAAAATTGTTCTCTTTGATCCCCCTCTATTGTCTTATTCAACCTCCTGGCTAACCATATACCTGAAATGTGTATACCAATCACTGTTTCCAGAATGTCTGTGGCCGTTTCCCTCTCTGCAGTCTTTTAAGTTCAGTTTTTGTCTTTGTTTCTTAATAATAGTCTAATGACTGCCTTCCTCATATAACTAAATTCCTGAAGCAAATTAACTGAAGGTCCCTGCGTTAATCTTTGACTAAATAAAATAGTAGGAGGGAAAAAACAAAAACAAGAAAAATGGCAGGGTGGATGCAGCTGGAAAATAAGTTGGAGATTTGTAAAATCAGATTGAGGAGCTTTTCCAGAAGGCAGAGCAAAAATATAGATATGGAAAATGTAAAAAGAAAGATAAGAAATATGGAGGGCATGGAAGGTAGAAGCAGAATGCCAATATCCAGATATTATGAGTCCCAGAAAGGAGAAAAAAATTGGATAAGAAGATACATTTAAAGAAATAATGGAGGCTAGTTTTTCTAAATTAAAGAAAAATGAAAGGCCTCCAGAAAATGAAACAGACAAAAAAAGAAAATCCTTACCTAGATTCATTGTGGGGATTTTTTTTGTTTTTTTTTTAAAGAGAGCTCCAGTGAGTGGTGGGTGGCAAGGGGTAGGGGAAGCTGGAGAGAGAGAAACTTTTTTTTTTTTTAAATACATTTTTTATTCTTATGTTAATCCCCATACATTACATCATTAGTTTTAGATGAAATGTTCCATGATTCATTGTTTGTGCACAACACCCAGTGCTCCATGCAGAACGTGCCCTCCTCAATACCCACCACCAGGCTAACCCATCCTCCCACCCCCCTCCCCTCTAGAACCCCGTTTGTTTTTCAGAGTCCACCGTCTGGAGAGAGAGAAACTTAA
Source organism: Mirounga leonina (assembly GCF_011800145.1). Classification (NCBI taxonomy): domain Eukaryota; kingdom Metazoa; phylum Chordata; class Mammalia; order Carnivora; family Phocidae; genus Mirounga; species Mirounga leonina. Next base: position 15,126,467 of record NW_023270320.1, on the reverse strand, counting down.
GCAGGCTCTATACCCAGCATGGAGCCCAACCCGAGGAGGGGGGGGTTCGATCTCATGACCTGAGCCAAAATCAAGAATTGGAAACTTAACCGACTGAGCCACCCAAGTGCCCCCATTGTGGAGAAATTTAAGAACATTGATGACAAAAATAAAATATGGAAGTTTCCAGAGAGAAAGAACAGATCATTTAAAAAAGAGCAAGAATCATGTTGATATCAGATTTTCAAGGCAACATTAGATGCAAGAAGAAAATAAAGTATTATATTTAAAATAGTGAAGGAAAAGACCTTTGAACCTGCAGAAAACATTATACTAAATAGAGAAGATTTATTTATATGCAATTCCCATGAGACCAGCAATAGCACTATTACCGTTAACAAATTATCAAGGCTCCTGGCCAATGGATAAGAAAGAAAAAGAGAAAAGCGGTCCAAGTGTAGGACAAATAAAGGTAAAACATTATTTGCAGAAATAGTCATCCAACTTAGAAAAAACCGACAGAATTTTAAAAAACTATTAATATTCATAAGAAAAGTTTAGGAATTATAAAAAATCAGTAGTATTTCTTTCACCACAAGTAACCAACCTAAAGTAAAAAGAAAACACCATTCATAATAGCAACAAAAATCATAACGTATCTAGGAATTAATTTAACCAAGAATGTACAAGACTTTTATGGACAAAATCATAAAATTTTAAAGACATATAAAATTACCTGAATAAATAGTTATACTCTTGAATAGGGTGACTTAATATGTCAGTTCTCCTCAAATTAATCTAGTGAATTCAATTTTAATAAAAATTTTTGATGAATTTTTAAGGAGCAGTAAACTTGTCCTAAGATGTATGTGAAACATCAAAGATCTATAAATAGCTGTCCGTGTTGAAAAAGAAGAGTAAAAAGGAGGAATTTTTTAAGAAGATATTAAGACATTGCAGAGCCAAGCAATAAAAACAACATGGGAAAGATATAAGAACAGACACCACAGACCAATAGAACAGAAGTGTGCTCAGATACAAACCTAAACACAGAACAAGAAACAACTTGTAGCAGCAATGGGTAAATGACTTAGAAACAGATTTAATTCTGCAAAGCTCACATATTTAGTTCAGCCTAGAACAATTTACAAACTCCACTATCTATCAATACCTATCTATCACTGACAGTGGGTTAATCCAGGAGCAGGTACATTTTTTTCCTGGGGTTAATAAGAGAATAAGCAACTCTAAACCTCTCTTTCAGGCTTGTGCCATACCTCAAACATTCAGGGAGGCTTTCTTCCTTAGCTAACTAGGGCACATACCTTCTTAGGCAGAAGGCACGAGGGTCATTGACATTTCTCCCTCAGTGTCATGTGGAAAGTAACAGCAAAGTCAACATTTAAAAACATCAGTGTGGGGATGCCTGGGTGGCTCAGTTGGTTAAGCATCTGCCTTCGGCTCAGGTCATGATCCCAGGGTCCTTGGATCGAGTCCCGCATCGGGCTCCCTGCTCTGTGGAGAGCCTGCTTCTCCCTCTACCTCTCTCTCTGTCTCTCATGAATAAATAAAATCTTAAAAAAAAAAAAATAAAAACATCTGTGTCTCCTACATGTGGATATCATACAATCAAAGAAAAGTATGGGACACTGTGATATTTCTTGATCATTCCAGGCACATTCTCAGCTCAGGCCTCTTGTTACTTGTTCTGCTTGAAATTCTCTTACCCGATATCCTCACAGTTCACTCCTTCATTCCTCACCTTCTTCAGGTCTTTGCTCAAATAGTACATCATCAGAGAAACCTCCCATAACCACTCTATTTAAAATTGCAACCACCTCCTGCCCCCCACCCCAAGGACACCTCCTATTCCACTTACCTGCTTAATTTTTCTCCATAGTGTAAACATTGTACTCATTTCTTTTGTTTATTGTCTAATTCCACTTCTTGAATGTAAACTCCACTAGGGCAAAGAGTTTTTGTTATTTTGTTCAATGCTCATTCCTAGCATTTAAAGGTTCTCAATAAATATTTGTTGAATAAATGAATGGTTATTGTATCCTATTCCCATACATACAGGCAATTTTTTTAAGGTATAAGCACCTAATTTGCAATGTAGATAAATTATTACTCCTTGATGGTGAATCTTCTTTACTTAACAGTTGACAATGATATACCAAAAAGTTCAAGTGGAACAGTTAACTAGTGCTTATTAATGTTAATGTAATGTGGATCCTGACATGTGTTTACTGGATCATTTTCTTCTCCTTTGAGAGAAAAAGCATTTTCTAGGTGACAGAGAGATGGGATTAGTAATTTTCATCAATTTCTGCAGTTGTGTGTCAAGACTCAAAGTCATAATCTAAAGAGAAAATGACTAAATCTGGCAAAAAGAGAGTATTGGTTCAGTTGTATCTTAGAAATCTTTATAGTTTCTGAGTCTATAAACCTCAGCTTGTAAACACAAAGGTAAATCTATAGTTATGAGGGAAAACATACAGTCCACTATGGAGGAAGCCGGTGATATCAGAAGTAAAACATTTGTGGTAGACTTCCAATTGTGTCCCTTTCTCTGTTAGGGAATTTTGTCTTCACCCAAGGCCATGTGACTTGAAATGATCCTGTACTTTAACTATTTTTATAATAATGCTTAATAACAAACCACCCCAGTGGCTTACAAAAAGCATTTGTTTTTCTTCCTCACAGGTCTGCAAGTCAGCTGGGACGACTACTTCAGGATGTGGCTTTCCTGGCTTGTCAGAAAAAGTTTGGTTGGTTTTGTTTTTGCACTTTAAAGTTACCATTTCATTACTTTTGGTTTGCAGTTTCTAATGAGAAGTTTATAAAAATTCTTATTATGCTCTATGCCTTTTTCCCTCTAGCTGCTTTTAAGTATTTTCTCTTTATTACTGTTTTTACCAGTGTGATTATGATGTGGCCTGGTGTATTCTTTATATTTATCAGCACCTGGCTCTAAGGGGTAGTCCCAAAGAGACCAGGTCAGGCCACTCACCACTGACAAAATCCAAAGGCAGAGAAACTAGTCGTGGTAAAACAAGAAGGAAATTTATTTCAGTGAGGCCAACACTGGGAAGATAGTGGACTAGCATCTCAAAGATGCTTCAAAGTGCTGAAAATACTTCTAGGTTTATGTAGGGAAAATGTGGGACAAAGGTGGGTGAGTATACACAGGTGGGCAACGAAAGTCAAGTCAACCGTAGTCTCGGGTCAATCATGGGTGGGGTCTTGCTGGCTCAAGGCAGTCCTTATTGCTTGAGGGGGTAGTTTCAGTTCCCACCAGGGAATAATTTGCCCTCAGGGTTTTCTGCCAAAGTTAAGAGATAAGCAGGAGAGAAGAACTTAATTAGAAAGTTTGAGGTCAAAATGGAGGCAGCTGAAGTCCTCTTACAAAAAAAATTTTTTTTTATATTGTCCCAAAGGTCACAGAAGCTTAAAATTTCAGATAATATAATTTTCATCTCCAGAAATTCTATTTGCTTTAAAGAAAAAATCTCTTTTCTCTCCCATCATTTTCCCCCTTTAAATCATTGAGCATATTGAGTACATTAGAGTAGATGCTTAAAGTCTTTGCCTGTTACTGCCACCATTTGTGTCACCTCTGAAGATGTCTCTGTTGCCTGTCTGATCTATTTTGATATATTTTCCTACTTACTTGGCATGTCTATTCATTTTTAACTGGTGGATGCCTGGTATTTTCAACTTGATGTTGTTGAGTCCTGAGTTTTGTTGTAGTCTCTTGTTCTGGTAGGCAGTCAGGTGAGTTACTGACCAGTGCGATCCTTTGGGGACTTTAAGGTCTTGAAGGGTCTACAACAGCTTTTACTCTAGACTCCAGAGTCTAAGGCTAGTTTACCTCACAACTAAGGCATGACACTTCTGGGGTCTCTATAGCATATTCCGCATATTCCACAGTTTCTCCACCCTGGCTGTGGGGAACTCGAACGAGTCCTAGTCCTGTGTGAGCTTTGAGAATTGCTTGGCTCACTGCTCCTCATAATTGCTCCTTCTGGGCCTTGTGGAATTTCACGTGACCTGTCCACGGATTTTCATTCAGCTAAAGATTCAAGGGTATTCCTACGTAGATCCTGAAGCTCTTTCTCCATGAACTCCAACTCATAAATTCCGACCAGCTTGGCCTCCCCAAATTCCCTAAACTCCACGCCATGTCTTTTCAACTCAGTAAGACCTCTGTCTTCCTAGTGAAACTCTAGGTCTCTTTCGGAGTTCCCCTTCCCTGCACCTCAAACTGGAAAGTGACTTTGGGCAGAAAGCCATGTAAGGCTCATCTTGTTTGCTTGTTCTCTTTCAGGCCCAACAGTCCAGAACTGCCTGTAGCCCAATGTCTGAAAACAGCTGTCTTCACGTATTTTGCTTAGTTTTTAGTAAGTCCAGTCCCATTTTCTTTCCTCCAGAAGCAGACGTTAAACTCCTCATGGAAAATGCAGACTGTTTTACAGATGTTATTCGTCACGGTTGAAGTTCACCTCTCTCCACGGTACGCCTCGTTTCTCTCCTTAGAAAATATGGTGATGAGATCGTGTGCTCTGGTGGTATCTTCCAGGGACGGGGCCAGACTCGTGCGTAAGGGCAACAGGACGCTCGCGCGCTCACCGCGCGGAGACGCCAACACCCATCTTCTCCCGCGCGCGCCTTCCTCACCTCCGTCCTCCCTCCGGGGTCGCCAGACGCGATAGCGTTCCGCCCGCGCCCGCTCACTGCGCCTGCGCGGCGTGTGGACGCCACACGCTCCCGGAAGTGGGAGGTGTCCGCTCGAGTTTGTGTGGCCGCCGCCGCGGGAACGCGAGCCCGGTAATTTTTCAACGGAGAAAGGCGAGCCTTTCGGTCTTGGCCGAGTGAGAGTGAGCGAGGGTCGGGCTCCAGCAACTGTCTTCTTACGTGACAGCCGGCATGGAGCACGAGCGGAGCGAACAGCCTGGCAGCGAGGCCGTGGCTGCCGCGCGGCTGGAGTCTCCCGGGTCGGAGTGTGGGGAGGAGCCGCAGCATCCGAATCCCGAGGTGAGTCCGCCCGCGCCCGGCCGTCGGTGCCCAGCCCTTCCAGACCTGTCTCTTAGGGTGTTCCGCACAAACCTCAGCCTGCGTGCCCCTCGACCCCAGCCCCGGCCGCTTCCCCTGTCCCCAGCTCCGGTGCCTTGGTTGTCACGCAGCCCCCTCTCGCCCTAATTACCCTCTGGATGTGAGGAAATAGTCAAGAAGAGAAGTGTGTGAACTGTGGTTTTACAAGTTCTGGTGGGAATTCTGCTCCAAATATTCTGTGCACACTGTTGCTCTAGTCATTCTGTCTAGCCCTTATAGGTGATTGGTAGGTTATGTTTTAAAAAGCGCACCATTATGCTCTAGGTATGTCATTTCTTAAGACCCGAAGCCCATTACCTCCCAGCCTTAACAGAAGGTGGTTGTGCCTGTTAGTTGGAGCTTTTTGCCCATTTGCTACTATTTCATACAGACCTATCGTATGACTTATTTTCCGTAATGATTTTGACACCTATTGGTAGATCCGAGTCACAGAGCAAAATTGTGAAGACGGTCTTAAAACTTATTTATTCATTTTATTTGGCAGATACAAATTATTGTTGCCTAGCGCTGCAGATTGTAAAAATTGATCATTTCATTTCAGTAACGTATTCTGAGCACTTCATAGAATGGGTACCTTGCTCTTGTTCTTGCATCTACAGTTAGGGCTCCACATAGCAGCTAGAATAATCTTAATAACATAAACCTGACTGGGTTTCTCCCCTTCCTAGTCTTCAGTTTGCCGTCCTGCAGGACCTGGCTCCTGCCTCCATTGCTGAATTCACCTTACACTATTCTTCGCTTTTGCTCTCAGAGCCCCTGGCTTCATTATTTTTTATGGTGGATGGTTTTTCTTTTTAAGGCATTATAAATTGAAAGTATTATTGAAAGGTAGTTATTTCCTTAGCTTTAGTCAAAGATCAGCGTAATAAACTTTTTAAAACATTTGTCAGCAAGGATCTTTAATACAGTTACTCTTCAGTTTATTATGGACAGTTCACATATTGGGATTGCTGATCTCTTCCTCTGAGGAGATAGGAGTAATTCTTGAGTACTCTAGCACAATACCTAGCATTGCATTTCTAGTAAATGTGTGTTGTATTAAATTGAGCTTTGAATGAGAAACAGTTGCTGAACCATTAGGATTAGTGTAAAGTCAGGGACTTTGGCCTGTCCATGGTTATTCCTTCTTCATCTGTCATTAAAGTTCACATGGGGACAGTGTGGTAAATTATGACTTAAGTTAACAAATTTTAATGTGGATTGATGGTAAGTTCCAAAGTCTTTTTGAAAATTCTGGAATGGGGCGCCTGGGTGGCTCAGTCGTTAAGCGCCTGCACTTCGGCTCAGGTCGTGATTGCAGGGTCCTGGGATTGGGCCCTGCATCAGGCTCCCTGCTGGGCGGGAAACCTGCTTCTCCCTCTCCCACTCCCCAGGCTTGTATTCCCTCTCTCGCTGTGTCTCTCTCTCTGTCAAATAAATAAATAAATAAATAAATAAATAAATCTTAAAAAGAAAAGAAAATTCTGGAACATACCTAATGTTTGTGACATTGCATTTGGAAAATAATTAACTTATAAATGGAACTCTGATATTTAGCATATTAATAATTTTGGACTACCTGTGGACTGATTACAGTTGAGTCATGTTTTTTCTCAACATAGATTTTAAGGAAAGAATAAAGATTTATAATACAGTAACTGTAGTTCTTCTGAATAATTGTTACAAATGTGAGTTTTAGAAATTGTGTGTTTTAAAACTGAATACATTTCCTTTGCTTTGGGTTCTAGGAAGTTTTGAACTAGATTTCTATCTAGTCCATTTTGTTTTTATATTGGGCAGTTTCTGTTAACTTAGTGAAATGAAGTCAGGTTAAAAAATTCTCAGGGAACACCTATGTGGCTCAGTCGGTCAAGTGTCCGACTCTTGATTTTGGCTCAGGTCGTGATCTCATGGTCATGGGATCAAGCCCCAAGTCAGGCTCTGTGCTCTGCGGGGACTTTGCCTGAGATTCTCTCTCTTTCTACCCCTACCCTTCTCACACATGCTTGCGATTTCTCTCTCTCTCTCAAATAAATAAAATCTTAAAAAAAAAAATTCTCAGGAAGTCACTGACTTTTACATGCATAATGTTGTAAAAGGTCATTTAAAAATGAGTTTGTAAATTTCAGAATGTCATTTGTGAAAACGTTGGTTCTATAGTCTATGATGGTAATAAAGATCCCATTAATTGCCACAGTGGGGTATGGTGTTGGGAGCGGATACACATAATCTCATTTAATCCTTAAAATAACCTGTTTATTTAAAAAAACTTTTTTTAAGATTTTATTTATTATAGAGAAAGAGAGCTTGAGTGGGCAGGGGTGGGGCAGAGTGAGAGGGACAAGCAGACTCCCCACTGAGCAGGGAGCAGGACACAGGGCTGCATCCCAGGACCCTGAGATCATGACCTGAACTGAAGCCAGATGCTTAGCCAACTGAGCCACGCAGGCACCCCTATAATAACCTTGTTTAAATACTATTTACCATTACCAAATACTAAATGCCACTTGGAACAGTTATTATTCTTTATTTTATAGATAAGGAAACTGAAGATCAGAGGCATTAATAAGTAACTATCCAAGGTCATGCTGCTAGTAAATGGTCAGCAGGGGCTCTGTTTTGAAGTGCTCCCAACACCAGTACAATTTTTACTTAGCTTCATTTCCTTTAAGAAATTTCATGACTCAGAACAGCAGGGTAAATTATATTGGAAACACGTCTTTCTTCTTTCTATGTACTTTTCACTGAACATGTAGCATGAGTAGGCCTCAGGAGTTTGAATCTTTAAGATGTTTGTATTAATTATAAGCTATATCTTTTTTTTGGTAGAAAAAGCAACGATGTAGATTCGATGGCCAAGAAACAAAAGGATCTAAGTTCATTACCTCCAGTGCAAGTGATTTCAGTGACCCAGTTTACAAAGAGATTGCTATTACAAACGGATGCATTAATAGAATGAGTAAGGAAGAACTCAGAGCTAAACTTTCAGAATTCAAGCTTGAAACCAGGTAAATAAAAATAACTTTTTAAAAATTTAAAAGTAGTACACGTTCATCCCAGAAAGTCTTGAAAACACTGAAAAATTAACAGTCGTCTGTAATCCTACCATATACTCAGATAAAAGCTATAATTTACATTCTTAAAGTGAATATGTGCAACTCTGATTATTTCTGAGAGTCTCTTAGATGATAAACTAAGATTGCTGAGTTGAAGTCTGAATGTTTTGACAATCTACCAACAATGTATAGGAGCAGCTATCTTATACTAAATATGTTTTAAATTTTTTTGGTTGATCATTTAGTTGATGCTTAATTATATCTTATTAATGAGATTGGAGATATATATTATTCTGTCTGTGTTATTTTTATAAAGAGGGTTTCTTTGAAACCAGGTAATTTAAAAAAATCACCTACCAGGAAATATTTTTTTCTCTTTTAGTTTCTAAAGGTATGCAGAATGATAGTATGTGTTATGTTTAACTGTATATTGAATGAGAAAACAATGCAGCTTAGGCAACTCTGTGTGTGTGTGTGTCTGTCTTCAATGAGATGTATACATACTCAGTTTTTAGTAATTTTTTGCAAAACAAATCACTTTATTTCGACTTGGGGCATGGGGTAAGAATGACCTTTCAATCCAGAAAAGCATGCATATTTTTTTTTCCCAAAGATTTTATTTATTTATTTGAGAGAGAGAATGAGAGAGAGAGAGAGCATGAGACGGGGGAGGGTCAGAGGGAGAAGCAGAACCCCCCGCTGAGCAGGGAGCCCGATGCGGGACTCGATCCCAGGACTCCAGGATCATGACCTGAGCCGAAGGCAGTGGCTTAACCAACTGAGCCACCCAGGCGCCCCAAGCATGCATATTTTTGATAGACAGTTCAATTGCCAGGCATTAAGAAAAAAATTGACAATAATGCAATAATTGACAATAGATGAAAACTGTTATTGTTTCTGGGTCCCCCTGTATCCTTTTTCTCTTTAGGCAAAATTCCTCCTCTTTGCTTTAAAATAGAGTTTCACTGCTTTCAAAAGAGCACACATGTACTTTTATCCCTTTTAGATTGTCTGCATGATAACTTGTGACAAAAAATTTTACCTCATTTCCTCCTGACTCTATTTTTTTTTTTTTAAAGATTTTATTTATTTTTTTGACAGAGACACAGTGAGAGAGGGAACACAAGCAGGGGGAGTGGGAGAGAGAGAGAAGCAGGCTTCCTGCTGAGCAGGGAGCCCAATGTGGGACTCGATCCCAGGACCCTGGGATCATGACCTGAGCCCAAGGCAGACGCTTAACCGACTGAGCCACTCAGGCGCCCCCTCCTGACTCTATTATGAAGATACAACCTGTGAAGATTTTCTTTCTTTCTTTTTTTTTTTTTAAAGATTTTATTTTATTTATTTCACAGAGAGAGATAGCAAGAGCAGGAACACAAGCAGGGGGAGTGGGAGAGGGAGAAGCAGGCATACTGCTGAGCAGAGAGCCCAATGCAGGGCTCGATCCCAGGACCCTGGGAT
>NW_023270320.1:15077454-15116867 GCF_011800145.1 Mirounga leonina | reverse complement strand
CAAGAGCAGGAACACAAGCAGGGGGAGTGGGAGAGGGAGAAGCAGGCTCCCCACTGAGCAGGGAGCCCGATGCGGGGCTTGATCCCAGGACCCTGGGATCATGACCTGAGCCAAAGGCAGACGCTTAACGACTGAGCCACCCAGGCGCCCCCTGTGAAGATTTTCTGAGCAAAATTTTTGTCCTTCCCAGGAGTGAAGATCAGTTGCTTACTGGAGACTTGCATGGCAGTTAGAGATCTAATTATATGCTTGCACATTTATTCAGTAAGCACTTACTGATTTCTAAGCACTACACTGGGCATTAAAGTTACACAAGTAAGATAGACATGTATATTCCCCACTTTGGAAAGCAGCCAGTCTTTTGGGAATATATACGGACAATCACAATACAGTGTGACCAGTGCTGTGTTGGAGGTCTGGCCAAGCACAGCATGCAAATAAAGAAGAGAGTCTGGCTTAGGAGTTCAGGAGTGATGATTGAATTGACAAGCCAAAGAGAAAAGGGACGGAGAGTAATTGAGACAGTAAGAACTCAAAACTAATTTCTGTAGGTATGTTTTCTCTTAAATAATCTTGCTTTCTCATCAGCTGTTGTACAACCAAAGTTACAAAACAAGAAAGCGTATCACATATTAGGCAGTGGCTCATATAGTGTTTTCCCTGCAGTGTTCGATGTACCATGGGCAGTGGGAGCATCTGAAGATGATACTGAAATGATAGGTCGTAGCCAAGTTGTGAAGGAACTGTATGCTGAAGTCTGTTTAACGTATAAGCATAAGGGAGTCACTGCAGGTATTTTAGCAGGAAGTTGGCATTGGTGGGTAGTTCTCAAGTGGGGTAAAGGATGAAAAGGAGGGTTGTGGCATTAGAGGCATTTGCGAGAGTCCAAGGAGCTCATGGGAGCCATACCAGAGACAGTTCAGGAGAACCAGATTCTGAATCTGTTTCTGAGTTAGAATTGGCAAATGTGGTGGTGATTTGGATGTGGATGGCAAAGAAGACGTTAAAGATGACAGGTCTCTCTCTGGAGCACCTGGTTATTGTTCCTGTTGCCACTAGGTTTGCAGGCACCCCTTTAAGTAAGCATAGTTTCTCCAAGAAAGAAAGAGAAATTAAGACAAAGGAATCAGAGCTGTCCCATGACACAGAGGTCACTCACAGTACCTTAATATGAAGGGGATAAGGGATTTCCTTCTTAGATTTTGGTAACTTAGAAAATCTCAAGCAAATAAACATATTAAAACATTTTGTCTTAAAACCACTCATTTTAATATTCTCGTGAATAGGATTTCTTTTCATTGGTAGTTTAGAAAGGAAAATAAAAGGTTAAACATTTTTTTTAATAGTCACTGACCAAAATACCTGAGTTGTTACTACACACTAATTACAATTTAGATCCTCTTATTTTTACTGCCATTTTGTATTTATAAACTGTTAATAGGACTCATACAAGTAACCTGAAGGAAGTCAGCGCTGGTCAGGACTTTTAAAAAATTTTTAGAAGTATTTACAGTTTGAAGAATGTGACCACCATTACCAACCGTTGTTATCTATTTTATTTTATTTTTATTTTTTAAAGATTTTTATTTATTTATTTGACAAAGAGAGACACAGTGAGAGAGGGAACACAGAAGGGGGAGTGGGAGAGAGAGAAGAAGGCTCCCTGCAGAGCAGGGAGCCCGATGCGGGGCTCGATCCCAGGACCCTGGGATCATGACCTGAGCCGAAGGCAGACGCTTAACGACTGAGCCACCCAGGCACCCCCATTATCTATTTTAGAACAACCCTTTTTCCACCCACCATTTGTGGAACATATATTTTGAAAATACCTATAATCTCCTTAATTAGATTCTACCCATGGTAAATGAAGAAACCTACTTCCAATTAAGAACCTACTGAGTATGACAGTGTTCTTCTGGACATGGTTTACACTAGGATATCTTCTAAATGAGTTTTCCTAGTTAAGTAGCTAATAGACATTCAACTTTACATGCTAGGCTCATAGCACTTTCGTACTCATATGGATATTGTAGTTGTTTAACCTATAAAAACCAAAAGAAAGGAAAGAGACAGCATAAATGTGCCATTTATCTAAATTTTCATACTCTGAAATTTGTGTTTGGCCTGTAGAAGAGTTCAACATTAATTTCAGTTTTTGTAATACATATATCACCTTGGTATATAAGGCAGTATGGCTTTGTAGGTGGTACATGCTAACAAGGCTTATGGTTTGAAATACTAGTATAGGAGAAACGCCCTTATGTGCTTGGGAAGGAAAATATTGATGCTGTGTGACATTTGATTTTAATTCTTTGCTAACTTAGCTTTAAGTCTTGTTTTCTTTACATTTATTTTAGCTAATATTTGCTAAATTATACTGCGACTGCCAGTGTTCAACCCAGTGCCAGCAGGTAAGACTTCAGATTCTTGGTTGTAGAATTCACCTCAGAGTTCATTTTCTTCTTCTTTCCTTAGAGGAGTAAAGGATGTGCTAAAGAAAAGGCTGAAAAACTATTACAAGAAGCAGAAGCTCATGTTGAAAGAGGGCAGTTTTGCTGACAGTTACTACGACTACATTTGTGTCATTGATTTCGAAGCCACTTGTGAAGAGGGTAACCCACCTGAATTTATACATGAGATAATTGAATTTCCTGTGGTTTTACTGAATACCCATACCTTAGAAATAGTAAGTGAGTTGTTGTATTTCAATTTTATTTTTAGCAGCAACTATTCTGGTGTTCTCAGTAGACCAGGGATCTCATTTGCTGTTTTAAAGCTAGAATGAGAACTCTGAAGTGGGCTGTTTTCTCTTGTGTACTTTGTATCAGCTTGATTAATAGAAAAGCTATAATGAAATAATTTCAGAGGCTACTTCTCTCCTTTTCCAACAGCTAAAATTAGAGGGTTTTGTTTTTTGGTGTTTTGTTTTTTTTTTCTGTTTGCTTGGAACACATATCTGGCTGGACATCAGAATCTCGTAGGGAGGGTGGAAAAATGCCTGGCCCACATCCCAGAGATTCTGATTTAGTTGTTCTGTGGTGGAGCCCCTGACATCAGCATGTTTTTAAAGCTTCTCAGTTGACATGCAGTTGGGGGTTGAGAACCACTGCTGTAGACTACTATATGTTGTGATCTCTAAAAATGGCAAATTACAGAAATCGCCTTTCAGCTTAGAACTGGCCATCTTTCTGGTGAAAAGTTTAGTGCGGAAATGACACTCCTAACCTTGGCTTCGAGACCTATAATGTATATGCTTTAGATACTTGCTGTCACTGCATCATTAGTTCAGGAACTCAGCAGGAATTCTCCAAATAGTACTGTTTGCCTTGTAAAATCTGAGCAAGGGTATATCAACATCTCATCTATCCAGAAGTTACTTCTGTGCTATCCTCAGTTGCTGCCAACACATTGGGAGCAAGTATAAAAAGCCTTGTGTATTAAAATGCATAGATTTTTTTCTTAGTGTTGTTCAGAGCCTCTTAGTTATAATCACACTATTTATATAATTTCTTTGTCCAAAGAAGATTATAGTCAGTAAATTAAAAGGAAAAATGACAGCTATGAAGGTAATAATCTTGCATAACTCACTAGATTCTACTTTCTCTTTCTTATTCAAGGACATTGCTCTAGCAATTCTTTTCCCTCGTTGAGACAGTAATGATTTACTGCTTTCACTGTGTTGTTCCCATCACATACAGACATGTTACTTTTCATACATATAAAGCTTTCACTCTGTCCCACTTCCCCGCCAACTACCCTATTTGTTTGTTCTTTGAAAAAGGTACATACTGCTGTTTCCTCGAATTCTCTCTTAAATTCACACTGTCTGCAATCCCATCACTCCACTAAAATCACTCATTAGTGTCATCTTGGACCTTTACCTAAATCCTGGTATAAAAGACCACTCTCTCCTTGAAACATTTTTTGCAAGTGACTATCAGTACACCTCATTCTCTCGATTTGTCTCCATCGTCATTGGGTTCCCCTTTATAATTTCCTTTGCTGGTTCCTTTTCTTCCCAACTCTTAATACTGGATGCCCCAGGATTCATTCCTAGGTCCTCTTCTCTATATAGATCTCTTAATCTCATCTACTTCCAAGCTTTTAGAAACTGTATGCTAATGACTTCCAAATCTATATTTCCAACCTGGACCTCTATACCAAATCCAGTCTGCTTATTTAACGTCTCTACTTGGATATTTAAACAGACCTCTTAACATGTCCCAAACTGAATTTATCCTCAACCCATTGTATGTTCAGTCTTCCCTAGCTTGAGTGATGGCAACTCTGTCTTTCTAATTACTCAGTTCAAAACCTTGGAGTCATCCTTGACTCCTGTTTCTCTCCTGTCATATATCCAGACCAACAGCAACTCCTGTTTGCTCTGCCTTCAGAATACATCCAGAACCCAGCCACTTACTTGCAGTGCTACGACTCTAGTCTGAGCCCCATAATTTCTTGTCTGGATTTACTGCATTCACCATTAACCGGTCTCTGTTTCCTTCCTTGTCTCCTACAGCCAATTCTCAACATAGTGGTCAGAGTGAGCCTTATAAAATATAAGTCAAATCATTTTCCTTCTCTGCTTAAAACCCTTTAGTGGTTCCCCATTTAACTCAGTAAAATTCCTTAACATGAGCTAGCCTCTTATTACCTCTGATTATGCCTTATTGACCTGCTTGCTGTTTCTTAGAAATGCCAGGCATGTTCTACCCCCTCACCTTCCAGGGCTTTAGTTCTAATTCCTTTCCTCCAGAGGTCTTGCTGCTAATTCCTCCCTGCCTCTCTTCCTTCCAGGCCTTCCTTAGTTCTCATCTTCTGCATAAAGGTGATGACCTATTTACTATGGTAGCTGAGTCCCCCCCCATTTTTCTGATCCCACTTACCTGGTCTACTTAAATGTTTACTAACCCTTATCACCTGTTAGCTTACTATGTAATTTACTTAAGTGATTACTAAATATTTGGTCAACAAGTGCATAGTTATTCTCTATAGCATCATTCTGATAAACGTGTTAAATAGTGAATAAAGTTTTATTAATAGTATGTTTGATATTACCTGCCTGTATTGGTAAGGGAAGTTGCAGCTTATTTTTGAAAGATTTTCGGGGTGCCTGGGTGTCTCAGTCGTTAAGCATCTGCCTTCGGCTCAGGTCATGATCCCAGGGTCCTGGGATCGAGTCCCGCATCGGGCTCCCTTCTCGCCGGGAAACCTGCTTCTCCCTCTCCCACTCACCCTGCTTCTGTTCCTGCTCTCGCTGTCTCTCTCTCTGTGTCAAATAAATAAAATCTTAAAAAAAAAGAGAAAGATTTTCATTGAAAATTATAAAAATATTGATACTTAAAAAGATAAAGCCTTCATTTATCTGTGAAATTCAATTTAGTGGAATTTTTCCTTCTTCAGTGTGTCTGGTAAGTAAAGAGCATCTAACTTTTGAAGTTCAAATATTCTTTGCTGTTCTTTTAATTTTGCTCTTTTATAATAGTAACCTTTATAACTCATTGGCTTCATACACTAGTGTGAAGAAAGAATTTATTCTTAGGAAATGAAACATTTACCTTTCTTAATTTTTGAATCTTCTGTCACAAAAAATATTCTTTGTCTTTTTCTCTGTATCTACCTGGTATTAATGATTGCTGACTTTAGGCTTTGAAATTGTCCTTAAGTTTTAACAAGTGACTTAGCATGTTCTAGTTTAGGGAGGCATTATTAGGATAGAGGAAAAAGCACTTTGAGATCTGAGGTTTGATGATAACAGTTGTCGTGATTATGAGAAGGCAAGTGTGAAAGCTTCTTGAAGAGGTTAAAATTGCTACCAAAATATAGTATTATCTCCCTTTAAACTACTGCATGTAGTTCATGTAGTTCAGTTTTGACTGTTCAGAATTCAGTTTACTGGAATCAGTATAAAAATAAGGACTAGTTAAGAGTAAATGAGAGAGTAGTAATCTAGAGCTAGTTTATTATAACCAAAGATCGGCATTTCTTCAAAGAATTTATTATTATTTAAAAAACTGTTAGTAACTTGAAGTTGAGGTTGCATTATTAAGCTTTACGTTTCAAATATTACAAACAAAATTATCAACATTTTGCTCCTCAAGAAAATAACCTTTGGTTTGAAGGCTTGCTTTCAGATACTTGCTTTATCTTAAAAAATTTTTTTTGAGATTTATTTACTTATTTTAGAGAGAGAGAGTGCACGCCTGTGTGCACAAGCAAGTGGCGGGGGGGGGGGGGGGGCAAAGGGAGAGAATTCTCCAACAGGCTCCATGTTCAACGCGGAGCCCGACGGGGGCTCAGTCCCATGACCCATGAAATCATGACCTGAGTCAAAATCACGAGTCAGTTGCTTAACAACTGAGCCACCCAGGCACCCCATCTTAAAATTTTTTTTTTTGAAGATATATTTATTTATTAGAGAGCATGAGTCAGGGGAAGGACAGAGGGAGAGAATCTCAAGCCAACTCCCCACTGAGTGGGGAGCCCACTTGGGGCTGGATCTCATGACCCATGAGATCACAGCCTGAGCTGAAACCAAGAGTTGGACGCTTGACTGACTGAGCCAGCCAGGTGCCACTCTTTAAAATTTTTTAAACTATGAAACATAATTAAAATTAGAGTGCTTTGGGAGTGGAGAATTATCTTTAAATTGTTAAAATTCTAGAAAGGGCTATACCATGAGCACCTATAAAATTAAAGTCTCCTGTGGCTTAATGTTTTATGTATTTTGTGTCCTAATATCTGAAGTCATAGAAAATACTTTAACTTGCTCTCTTTCACTTGTAGGAAGATACGTTCCAGCAGTATGTGAGACCAGAGATTAACACACAACTTTCTGATTTCTGCATCAACCTAACTGGAATTACTCAGGTTCTAAATCTATATTCCTTTTTCTGGAGTTTGAAAGAGGTTCTGAAATTAGGTTTTATTTCATAGTTTAAAAAATTATTATTGTAAACAAGTTAATGTACTTTACTTGGTAAAGATTTTTCATATTATAATATTAAAAAAGTAGAAAAGCAAATTTTATACCTGGTAAAATCTTTCTCAGCCTTTCCTGTTAAGGACTTGTAATGATGAAACCAAAGGTTTAATTTGTTTAGATCATTAGTAAAGTAAGTGTTACCGTGGTGGACTTAGAGGAAGATTGAAATGTATCTGTTTATAACCTGACTTGAACATAGCTTAATGTTTTTTTTAGATCTCTGATTTTTTATTGTATTCTAATTGCTCTTTGTTCATTAATTTGGTTCCTTTATTCATTTACTCATTCACTCAACGAGTATTTGAGTGCCTACTACAGTATTTGCCAGGGTACTGGGGATACAGAGATGGTCAAGTTAATCTCCTCAGCTCACTCAACAACTTATAATCAGGAGGACAGACAGACTAAACCGGTAGTGACAGTATGGTTAGGAAGACTGACAAGTCAGTGTTTTATCTGGGTATTATGGGCATCTTACGACGAGAGAATGGAGAGCTGGCCAGTGTCAGACTTCTTCAAGTTAGTGAACTTGGGCTGAATCATGATAGGTCAATAGGAAGGAAAGAATGGGCATTTCAGGTGTGCACAGCAGAACTGTGAGTAGTTTGGGACAGTTCAAGTGTGTATGGGCTGGTAAGAAAGTGGTTGAAAATAAAGCTAAAGTGGTAGGCGGAGGGAGGCCACATCATGAAGAGCCTGTGTGTCTTATCCTGAAAGCCTTGGGGAATGTTTGGAGGATTTTAAGTGTGGAAGTGATGTGATGGATCAATTTAGGAAGATCAGTCTGGCAGTGGTGTGTCGTCTGTTGTGGAAAGATCTGAGCTTTGAGATAGGGAGACCACATTAGAGGGCCATGGCTTTCAGCTGGGAGGAGAGTTCGCTCTTCTCCACTCTGGATAAATAGTAAGCCACTGGGTTGAGGTCTTAAAAAAAAAAACAAAAACAGTGGGGATGATCATAAATCTTAATTTTGAGAGGATTATATACTTCAGTTGAAAGCGTCCGTAATGCCTGGTTATGAACAATTTTTAATTATCTTAAAAATGAAATGTTAGGTGGATCTCAGCTAAGGAAATCATGTAGAGTTTAAAATATCATAGATGAGACTTTCTCTTACTGTTCGTTTCGTTTTGACTTTTGTGTCTGGGTATTTGCAGGACTACATGTAGCTACTCTTATTTTTATAAATTTTACTTTTATATCCTCAGGATCAGGTAGACAGAGCTGATACCTTCCCTCAGGTACTAAAAAAAGTAATTGACTGGATGAAATTGAAGGAATTAGGAACAAAGTATAAATATTGCATATTGACAGATGGGTGAGTATTTAGGAAAATTATCTTTTTTATCTACTTTTTTAAGATGAAAGATGTTCATATCCATTTAACTTTTAGAATAACCACAAAAAAGTATTTTCTGATAGTTCTGGGGTCTCCTATAAGAGACCATATTTTTCCTTTCACATTCTTATTTCTATTTAAACTTGTTTTGTTTTGTTCTACTTAAGCTTTGCATCTTAAGGATCAAAAAATAAGGAGGGAAAGAATGATAATACTTTAATCCAGAATTAGAGAACTAGGGAAAGATAAATATTAACATGTAAAACTAAAATGACTTTACTAAAGTCAGTTTTTATCGTGATACTTCCTTGCTCAGAGAAATCCAAACTCTTCAGTCTGGCTTTCAAGGTTCTCTTATCTAACCCACCGCACCTGTGTAGCCTGATCCACCTGCCATTCTTGTCCACTCTGTGCATGTTGGCCATGAATCACCTGGTGTGTTCTTTCTCTGTGCACATAGTCATGCTCTCCTCTCTACTGGAAGGCTCTCTTCCTTTACTGCTTTATTATTATTATTCAAAGCCTTCTTTTGTTTTACTCCACATACTACAACTCACACTGATCTTTTTTTTTTTTTTTTGACGTCTCATAGTCTTTATATATGTACCATTTGTGCTGCCATCTGACTATTCTGATTTCTAAACTTTATTTATGTAAGATTTGTTTGCAGGGAGATTAAAAGTCCTTTCAAAGTAAGGACTTCTGCTACTTGATCATTTTCCCTAATGCTTCCTGTAGTCTGAACTCAGAATGTGTGCTCAAAAGCATTTGTTAGATGGAAAGGTTAGAGGGAAGATCAGAAGGATTGAAACAAGGATTATAGGCCTTGTGCCAAGGCAGCTCCTATACCCTAATGCTATTAAGATTGAAGAAGGAAGTCTCCTAATCAACTTCTCTTTCAAACTAGGAACAGATTGTACGCTAAAACTGAGATGTCACTTACATAAAGGGTTTAGTGACCCTTACATAGGAAAAAAGCATTGAGTGTAGTCACGTTATAATTTAAAAATAGAAATTTGGGAAAATGTTGGTGGACCTCTTTAGAAATCTGTTGATTTTAAACATGAATGAGCAATGTTCTTGCTCAAGTATATAGGTCTTTCTGTCCTAACACAGTATGTGTGATTCTGTAAAAACCTCACGTTCTGGGACATAGCTCATACCTCCAGAAAGTTTGGACAGCTCAGGCAGGCAGCTCAGAGTTAGTGGAAGTTGCCTCAGAGGCAGTAGGATCCTGGGGACAGGCACTCGTTTTTAATTTTTTTTAAAAATACACCTGAAAGTACTCCCACTGGCACTACAGCTGAATTGAGAGCTTTTTTCCTTTCCTGCTGAAGGTTATAATTTGTGTGGCTGTTGTATCACTCCCTTCCCTGGGGAAAACCGTGTATGAACCAACATGATTTCCATACTATACAATCAGTATTTTCCTACTTAACTACATAAGTTGATCAGTGTTGTAGAAACATATGCTGTAACAGAACAAATTGTATTCAAGTTCACCACCTACTACCAACTACTTTCATCTTTCAAATATTTTGTTCATTTGTTTTTTATTTTGTTTCTGAGCATACCCTCAAAGAACTTCCTAATAAAATAAACCTGGCATTAAAAGTAAGCTTAGCAGAGTTATTTTAGGATTATGAAAAAATAATTAACAAGATAGAGGTCTGCCCCAAGTAATCAGAACCATGAAAGTGATCATGATTAGCCTAGTAAGATTTGTTTATGAAAAAAATTCGATATACCTGACTTATACTTTTCTTTGTTGTTTATTTTTGGATTAGTATTTTGGAAGTAGGTTAATTTTCTAACCTTGATGATATGTGTGAATATCAGAAAGAAAGGTGACATGTAAATAAACAAATTAGAATGACTTAAAATACTAGTAAGAACAGTAGAGCATGTATTTTATCATTTTTCTACCCCTGTTTTTGATTTTACAAGTTCGTGGGATATGAGTAAGTTCCTGAACATTCAGTGCCGGCTGAGCAGGCTCAAATATCCTCCTTTTGCTAAAAAGTGGATCAATATTCGAAAGTCATATGGAAACTTTTACAAGGTAAAATTTCTCCATTTTATTGATTATACTGCTCTTAATGATAAATTTATTACATTTTGCATGTATGTTGTGATTTACTATAGGTGCTTTTCACAGGAAAAGGCCATATACTTTAGTTGTAAGTTTTTATAATCCAAACATGAGGATGATCATACGAGTTTAGGAAGTTGAGCTATTTTTCTTTCAATCTGTTACCATTATTTGAATAGGTTAACTGTAAATACATGATCTTCAGGAGGGGTTTGAAACTGGGGGAGGTATTCAATATGTGAATTGTTTGTGGAACAAATGTTCCCCACTGAATTTTAATTTTATCAAAGTTAATACATACGTGTAGTGTAAATTTTTGAGTAGTACTACAAGGCTTATGAAAAATGGCATTCATCCACGGTGGCCCTCACCAGCACTGGTTCTTACTGTCCTTACTCTCCTGAGGCAAACACTTTCAACTTTTTGTAGCTGTTTCTTCCAGTATTTACCATTATACTTCTAAATGATATGTTTATCCTATTTCTTAAATTTTCAGTATGAGATATGTATGGAGTTCCTGCAGTGGAAGATGAAGATTTAGCTCTATGAGAAAGCCCCCATACCTGCATGTCCTTCCCCTCTGCATGTCTTCTTAATTAGTTACATTATCTTTATAATCAAATCATTATTCAGTGCTTCCGTTCTTGTAGCAGTGGAGAGTGTTCACAACTTCTCCCCAGATTTTTACAAGTGCCTTCAGTTGTTTTCTTATCCTGTCATTTCCGTTCAAACTGTAAATCATTCTCTGTATTCAAAACACTCAGTGGTCCGTTTTCTTTCTTTCTTTCCGTTTCTTTTCTTTCTTTTCCTTTTTCCTTGGAGACTACCTTCCTATAGCCTTTAATCCTGTTCTAATCTGAACTATTTGTTCATCAGGCTTCTTCTAAAATCATCCCAGGAGATTCTTATCTTGCTTCTCTATCATGTGTTAGACTTTGTGCCATCTTCTTTCCTTTACAACCTCATTTTGGTGAAGCAAATCCTAAAGTAGTTTTGTGAGAAAAGGTGCTTTCCTTTAAAAACATTTTTTGTAGTTTTAACATTTTTTATTTATTTTATTTTTTTATTTTTTATTTTTTTAAAGATTTTATTTATTTATTTGACAGAGAGGGACACAGAGAGAGAGGGAACACAAGCAGGGGGAATGGGAGAGGGAGAAGCAGGCCTCCTGCTGAGCAGGGAGCCCGATGTGGGGCTCGACCCCAGGACCCTGGGATCATGACCTGAGCTGAAGGCAGATGGCTTAACAACTGAGCCACCCAGGCGCCCCTAGTTTTAACATTTTTTAAAGCTGAGAAATGTACATACAGAAAAGTGGAGTTTGATTGTTTTAAAGTGAAATCCCTTGTAACTTCCACTCACTTAGCTCCTTTCCTTTCTCCCAGAGGCCCCCCCCCCCATAGTTCATACTTTCATGGAAATCATTTTCTTGTTTTTCCTTATAGTTTTAATATTTGTGTGTGTATCCTTATACCATATAGTTTACTTTTGCCTCTTTTTGAACATGGTATAATTAGCATCGTACTGGCTGTATTGTTCATTTTGCTTTTTTCCTCAAGATTGTGTTTGAGATTTATTGAGGTTGTGTATATAGCTGTAGTTAGTTTATTTTATTGCTGTGGAGAATTTCATTGTGTGAATATGTAAGAGTGTATCTGTCCTGGCCATTTTGGGAGCTTTTAGGAGCAGTGGTGCTGTAAACATTCTTGCACATGTCTTCTGGTGCCTTTGTGCACGCATTGCTCCAGGGTATAAACCTACGAGTAGAATTGCTGGTTCATAGGATACGTGCATCATTGACGTTAGGTAATGCAAAAGTAGTTTTCTGAGGGGGGTATACCAATTTGCACTCTCCCCAGAAGAGTGGGTGAATTTATAATTGCTCCACGTCTTTGCCAGCATCAGGTATTGCCAGACATTTTAAATGTTTATAAATCTGGTGGATGTGGGATGCCTTCTCATTAAGGTTCTAATTTGTATTTGCCTAATTACTCATGAGGTGGAGCTTGAGCTTGTTTTCCATTCGAATTTATTTTGTGAAGTCCCTGTTTAAATCATCCCATTTGTAAAAATTGGGTGGTCTGTCCTTTTGTAATTGTAGATTATAATTTGTGATTGTTTATAGATATTTATCTTGGATACTAGTCCTTTGATTATATTTAGTAAATTTTTTTTCCTTTTTTGTGAATTTATCTTTTCACTCATTTTGTGATTTTTCAAAACAATTTCTGTTACAGAAGATTACAAACATATACAAAAGTTGACAGGTAAGATGAACCTTCATGACCCAGTTTTAATAGGTATAAGCTCATAGCCAACCTTGTTTCATCTGTATCTCTACCCATTTTCCCCTTTCCTTACTCTTTTGAAGCAGATCTCAAATGTTATTTCATTTGATCTGTAAACATGTCATTATATAGCTCCAAAAAATAAGGAACTGTTTTAAAAAACATAACTATCATACCATCATCACACTTAGAAAAAAATCAATAGTAATCCCTTAATATTATCAAATGGTCGTAGTTTTCTTTTTAAATTTAATTTAATTAGGTAATTTTTAAAATTGAAGTGTAGTTGACGTTTACTAGTTTCAGGCGTACAACATAGTGATTGGACAGTTCTGTACATTATGCCATGCTCACCACGATATGTGTTACCATCTGCTGGCATGCAGCGTTATTACAGTATTATTGACTGTATCCCTGTGCTGTACTTTTCATCCCTGTGACTTTTTTTTATCACTGGGAGTTTATACCTCTTAATCCCCTTCACCTCTTTTTTTTCCTTTTACCTTTTGTGATTTGAATCAGGATCAGAATAAGGTCCATACATTTAAAGTTGGTTGACATGTCTCTTTTAAGTTTTTTAATCTCTAAATTCCTTTTCCACCTCCTTTTTTTTCTCTAGTGATTTATTGTTATTATTTTAAGAAATGGAACCATTTTGGGACGCCTGGGTAGCTCAGTCGGTTAGGCGTCTGCCTTCAGCTTGGGTCATGATCCCAAGGTCCTGGGATTGAGTCCCGCAAAGGGGTCCTTGCTCAGGGGGCGCCTGCTTCTCCCTCTGCCTGCCACACCCCCTGCTTGTGCTCTTTCTCTCTGACAAATAAATAAAATCTTTTTTTTTTTTTTAAAGATTTTTTATTTATTTATTTGAGAGAGAGAGAATGAGAGACAGAGAGCACGAGAGGGAAGAGGGCAGAGGGAGAAGCAGACCCCCTGCTGAGCAGGGAGCTTGATGTGGGACTCGATCCCGGGACTCCAGGATCATGACCTGAGCCGAAGGCAGACGCCCAACGACTGAGCCACCCAGGCGCCCTAAATAAATAAAATCTTTAAAAAAAAAAAAAAGGAAAGAAAGAAATGGAGCCATTTTTCCATTTTCCCACTGTCTGGCTTTTGCTAATTGTGTCCTGTGATATTAATTCAAATGTGCCTCTATCCTCTGTGTTTCATGTAAATTTGTAGGGGCTCAGTCATCTTTAGGTTTGCTTTTTTTTTTTCCTATACCTCCCAGGTGACAATGCATTCTTACATTAGGGTGTCTTTCTCAAACCTTTAACTCTATTTATTCTAAGGATAATTATTAATAATTAATAAAGCCATAAAATAATTTTCAAGTCTGCATAAAAACATGCACAGCTCACAATACATTAGAGTGTTCAGAAAGTTGTAGATACAGTAAGGCAATAACATTGCCAGTGCTCTTTTAAGTAGAGAGTAGTATTTTTTATTTTTTTTTGAGAATAGTATTTTTTTTGTGGATCTGTTTATGTTGACCAATTTGTTAGGCTGCTCTTTTCTTTTTTCTTTTTTAGAGATTATATTTATTTATTCGCCAGAGAGAGAGCGCGCGCCCAAGCAGGGGAGCGGCAGGCAGAGGGAGAAGCAGATTCCCTGTTCAGAAAGGATAGGCTGCTCTTTTCTATGTGGTTTTCCCCTGCTCCTAATAGTTAATCAACTCTAATGCCAATTAGTGGAAGTTGAGTAAATGTAACATTTTTTCTTTTTAAAATGTTTTCTTCTTTTGTTTTGTTTTCCTTACTCAAGTAGGCCTAAAAGTCTTGACACAAATTTTTACTATATAGGATGCTAACAATGTATAGTCTTTGGCGTGTACAAAGTATTCTTTTCTCCTTTTTAAAACTAAAAATGACTTTTTAACCAACCTTTCTTGGGAGTGGAGATCATTAAATTTGAAATTACCTCTTTCCTTTTCATACGTTTAAGAAACTTATAGGGCAAGCATAATACTTTTCTGTTTAATAGCTGGCTTAAACTTAAAGTGGGTTTGATTTTTCTGTAAGTAGGCTGAAACAATATGAATAAAAATACAGGCTATAGACACAATTTTATACTAGATTTTAGAAAATAAACTTATGTATGGTATCATACTCCAGTGTAGGTTCAGCATTTATAAAATTATACAAACATGTTTATTTCTTTAGTAGTTCTGTATATGCATTAAAATGTCATTTTTGAAGTAAAAGTGAAGAATGAAATATACTTTGGGAAGGCAAAAGCTATGTTTGTTTTTGTCTTTTTTGTCTTTTTTTTTTCCTGTACAAATACTCAGTTCTGGGTTGGATTTGAGATAAGTTCTCATGGATTTCGTTTTCCACTGAAAATGGACACCTTCTACCCTTGCTCTTCATCTTGTTAAATAAGAAGAGGCTTACTTACGCATATAAAAGGTTGAAATCCGTGGCAAAATGTTCATTGCTTTTCTGTGAATGACTGGACTGTCTTCTTTTGCAGAAATCTGCAGCTATTCTAAAGGCAGATCAGTAAATCTCATCCCTAGAGTATGATCAGACTGTACATTACAAAGCTCTTTTCAGAGTCAGGTTCTGTGGCTGAGCAGAAGATTCTGAGAAACAGGGTTTTTGGGTTTTTTTGTTTTTTTTAACCTGGTCGTACTCTGTGTTCAAAGGGAAGAAAAATACTGTCTAATTTTCTACATTTTTTTCCAGATGGCTTTCAGTAGGTCTGGAGACTTGCAAATAACTTTTCTCACTGTCAAGCCCAAGCAAAAGTGTGAACATCTAAGATTTTTTTTGCAATATGATTTTTCCGAAGATTCAGTTTTCTTCAAAATCCAAGAATCTTGTCACTGGAAATTAAATGTTTTTTACAGGGTCTTACAGAGATTTCTTCAATCGGTTTATGTAATGAAATGTCTAGGCTAATTTTTGTAGCTTTTCTTTAAACCACTCAGCAAATTTTGGCCTACTGTTTTCCTACCATTCACTTTTCAAGTCAGTCATCTTGCTGAGAACTTTTCCTCGCCAGGCCAGAGGAAGTGTGAGGTTTATGTGTTCTTTATCCAGGTTTTCACACAGCTATTAAGTTTTAGACATGATTGAGTGAATTGGCCTTTGTTTAACAGAGTTAATCATTTTTCTGGCACTATCCAGGACTTTTCATGTTATCTCTGATTCATTTGCAAAATATGCATAACAAATTTTACCATTTTAACCATTAAGTACACAGTTTAGTGTCAATAGGAACGTTCATACTGTCGTGGAACCATCACCACCGTTCATTTCCAGACCTTTTTCATCTTCCAAAACTGAAAATAAACCTTTTAAAGAGTGACTCTATTCCCCCTTCCTTTGGCCCCTGGTAACCACCATTCTGCTTTCTGTCTGTGAATTGTACCACTCTAGGTATTTCATATAACTGGAATTATACAGTATTGGTCCTTTTGTTACTGGCATATTTCACTTAGCATAATGTCTTCAAGATTCATACGTGTGGTAGCATGTGTCAGAATTTCCTTCCTTTGTAAAGCTAAATAATAATTCCATTGCTTGAGAAGTTCCTTCCTTTTGAAGGTGGAATAATATTTCATTATATTTATATCACATTTTGTTTATCCATTCATCTGTTGGTAGATACTTGGGTTCTTCCACCTTTTGGCGGTTGTAAATACTGCTCCAGTGAATGTGGATGTGCAAATAACTGAGTCCCTGCTTTCAGTTCTGTGGGTATATACCCAGAAGTGGAATTGGATCATACGGTAATTCTGTGTTTCATTTTTTGAGAAACTTCCATGTCACAGCAGCGGCACCATTTTACATTCTCACCAGCAATGCACAAGGGTTCCAGTTTCTCTGCATCCTTGCCAACACTTATTTTCCATTTTCTTGCCCTTTTTTAAAAAATAATGACCATCTAATGGGTATGGAGTGGCATCTCATTGTGTTACTGATTTGTACTTCCAGAATGATTAGTAATGTTGAGCAGCTTGTTGTGTGCTTATTGGCCAGTTGTATGTGTTTGGAGATATGTCTGTTCAAGTCCTTTGACCATTTTGAAATCAAGTCTGTTTTTTTTTTTTTTTAATTACTGTTGAGTTTTAGGAATTTTTTTTTTTTTTTTAAAGGTTTTATTTATTTATTTGAGAGAGAGAGAATGAAAGACGGAGAGCATGAGATGGGGGAGGGTCAGAGGGAGAAGCAGACTCCCCGCTGAGCAGGGAGCCCGATGCGGGACTCGATCCCGGGACTCCAGGATCATGACCTGAGCCGAAGGCAGTCACTTAACCGACTGAGCCACCCAGGCGCCCCCTCTTTTTTTTTTTTTTTTTTAAGATTTTATTTATTTATTTGAGAGAGAGAGAGCAAGAGCAGGAGGGAGGTGTAGAGGGAGAGGGAGAAGCAGACTCCCCACTGAGCAGGGGATCATGACCTGAGCTGCAGACAGACGCTTAAGCTTAACCGACTGAGCTATTCAGGTGCCCAGGAGTTCTTTATATATTCTGGATGTTAATCCTTTTTCAGATCTATGATTTCCAAATATTTTCTTCCATTCTTTGGGCTGCTTTTCTCTGTTGATAGTGTGCCCTTTGATATACAAAAGTTTTAAATTTTTAGGAAGTCCAGTTTATCTAGTTTTTCTTTTGTTGTCTCTTTTGGTGTTGTATCCAAGAAACCGTTGCCAAATCCAGTGTCATGAAACTTCTCCCTTAAGTTTTCTTCTAAGAATTTTATAGTTTTGACTGTTAGGTTTAGGTCTTTGATCCATTTTGAGCTAATGTTTTATTTTATTTTTTTTTAAAGATTTTATTTATTTATTTGACAGAGACAGAGACAGCGAGAGCAGAAATACAAGCAGGGGGAGTGGGAGAGGGAGAAGCAGGCCCCCCACCGAGCAGGGAGCCTGATGCGGGACTCGATCCCAGGACCCTGGGATCATGACCTGAGCCGAAGGCAGTCGCTTAACCAACTGAGCCACCTAGGCGCCCTTGAGCTAATGTTTTATTAGTGATTGCTTTGAATTTATAGATCATGTTGGATAATTATTGATAGCTGAACAATATTAAATCTTTCAATTTATGAACACAGGTATCTTCCCATTTATGTTATCTTTAATTTCTTTCAGCAACATTTTGTAGTTTTTGATGTACAAGTCCTTCACCTCTTTGGTTAAATTTTTTTTTTTTTGGGCGCCTGGGTGGCTCAGTTGGTTAAGCGACTGCCTTCGGCTCAGGTCATGATCCTGGAGTCCCTGGATCGAGTCCCGCATCGGGCTCCCTGCTCGGCAGGGAGTCTGCTTCTCCCTCTGACCCTCCCCCCTGTCATGTGCTCTCTCTCATTCTCTCTCTCTCAAATAAATAAAATCTTTAAAAAAAAAAAAAATTTTTTTTTTTTTGCTACTGAAAAGGAATTGTTTTCTTAATTTCCTTTTTGGATTCTTCATTGTTAGTGTATAGAAATGCACCTGATTTTTGTGTGTTAATTTTGTATCCTGTGATTTTGCTATCTTTGCTTATTAGTTCTGGCAGTTTTTTGGTGGAATCTTCAGGACTTTCTGCGTATAAGATCATGACACCTGCAAACAAAGATCACTTTACTTCTTCCTTTCCAGTTCAGATCCCTTTTATTTCTTTTTCATGCCTACTTGTTCTGGTTAGAATTTCTGATACTATTTTGAATGGAAGTGGTGAAAGTGAGCATCCCTATCTTGTTCCTGATCCTAGAGGAAAAGCTTTCAGCCTTCTCACCATTGAATATGATGTTCACTCTAAATTTTTTTATATAGACTTTATTATTTTGAGGTAGTTTTCTTCTGTTCCTAATTTGTTGAGTATTTTTATCATGAAAGGGTGTTTATTGTCAGATGACTTTTTTGCATCAATTGAGGTGATCATGTGTTTTTTCCCTTCATTCTGTTAATGTGGTTTGTTATATTATTTTTTGTATGTTGAACCATCCTTGCTTTCCAAGAATAAATTTCACTTGGTTGTGGCATATAATACATTTAGTATGCCACTGAATTTGGTTTGCTAGTATTGTTGAGGATTTTTGCATCAGTATTTATAAGGGATAATGGTCTGTAGTTTTCTTATAGTGTCTTTGGCCTTGCTATCAGGATAATGCTAAGCTCATCAAATGATTTAGGAAGTGTTCCTTCCTCTTCAGTTTTTTGCAAGAGTTTGAGAAGGGTTGGTGTTAAGACTTATTTAAATGTTTTGTAGAATTCCTGTCCTGGGCTTCTCTTTGTTGGGTGGTTTTTGATTACCAGTTCAGTCCTCCTTACTTATTGTAGGTCTGTTCATATTTTCTGTTTTCTTCATGATTCAGCCTTGGTAGGTTGTGTGGGTCTAGGAATAGTCCATTTCACCTAAGTTGTTCAATGTGTTGGAAAAGTTATTTTTGCAAGCACATTTTTCTAGGTGATACTTAGCAAAAGGACCAGAATGCATTGCGGTATTACAATAGGATAATTATTGATGTTTATCATGGTGCTTTTATATCATTTGCTTTGTGATTCTCTCGATAACCCAGTGAGTAAGGAGTGTAACTATTAGTCTTATTTTACAGACGAAGAACTTGAGGCCCCAAGATGTATAGGTGACATAGCTATACAAACTACAGAATATAAAACTTAACATATACACAGAAGATAGAATAGTGGTTCTCAAAAGTGGAGGGGCATATTGGAATCTGGGGAGTGAGAGTTTTACATTTATTAAATTGGAGCAGGTATTTAAATATAAATAGGTTGAAAAATACCACATGATAATTTCTTTCATGCTGGATCTTAATTATCTTTAGTCATAGAAAGGCTAGATCTTTTTTTTTTGGTGTATCTGTCTAAGGAGTCTGTCAAATAAAATAATACATCATAGTAAAATACCATGGAAAAGAATGTTCGGGTTAAAATGGTAGAGCTTTGGGGTGCCTGGGTGGCTCAGTTGGCTAAGTGTCTGACTCTTGATCTTGGCTCAGGTCTTGATCTCAGGGTTGTGAGTTCAAGTCCTGTGTTAGGCTCCATGCTGGGCAGGAAGCCTACTTAAAAAAAAAAAATAGTAGATCTTCAACTTAGATGTCCAGAGCAATACATTTCCTTTCATAAATGATTTGTCAAATTACAAAACTGCAGACTCTTTAGATGTCTTGAGGATTCTACCTATTTGTATGTATTTTCATCTCTAACTTAAGATAATTTTTTTAAAGCTCTGAAGGTTTGAGTTATAAGAGTATTTGTCTTTTGCCTAACTTTAGCTATTACTGTTAATTTTCATTTTATTTTTCATAGTGACTTACAGAATACTAAAGAATTATTTACTAAGCTGTTTATTTTCCAGGTTCCTAGAAGCCAAACCAAATTGACAATAATGCTTGAAAAGCTAGGAATGGATTATGATGGGCGGCCTCACAGCGGTCTTGACGACTCTAAGAACATTGCCCGAATAGCAGTTCGAATGCTTCAAGATGGATGTGAACTCCGAATTAATGAGAAAATGCATGCAGGACAGCTGATGAGTGTATCTTCTTCATTACCAATAGAGGGCACTCCAGCTCCACAAATGCCACATTCTAGAAAATAACAGCATTTTTGCCCTTTGCCCATGGATCATTCACTCTAACTGGAGTTGCTACAAAGAGTTAGCAGATGAATACTTATTGAATTAGTCCTGCGGTGCAAAATTTAAGCACCTTAAACATTTACAATCTTACTACAGTTACAGTTATATATAAATGTGTGTGAACAGATTCTGTGGGGAGGGCATATTGAATTTTTTGTCACCAGCACTTTTGATATGAGCAGTACTTGTTACACAGTAACAGTTCCTGCTTAGAATTGACTTTTATAATTTAAGGTGTCCAAGATATGTCCCTTTTGGTTTTAAAATGCAAAGGCTTATTGGCACTCCCCTTGAATGTCATATCTTATTGATATTAAAATACATAATGTATTTCTACATTAACATCATTAGATCGAGTCATTTCTTACAGTGCAGGAAAGATTGGAAGGCCTTGTCTAGCCTTTGGGTTTTAAGAATATCACAGTCCTTTTGGTTTTTGAATTCTGTATGTGAAGTTCAGCTGTGCATGGTGAATTTCATAAAGTACTTGGTACACATATCTGCCTACATTTCTTTTCAATTTGTAGTTGGAAGACTTGTGGTGGATTATAGGGTCTTGTTAAGAATTCAGTTACTGGTGAGGTTAATAGAAAGTCAGAAGAAAATTCCATTTGAAGGAATATAAGGGCTGTAGCTCAAACTTTATAACACATAAACATATCCGTGGGGTTTTTTGGACTTCATTTTTTTGGTTCCCCTCCCTCTTGTGACACAAATCTGCCCTAATTCTTAAATCTAAGAAACCATGCTTTGAAATAGACTAAAAATAAGGGTCACCACTTAATTTTGCATTTGTATTCAACATTATGAGTAGGTAATAAAATCAAGTAATGCTTTTTAACATATCTTATGTTTTTATTACAAGTTGATTTTACATAGTGACCACTAAATGTTGAATAGTTAATTCTTAACTAATTCTAAAAACATAAGTGAGTTTATGGCGTTGAAAAAGCAAAACTGTTATCTAGAAGGTAAAAATACTGAATTTCTCCCTATAGCTTTCATGAACAATTTGCTTCTTCTCTTTTCCTATTAGTAGTTGTGCTGCTACTTTATTTTAATGATTTATATATTAACTAAATGAATTTTATAGAAGCTTCCAGCCCTGGTGCATAGGAAAAAAGGAGGCATTTTTCTTGGTCTGAGAATTCTTTCCACAGTGCTGTAGAAAGAATGAATTTTGCCTTTGAGCGGTAGTTGTAGAGTAAGAAAAAAGACTAACAAGTAGATAACAGAAGGCACAAGGGAATGTGATGCCCTTAGACAAACCGATATGGATTATAGTAAAACAAGGAAATCTAGGTGTTTTACATTTATGTAGTAAACTTTGGGGGTGAAATGGATATATGTTGAAATTTTTGTGAATCCTAAATAGCACCATATAATATACCATAAAGTATTGCTGAAAATTTCAGAGAATTTCCTTCAAATCCTTACTGAGTTGGGCCAGGGCAGAGTAGTAGAGAACAGCACATCACTGTTGAGATGTGGATGCCAGGAGGTCCACTGGCACACTTTTTAGGTGATTTTTTTCCACGTAGCCACCTTAACCTTAGAAATCAAATTCATGCCACAGCAAAATCGTAATTGTCTGTTGCCAGCTTCTGTAGTTGCTTGTCAGTAGCTAAAATTGCAGTGGGGAAATCTGATTTGGGCAAGGAAATATTCCCTCTTGTTTTGTTTGTTTTTAAGTCAGACTTCTAATTTCTGGGCCGATTTTTCCTTTTTGCAAAATAGCCCAAGTACTGACAAACTCCTCTTATATTTCTTTTTAAGGCTTTCAGCATTACAAGTTGTCAGTATCCTTTTGGCTCAGTCAGATATTTTATTTGGTGATGTTTTACTGTTCTCATTTTTTTAAAAACTGTTGAGGAATAATTGACAAATGTCGGTGTATATATTTAAAGTGTAAATGTGATGATTTGGTGTATGTTGTGGAATGATTACCAAGATCACATCACTTCATATAGTTAACTTTTTCTTTTGTGGTGAGGAGAATGCTTAAGGTCTACTCTCAGCAGCTTTCAAGTATACGAAACCATAGTCGGCACTGCTGTACATTAGAGCCTAAGAACTTACTCTTCTTATGACTGAAAATTTGTACCCTTTGACCTATATTAGCCCATCTCTTCCATCCCCAGCCCTTGGCAACCACCATTCTGTTATGTTTCTATGATATTAGCTTTTTTTTTTTTTTTTTTTTTTTTAAGATTCTGCATATAAGTGACACCATTGCAGTATTTGTCTTTGCCCATCAGCCTTATTTCACTTAGCTCTCCAGGTTCATTCACACTGCTGCAAATGACAGGATTTCCTTTTTCTTTATGGCTGAATAATAATCCATTGTTTATGTACTATTTGTTTCAAGATATTTTTTGAGTTCTCTTGATTTCTTCTTTGATCCATTGGTTTCTCAGAAGTGTTTTGTTTAATTTCCACATATTTGTGAACTTTTCCAGCTTTCTTCCTATCATTGACTTGTAGTTTTATACCATTGTGGTCAGAAAGATAGTTGATATGATTTCAGTCTTCTTAAATTTTTTGAGACTTATTTTGTGACCTAAGATATGATCTGTCTTGGAGAGTGTTACGTGTGTGCTTGAGAAGAACATGTATTCTGCTGCTGTTGGTTGAAATATACTATATATGTCTGTTAGGTTCATTTGGTCTAAAGTATCACTCAAGTCTATTATTTCCTTATTGATTTTCTGTCTGGATGATCTGTCCATTGTTAAAAGTGGGCTATTGAAATCCTCTACCATTATTGCATTGCTTTCTATTTTTGCCTTCAGAACTGTTAATAATTGTTTAATATATTTAGGTGCTCAGTATTGGGTACATAAATAATTGTTATATCCTCTTGATGAAGTGGCCCTCATTTGTTGCAGTTTTTGAGGTAAAGTCTGTTTTGTCCAATGCAAGTATAGCTACTTTATTCTCTTTTGTTTTCCATTTGCATAGAATATCTTTTCCTATGCCTTTACTTTTAGCTTATGAGTGCCCTGAAAGCTTAAGTGAGTCTCTTAATGGCAGCATATAGTTAGGTCTTGTTTATATATGCATTTAGCCACTCTATTTCTTTTAATTGGAGAATTTAAACCATTTACCTTTAGAGTAATTATTGATAGATAGGGACTTAGTATCTCCATTTTGTTAATTACTTTTGATTGTTTTGTAGTTCCTTTTTTCCTTTCTTCCTTTCTTTGTGCGTTGATGTTTTTTGTAGTGGTATGCTTTCTTTTTATCATTTGTGTATCTATTATAGGCTTTTGCTTTGTGATTACCATGTGGCTTTCATAGTATATCTCATAGTTACAACAACAGTCTTGTGTAAGTAAGCTGACAACAGCTGAACTCAAAAGTTAAGCATTTCTTTAGCATTTCTTGTAAGGCAGGTCTAGTGACAAATTCCCTCAGTTTTTGGTAGTCTGGGAAAGTCTGTATCTCTCCTTCATTTCTGAAGGACAACTTTGCTAGGTAAAGTATTCTTGGTTGACAGTTGACAGTTTTTTCTTTGAGCACTTAGAATATGTCATCCTATACTCTCCTGGCCTACAAGGTTTCTGCTGAGAAATCAAACTTTTTTCTTTTGCTGTGTTCAAAATTCTCTTTTTCTCTGATTTTTGAGATTTTTTTTTTTTTTTTATTATATGTGTCTCAGTAAAGATTTCTTTGGGTTGAATCTATTTGGGGATCTTTGAGTTGGATGACCATATGTCCCCAGATTTGGGAGATTTTCAGCCATTATTTCTTTAAGTCAATTTTCTATCTCTTTCTCTTTTTCTCTCCCTCTGGGACTCCCATAAAGCAAATATTGTTTCACTTGATGATCCATAGTTCAAGTAAGCTTTCTTTACTCTTTTTTTTTTTTTTTAATGTATTTACATGAATAATAGTTTTTAAGGATTTATTTATTTGAGAGAGAGTACGATTAGGGGGAGGAACAGGGGGAGAGAATCTCAAGCAGACTCCCCACCAAGCATGGAGCCCAGTGCAGGGCCTGATGCTAGGACCCTGGGATCATGACCTAAGCCAAAATGAAGAGTCAGCCACCTAACCTCCTGAGCCACCCAGGCGCCCCTATGAATGATATTTTTTTTAAAGGTGTGGCGGGGGGCACCATTTAAACCTGGTGAGGCAAGCATTAACAATCCTACTTGCTGAATTGTGAAGCTAAATTCAGTGGCTGAAACAAAGACATTCTACTGTTTGGTAGGAATAAAATCCAGGTCCCTGGGCGCCTGGGTGGCTCAGTTGGTTAAGCGACTGCCTTCGGCTCAGGTCATGATCCTGGAGTCCCGGGATCGAGTCCCACATCGGGCTCCCTGCTCGGCAGGGAGCCTGCTTCTCCCTCTGACCCTCCCCCCTCTCATGTGCTCTCTGTCTGTCTCATTCTCTCTGTCTCAAAAAAAAAAAAAAAAAAAAAAAAAAATCCAGGTCCCCTTTTCCAGGTCTTAGGGCCTATAAGAACATAAAAGTTCTGCCCTTCAGTCCTGTGGGCCCAGAGCAGGGGCATCCAGTGGTTGCTGGGTGTGGATTGCAAAGAGAAGTGTGACCTGCACACACCAAGATTGAGGGTGGAGAAGAGGGTACCGGTCCTCTGAAGCCCTTGGTGCCCAGCTCTAGCAAAGGAGGTGGGGGTGGGATAGTGAGACCCCAATGAGAGAATCCCCAGTGAGGCAGCTTTCTGCACCTAGTCCCTATCTAGCACAGTGTGCACACCAGTCTGCACACCAAAGGGTTCTGTACCCCCCCCGCCCCCCCGCAGCCCAACCCAGCAGGCCCTTGTCCTGAGCTCAGGGGCCTAGAAGGGTGGACATCTGGCCAATGGTGGTCTGAGAAGTGGCAGAGCACTGTGCTCTGGGCTGCCCACCTTGGTACAGGATTGCTGAGACGGCCGGTCCCCCGTGGGCAGTGCCATCTCCACTGTAGGAGGAGGTGTAAGTTGCCTAAACCCCCAAGCATCTTCTCTCTCCCCAGCAGTGGTGGTCCTTGCTATCTTCCTCCCTGTGGTTGAGCCTGCCACCCAGCTCATAGGTTCTGTCACCATCCCTCCACTGGGCTGAGCTGTGCTGTCCTCTCTCCACTCTTTTTTACTCTAATTTTTTTATCCTCTGGATAATATCAAGAGATCTGCCTTTAAGTTCTCAGATTTTTTTCTTCTGCCTTATTGAGCCTGCTGTTGAAGTTCTCTGTTGCATTTTTCATTTTATTCATCTGTGGAGTAGTGCTCCCTTTGTCCATTGGGGATACATTTTAAGACCTCCAGTGAATACCTGAAACCACAGATAGTCCTGAACCCTATATATGCTATGTTTTTTCTTATGCACACTTACTTATGATGAAGTTTAATTTGTAAGTTAGGCACAGTAAGAGATTAACAAGTCACTTATAATGAAGTAGAATGAGTACAACAGTATAATAAAAGTTATGTGAATGTGGTCTCTCTCAAAATATTGTACTGTACTCATGTTTCTTCTTGTGATGATGTGAGATGATACAATGCCTACATGATGAGCTGAAGTGAGGTGAATGACGTAAGCACTGTGATGTAGTGTTAAGCCACTGTTGGCTTTCTGACAATACGTCAGAAGGAGGATCGTCTGATTTGGGTGATCCTGAATCATTGAGCCATGACAGTGTCGGTGGTTGGATGTCAGGAGCAGACAGTGTTGATGGTTGGGGATCCTCCATAGGTGAAGGGTTTTTTTTTTGCTGAAATCTTATAGAAGAACGTTATAATCAGAAATGATTGTCTTTGTAACTCATCAAAGTATTGTTGTAGAGGTTGTAATCCTTTGGTGATCATATGGGTGACTTTAATGCTGCGTTCCATCTGAGGATTGTATTCCATGATTTTGTCCTTTGTGCAATTCAATATATGTCAGCAAATTTTGGGAATGTCTACATTGCTGGTTGTGCTTCAGTTTCTTCTTCATCTTCCTCTTCTATACATGATTCCAGAAGTTCTTCTAATTCCTCATTTGTTAACACTTCTTGATGGCCTTCAATATGTTCTTCACTTTCTCAAGAATGTTGGCAATTCCTCTCCAATAGCTTATCTTGCTGTGTGAATGATTCTCCTAACTTCTCCATCAATCCCTTGGGAAGTCTTTAAAATTATCCACGACTTCACTTGATAAGTTTTAGGAGGCATATACAGTTTCTGGTTTTAATTCATCCATTGCAGCTTTGATGAATGTTACTGCGTGAGCAGTAATGAATGATTTCCAGCCCTGCATTATGTCCAGATTAGAGTCTGCACCAATTGATGGTTGAATGCAATCAAATACGAGGCAGGTGTTTGTGGCTTTCACAAAGCAAATGATGCCCTGGCCACGGGGCTGAAGCCATGAGGTATTTAGAGGTTAAAATGAAACTTCAGCATTTTCATTTTCATTGCAAACAGATTCAGGATGGCCAGGTAGTGGCACTGTTATTAATAGGACTTTAAATTCCAACCCTTCCTCTTCCAAGTATTTTTTCTCTTTCAGGATGAAGCACTGGTGGAACCATTCCAGAAAAAAGATGGCTCTCACCCATGCTTTCTGATTATGTTGCCAGAACATGGGCAGATAATTTTTGTTTTCGTTTTTGACAGCGCATGGGTTCTTTGCTCTGTACCCTCTGCCTGGTGTATCATATACCTTGCATAAGTGTTGCCACATAGTAGAGTTAGCCTGTCCTTCTATGTTTTATGCCCTGGTACCCCTCTTGCGCTTTTAAGAAGGTACATTCTATAGGGCATCTTCTTCCAGAAAAGACTGATTTCATTGCAGTTAAAGACTTGGTTTGGGCGGCATCCTTTCTCTTTTTTGGGGGGGGGGGAATGGGAGAGGGAGAGAGAATCTTAAGAAGGTTCCACACCCAGTATGGAACCCGATGCGGGCTCAATCTCATGACCTAAGTCAAAATCAAGAGTTGGATGCTTAACTGACTGAACCATCCATGCGCCCCGAGTATCCTTTCTCTTTAATCAGCTTCTTCAACTCTGCCAAAACTGTAGCAGCAGCTTCTTCATTGGTAGTCACAGCCTCTCCAGTAATTTATGTATTTTTTAATCTAAACCTTTTCTTGAATCTGTGATAATCATCCGTTATCTGCAGTAAATGGCTTCATGTCCCTTAAGAGATGCCCCGTCATCGGAGGGGCCGAGCTCCCGCTGGTCGTCCTGCAGAGGTCCTGTGCGTGGCAGTGGTGGCGAGGGCTGGTGGGATCCTCGGAGGCAGAGGCTGCTGGGGTCCCTCAGTTCTCCTTTTTTGCCCCTGGGAGAAGTTTCTAGCCGAGGGCTGCCTCCTGGCACTTGGCCTGGCATCCTGGCCCTCAGAGCAGTGGTGGGGTGGGGTCCTGGGATCACGTGCGCGTGGAACTACCACGGCGCCTGGGGTCCGTGGGCGCGGGTGTCTGGCGTCCAGGGGGTCCAGGCGCGGGCTGATCTGTGAAACGAGGGTTTGGGTCTCGGGCTCCTCCCAGTGACTCGGGTGGGGTGGCGGGGAGGGGGCTGCAGCAGCGCAGGCCCGGGGATGACAGGGTGCAGCGGTGGTTTGGGCCCAAGGGGTAGTGTGCGGTCGCGGCACAGCCGGGGGACAGTGGGTCCGGGTGCAGTCTCAGGATGGCAGCAGCAGCGGCATGTTCCTGGGGAGGCCCGCTGAAGCCACGTGTCGGGACCCAGGGGGAGGGTTGCGGAAGGGTGCGAGCTCGGTGACTACAGTGACAGCAGAGCCGTGAGCTGGGACCGGTGGGTGCAGGTCTCAGAGTAGTGGCAGCAGGGCCCCAGGGATGGCCGTGCAAGCAGGACGCGCGACTTTGAGGGCAGGGCTCCGAGCAGCAACAGGTGTCCCAGTGATGGTGGGACAGAGTTGCCCCCCGGGGGAGGGGGCACAGAGCGGTAGCAGCTCTGGCCCTGTATGTGGCGGGGCGCTGTGGCATCCCGAGCTCGGAGTGGGGCGTAGCCGCAGCTGGGGTCCTGGGGACCGGGCTCACTGGGCCACACCACCAGCCCCGAGGGAGAGGAGAGGCAGCAGCTGGAATCCGCGTTCCTCAAGACTGTGGGGTCCTCAGTAGCCAAGGCGTCCACAGCGGTGAGGCTTGCTGGGGGTCCTTCCAACTTTATGGCAGCCATCTGCTGTGGTCGAATCACTGTTCTACTCACCATCATACCTGCTTCAGGCCCCAGCAAATTAGCCTATCAATCTTGTGCTCTCGCTTCTGGTTTTTTTTAAGACCTGCTTTGATTCCAGCCTTCTCCTTCCCCGACTACCCAGACCTTTGGCAATAAGTTCATCTATTTATTCCCTCATTGCACAGATTCATATTTATCTCCATGTTTTTTCTGTTCCTCCAACGAGATTGTAAATTCTTGAAGTGCAGGTTCTTACATATTGTATCCCCAGAACCTAACACATAAGGGATGCTCGGTTAAAAATAATTAATGGTGGTAAAATGAGTTCCATAAGATCAGTACCTTTTTCTGAAATTGCAAAGGGTGGAGAGCTTAAGTGTTGACTACTCTCTGAGAAAGGGGTTGCCTCGTGGGCAGACTTATAGATACGGGCTGGGCTGTTCTCTGTTACTATGTACCATAAATACATTTTTAGAGACTTTGACTCAGTAGCAGTGATGATTAATCCCCGTCTATACTTGGCTTTCCCTCTAGGTGCCAGGAAAAGCAAACAAATGTTAAGCTCTCCTTCCTAGTTCAGACTCTGCACTGCTGATAAAAAAAAAATCTGCTCCAACTATCTTTGGCTTTGAAAAGGTCATTGCTTACTTTTCCTTTGTTTGGAGCCGTGATTTTTCAAACTTTTATGCACAAGTACTCCCTAATACTTTTTTAAAAACTAGTTTTAAAAGGAAAATATTAACACTGTATATTTAAAGCTGACCCTAAGTTTAAATAAATTGGCAAAGGGGTATAATTTCCAGCATAGTATAAATATTGATATTTTAAAACAAAATGTTCATTACTCTTTCAGATATACCCAGTAGAGTCGAGATATCGTAGAAATTCAGTACCATCAACCAGTAGAGATAATACACAAAGAAAAAGACACAAATATTTAAAATTTAGATCTTTCTTTTTTCTTGAAGTTGTATTTTCATTGCAATTTCCTCACAAGATTTTATCCTAATGTAACACAGCAAAACTCTACCATAATACCTAGATGGGACCCCCAAAAATTGAATTGTGAAAATCTGAAATCATATTATTGCAATAATAAAGCAGGGGGAGTGTATGTTTTAGTCTGTACTGTCACACAGGACAAAAGTAAAAGTAATGAAACTTAGACAAGCTGGCGATCACTTTCTAACCATCACCACCACCAGCAGCAAGTGCCTTCCCCAGAGAAGCTTAGAATGTTTGGGAATAGGAGGCTGGTTTGAGGGACAGGGGTCAATTCCATTAGATCAAATTTTCATATTCCTGCAGTTGGTTGCCTTAGAATTTTTCTATATATTTTTATGCTTGAAAGTCATATCAATCACACTGTCATATACATCTTTGCAACAAAAATAAGTACATGTAAAATTTTATTTTCTTGTGATCTTAAAGCTGTGCTGAATTTCCTCTGTATTGAGATTAAATTAATTTATGTAATTGATCAAAATATAAATATATTTTAAAATTTGATACTTATTAAATGTGAAGTTTTTGAAAGTCCTCTTTTAATGAGATTATTTTTCTGATTAGTTTATATATCCTTGGATAAATGGCATTGATCGAATGAAGGAGGGTTCACCATTAATTATGTATCTGTCTTTCATTTCTGTCTATGTAAATGCTGAAAACAGCCCCTAAATAAAGAGATGGGAATGGAAGTAGCTTTATTAAAACAATGTTACTCAATTTTTAAAATTCCATGCTAAAAATCACATTGTGGTTTTAATCATCCTTCAGCTGACATCATGATTAGTTTATTGTTCATTTTTTGTTGAGAACAGAAAATTGGTAGCTGCCTAACATTTAGAAGAGTTTGTTACTTAGAATTATTCATTCTCAAATTTGGGGATATAAACCCCGAGGGCTTTACCAAGACTATCAAATGATTGTTAATTGTAATTGTTACTCTTTAATTTAGAAAAGCTTTATTTAATTCAATATATTTAACCCAGTTGGGAAATCCAGTCTGTTACTTTCAAAACACCTTTCAGATACATTCTTTTGATAGAATTAGTGCTTTAAATATATTTTCATCATAATAAATGTTTCATAAATATGTAATTCATGAAAACCTTGGGGCTGCAGATTTAATCGGTTTATGGTAAATGTCCACCATATATGAAAGTGAAAGATCTACCATCTCATCATTAAATCAAATAACCAAACCAGACTTCCTTTCTGTCAGGAAAAGTCTGACTTGAAAACTCAAATGTGTTAATGAATTTTGAAGAATATAAAAATCATCAAGAACATCACCAAACACTTCTTGTAAGAGATTACTAAAAGTAGTCAAGACTTAAAATCACATAGATTTAACATAATTTTTTAAGAAACAAGATAAATATACTATTTCTCATTATTTAACTTGTAACAATGACAGTTATCTGTAAGCTAAAATTAAAAGTTATTCATAGTAACTTATAGCAAGTAGGGTGATAAGATAGTCTTTCAATAAACCTTTGTGTGTATATTGAACGAAGGTAGGTGTTTGGCTTTTGGTAGAATTAGGAATCAAAATATAACATTAAATTTATTAGATATGATCAGACTTTTCCTATAAAATGTTATAGGCTGCTAAAAACTAACTGATGTGGCAGCTAGAATCTAATTTATTTTCTGTTAATGGTGGTAGGAAATGGTAATCATCTCATGAGATTAAATAAATTGAGATTTGGCTGTATTTGGAGTAAATATTTCATGATATGATCATGAAAAGTTTTCTTTGCAGTTTTTATTCAGTGCATCTTGAAAATTCTCGTCGTCCTTAAAAATATTTCAAGTTACAAGTTTCAAGTTATCGTTTTAAGATCAGCATCACCAAACTGTTCTTGTTTTGACTGCTTAAAGGTACTTTACTTTCCAGTCAGTGATTGTTCTAAAGAAGAGTATTTTAAGTAGCAGGAAAAATTACTTATGTGAAAATCTGTAGCATTCAGCATTTCTTACAGGTACTTCCTGCTTTGCTGGTGGGGCTTCCATCTAGAAGGATCTGTTTCTTCCTTGGCAGGAATCTGAAGATAGACAGTGACCAGTTTGTTAAATAAAAATCCTCCTTACTTCCGCTGTACCCCGCTTGTTACCACATATCTGAATTTTGAACACATTGTAATAATTCCCCAAATGCTCTGTCTCTAAATCTCCCTCAACAGAAATACAGAATAGGGAAACTCAGGAAGCCCCAAGGACTAACACTCTGTGCACCTTAGACCTTAATGCCTCTGGGCCGTACAGCCTGGTGTAAGTTGGGAAGGGGAGCGGTGTGCCTCTGAATGGAGGAAATACTGTGAATACAGTGTTTTGTTGTTTTTCAGACTGCTCAGTTTGAGGGAAGGGTATGTATGAGAGGAGAGAATGTGGAAGAAGATCCTTTAAATTACTCTTGCTCAAGGACCCCTTGAAAAGTTTTAGGGTACCCCTCATAGGGTTAGACGTATCCCATACGAAGGCCTCTGGTCCAGAGGGTTGAAAAGTTCTACCCTTATTACTGTGTGTTTGTAAAATGTTTCCATCAATGATACTGTGGGTTTTTTTGAGTCCACATTTGATAAAAGTTCTTATTTAGGACTTCCTTAGTGAGCACTGAGAAAACTGGGTTAATCTTTTGCAGGGGGGTGTAAAACAAACTAACCTGCTCCTGCCTCATTAATGTCATAAAGCTTATCCATCAACCAGCCAACACCAAGCCTTTTGAGTTCCCTTTATCAGATAATGTCAAGAACACCTGGGTTAGCGTTCTTCCCACCTCAGTCTAGTGCTTATTCAGTGCTGAGCTGTGTTGAAACTGCACACACACTAGGTTGAATGTTATGCAACAGTTTTCAGTGCAGACAGCTGAAACCCAGTCACTTTCTCTGTTGAGTGTTGGAGCGATTACACTGTACTTCTGCTAGCTTGCTTAAAACGTGTAAGGGGCCCCTCAGGGAACAATGACCACGACTTTTGTTCATTCTGTGTATATAGTGAGAAAAATATGGGAACTACAAACAGTCACTTAATGGTTCAAGAAATTCAGGAAAGACAGGTAAAATATAATAAATTAAACCTTAAGTCCTAACATTTGTGTTAAATCCTGCATTCCTTATACAGGCAACTTCCGTGTGTTCTGTCAATGTTGGGGGAGAAGTATGGGAGGGGAGCTTTTGAAAATTAGATGTAAAGTTCCAGCTTGCAATTGAAAACATAAGTGATTTTTTTTGCTCAAATTATACAGATCAATGCAATTAGAATCTTATGTTATCTCAGATACCATAGTTCTTTTCTTGTGAAGGGTTATTAATCCATTCTAACACTGCACTCTACTACAACTTTTTTTTTTTAGGATTTTATTTATTTGTGAGAGAGACAATGAGAGAGAGACAGAGAGCATGAGAGGGAGGAGGGTCAGAGGGAGAAGCAGACTCCCTGCCGAGCAGGGAGCCCGATGTGGGACTCGATCCCGGGACTCCAGGATCATGACCTGAGCCGAAGGCAGTCGCTTAACCAACTGAGCCACTCAGGCGCCCTACTACAACGTTTTTTATGGCCTTGCTGAGTAAAGTCATTTATTCCAAGTCTCTATTTGACTGTCAGGTTTGGGGGGAAAATTTACTACTGCTCAAGGTAGAAGGGAAGAGAATAAGATAAGCATTAGGAATTTGTCAAGGTTAAGAGGAATCTCTATGCAAAGAAGAGGAAAAACTTGGGGACTGTATAACCAGAATGCGTCAGCCAGTGTATATTTCCCTAAGCTTGTGTCCTTGGTCCTCATCTTGCTTTACTGTCTCCCTGAGATGCACAAGATTTTATCACCTCCCTGCAAAAAGTTCCTAAAATCTATTGCCCTGACCCCTAATTTGAGTTCCAGAAGTTCTTTACCAGCTTGCTGGGTATTTCATGAGTGTCACCAGCATCTTAAATTTAATACATTAAGAAATAAAACGTGGTTATCCCCCCATCTCTGGTCTCCAGCCTCTACTTCTGTCACCTGCTCATCACTCACATTCCAAATCTGTGGCAAAGCTGCCGGTTCCCTATTCTTTATGCTTGTGGGGATGCTTCATTTGTCACACTGCAGTGTGCTTTGGCTTTCTGCCCTTGGAGGAAGCCTAGACGTGATTACCCTTTGCATCTGGAATGAAAAGTTTGCTAACGAAGCTGGAGGAAAATGTTACACTTTCAGGAGGTGACACCTGAGCCTGCTTGAATCAGCCCTTCCCTCTCTTGCTCCCAAGTATAGGGTCATATATCTGCCTGGTGCATCTGTCACCTCTACAAGGCTCTGGACTAGTTTGCTGTAGCCTCTGGAGGGAAAAGGTTTGGCTACTGCCTCCTTGCCATCTGTTTCATCTCATTTGTTGGAATAGATGGGCTTTGCCTCTACTCTTTTTTTTTTTAAGTTTTTGTTTAAATTCTAAGTTAGAGGTGCCTGGGTGGCTCGGTTGAGTGTCAGACTCTTGATTTGGGCTCTGGTCATGATCTCGGGGAGGTGGGGGCTGGTTGCAGGATAGAACTCTGCCTCAGGCTTCGTGCTTAGCGGGGAGTCTGCTTGAGATTCTCTCCCTCTCCCTTTCCCTCTGTCCCTCCCCCAGCTTGTGCATT
This sequence comes from Mirounga leonina, assembly GCF_011800145.1. NCBI lineage: Eukaryota > Metazoa > Chordata > Mammalia > Carnivora > Phocidae > Mirounga > Mirounga leonina. The sequence continues at coordinate 15,082,837 of NW_023270320.1, read as the reverse complement.
CTCTCTCTAAAATAAGATCTTTTTAAAAAAAAATTCCAGTTGGTTAACATACAGTGTAATACTAGTTTCAGGTGTGCTCTATGTCTAAGTGCATCTCTTTAGGTTTCTAGCCTTTGAACCATACTTGAGCATGGAGGGGGTACATAATTCTGATTAAATTTTCTTTCTACTTCCCCATGTATAATTAATGCAAACTATTTCTTTTCTTTTTTTTTTTTTTTTTTAAAGATTTTATTTATTTATCTGAGACAGAGAGAATGAGAGAGACAGAGAGCACATGAGAGGGGGGAGGGTCAGAGGGAGAAGCAGACTCCCCGCCGAGCAGGGAGCCCGATGTGGGACTCGATCCCGGGACTCCAGGATCATGACCTGAGCCGAAGGCAGTCGCTTAACCAACTGAGCCACCCAGGCGCCCAATGCAAACTATTTCTGATATCCCCTAGAACTCTTGTGTCTTCTTAAAAATCCCTCCTTTAAGGCAAATGATGAATGTGTTCTTGTGTGGGCTGTCAGATATGTAGATGGTGTGTCTGGGGGACCTGTGTATACAGTGCTCTCCCCTAACTGCCCAGTTTCAGGCTTGGCTTGTGTGACTCGGATGACTCAGTTATGAATATTCTGAGAGCTATGACTGGCCCCGTCATACTGTCCTCATACAGCACCTGCACATCCTCAGACCCTACCATGTAGGGGCCACACCTAAAGAACAAAGAGCTCGTGGAGGTAGGGCTTCCTTGGAGTTCAGTTGTTCCATGGACAACAGTGAAGAAATCTTTTCCTCAACCATGTTCAGTAGAAGAGGTGCAAATAAGCATAGTCTCACATTTATTGGAAACTTTTAGATAAATACTTCTAAAAAATTACTCTGTACTTGATAATTGATAGGATAAGGTTAGCCACTTTTTTTTTTTTTTAGTTCAGATCAGTGATGTATCATCCATAGTTGTGTAGATGCAACCAACAAATACTTAGAATATTTCATTCTAATTCAGAACATAAGGCATAAACCTGGAAAGATAGCTAACTACATAAAATAACTAACTAGCTAACCAAGTAGCTAACTGTGAAATAAGTTTCAAAAGGGGCCTAAAGTGCAGCCTTGTGTTTAAGAGCATAAGGGTTTGGGGTCAGATCGGGGTTTTGATCCTGGTTCTGACCCTGGTGGTGCGGCTGCAGCAGATTACTTCATCTTTCTACTCCCAGTTTTCCCTATAAAGCTTTCTTCAGAGGCTTGTAGGAGTTAAATGAGCTAATATCTGAATCATGCCTAGTGAATTATGGCTGATTTAGCTAGAGTATCACAGAGTAAAACTCAAATAAAACATCTTCAGAATTCATCACAGTGCTAATGGGTGTCTTAAGCATGGCCTACTGGATGCAAGGCCACAGGTTTAGGGCTTCTTAATTTTCTGAGTAAGGGATGAGTGATCCCAGAACCTGGAATGGCTTTGAGATTGGTGGCTCTGACTGTTAAAATTAGGAGGATTTGAGGGACGGAAGGGAAGCCAGGGGCCAGATCAGCAGACACATCACTACATCAGTTCAGTAGAAGGCCAGTTCACACCAACCCCCATACAAGTAGAGTTAGTTACCAAAATGCCAACGACCCATCATCAAGTGGGTGTGATGGAGAAGTAACACGATTACAACCCATGATATGATCATGGTACCTAGAGGATATTAAAGGAACAGAATCAAAGGTGAATAGACTAGGAGTCAGAGAAGACTTCCTCTAAGTGGAAACACAAGTTAAGTTTTGTTTTTTTTTTTTTAAAGATTGTATTTGTTTATTTGAGAGAGAATGAGAGGGGGGAGGGTCAGAGGGAGAAGCAGACTCCCCGCTGAGCAGGATGTGGGACTCGATCCTGGGACTCCAGGATCATGACCTGAGCCGAAGGCAGTCGCTTAACCAACTGAGCCACCCAGGTGCCCCACAAGTTAAGTCTTAAAGAACAAAGCAATAGACATTAAAAAGAAGAGGTAATAGTTTATCAAGCGGCAGAAACAGCGTGTTGTAAGAAAAACATGGGAACCAAAACCCAACTTGATTCTCTAAGATGGTTTTTCTTCCCAATGGAGTTTTATTTCTTCTCCTAGCATGAAGACCTAGATTTTAAACGTGTTCCGGACTCTCACTGACCACGGTAGCTGCATCATCTGCTTGGCTAACACTGAACCACATTACACCTGGTAAGAACTGTTTGTGAAATTGTGTCTAAAAGTCCTGACCACGAAACCTTTAAGAACAGTGATATTAGGGCGCCTGGGTGGCTCAGTCGGTTGAGCGACTGCCTTCGGCTCAGGTCATGATCCTGGAGTCCCCGGATCGAGTCCCGCATCGGGCTCCCTGCTCGGCAGAGAGTCTGCTTTGCCCTCTGACCCTCCCCCCTCTCATGTGCTCTCTCTCTCATTCTCTCTCTGTCAAATAATAAATAAAAAAATCTTTAAAAAAAAAAAAAGAACAGTGATATTAGATCCAACTCTGAGCTGTCTTCTCAGATTTCCACTAGACTAGTTCCACAGCTAGTGTTCTGTAGGGTAGGGAGCTCCCCATCCCTCTCACGTGTATTCGCACTGAAACGAACTACTCACTCTAGCCTGACAGTAATAGCCTCCAACAAACAGCAGATAGCTTAAAAGGCAGTCTTTCGTTAGACCTTTGTGGAAAGATTAATGGATACCAGAGAGTTTTGTCTCAGTGGCTCTCGATCTAATTTATCATCAGAATTGCTTGAGGAATTTTTAATGCAGACTCCCAGGCCCTACTCCTATAGATTCTAAAGTGGAGGCTGGGTCTGCATTAAAAAAAAAAAAATCTCCCACAAGGGACCCTCATCAGCAGCCGAATCTGGGAACCTTGGTTGAGAAGACAGCCTCTGGGCTATCTGTCCACTGACCATAGCTGATAGAATCTGACCAATCACATTCTCTTTTCTGAGAATCACTACCGAAAGCCGCGAGTCACTTTGAGCATGTTTTGCATGGAAGTGATGAGCGCCATGCTCGGACGACAGCCTTTACACAGAGGAGGTGAAAACCAACCCGCAGAGAGACAAAAGCGGCACGCATGCAGAGCTTCAGAGATGAGACGGCATGGAAGTGTTCTGGCAGCTTTCCATCTCCTGTGGCTTCCTGAAGCCTGGCCACCCTCCTGTCTTTTCTTTTTCTTTTTTTTTTTTTAAGATTTTATTTATTTATTTGACAGAGAGAGACACAGCGAGAGAGGGAACACAAGCAGGGGGAGTGGGAGAGGGAGAAGAAGGCTTCCCGCGGAGCAGGGAGCCCGATGCGGGGCTCGATCCCAGGACCCTGGGACCATGACCTGAGCCGAAGGCAGACGCTTAATGACTGAGCCACCCAGGCGCCCCTTCTGTCTTTTCTTCTAGGAGGTATTCCTTTATGCTATCTATAATCAATTCCCCTCTCTGGCTAAAGCCAACACAAGTTGGTGTCTGTTACTCGCAACTGAAGAGCCCAACTACTACCAGTCTAGTGAAAATAGCTTCTCTAAAGAACAATCGAAGTGCACACTGTAAACACACTGTGGGATGAAATCTCAACTTTCGTCCCAAATGCGTCTGGAAACGCGCTCAGGGGAGGAAAAAACAAGACACTCTTACTGTTGAGCAGCTTATTCATTGATTACCTTGGTACAAGGAGTACTCCTTTATGAAAAAAAGAAAGAAAAAGATACCACGTTGATCGGAAGAAATGAAAGGCAGCAACCGAAGGCTCACATGCAAGCAGGGCCCAGATGGGCCTCCCTAAGGGAAAAGGAAATACAGCCAATTTTGTGGTACAGATGATCGCTGAGGCAGAGCCAACCTTAGTTACGCTGATCCCAATCTGTACCTTCTGCCTCACTCCGAATCAGCCCACGGCCGGCAGAGGTCTCTGAACCGGGCCAGGATTTTTGACCGGTTGGGTTGAAACAATCAACACTGCCTGAGAAACAGAGCACAGCTGTTCTCCAACGGGAAAAACAGGCAAGCTCCTCTTTCCCAAAGGGAGCCACGCTTGCCAAGCCAGGATGCCCTAAGGGTCTTCCTCCAAGGGCGCTTAAATACCCTTCTACTCTTGAACAGGAAACACGGTCAACCCTCCTGGCCATCACCACACACCGAAAAACCAAATGGAGATGTTCAGCCAGCCAGGGGGCTGGGGATTCAAAGCAGCATCTTTTGGGTGGGTCGGTGCGCTCACTTGATGGCTCCTTACCCCTCTAGTCAGCCTGAGGCCCCGGGGGCCACTTGGGCCAAGCAGCCCTGCTCTGTTAGGTCCTGTGGCCAGAGAGCAGCCCCAGAACCCAGCCAGCGAATGCCTGCCGCTGAAAATGAGATTAGAAATGGGCCAGAGCCGTTCTGGAGCAGAAAAAGCCACCCACTGGGCGCCTGGGTGGCTCAGTTGGTTGAGCGACTGCCTTCGGCTCAGGTCATGATCCTGGAGTCCCGGGATCGAGTCCCGCATCGGGCTCCCTGCTCGGCGGGGAGCCTGCTTCTCCCTCTGACCCTCCCCCCTCTCATGTGCTCTCTCTCTCTCATTCTCTCTGTCTCAAATAAATAAATAAAATCTTTAAAAAAAAAAAAAAGAAAAAAAGAAAAAGCCACCCCAAACAGAGTAAAATTGGGTTCAAAATGTCATGGCACACCATGCTGGTGGCCTTCAGATTATTTTCCAGAATTCCCAGGGGTTCACAACACACTGGAAAAAGGCAGTGGGGTCTGAGTCTCCTTCCAGGCCTGGTTTCCAACAGAGCAGTTCTGCCCTTCTCTATTTATTCCCTGGGCTTCTTGTCATGTCTGCAGGATGGCTGCATAGCTAATAGTACTAATCGCTCGTACCGAGCGTGTGGGTGCGTGAGGGCATGCAGGCGCACGCACACCAGACGCTATGCTGGGTGTTTCGGATGCCTCAGCTCGATTCCTTCCAACAAGTCCGAGTGGGAGATGCTCTTATTACCTCTGCAGCACAGTTGAGGAAACAAAAGTATCTTGTCCAAGGTCACAAAGCTAGGACGTGGGAAAGCCAGGAATTGAATCCGGCTCCTGTGACCCTGGAGCCTTGACTGATCCTGTCCCTGGGATGGACCTCAGGAAAAACCATCCGAGGGAGGAAAATAAACAGCCTCTCCCTAGAGCAGTCATTCTCAACCTTGCCCGCACACTGGAATCACCTAGAAGCTTTAAAGATTGCGAATGCCAGGCTCTTGCCTCTGGAGATACTTTTTAAAAAGATTTTATTTATTTATTTATTTATTTAATTTTTTTTTTTAAAGATTTTATTTATTTATTCATGAGAGAGAGAGAGAGAGAGAGAGAGGCAGAGAGAGAAGCAGGCTTCCCGCGGAGCAGGGAGCCCGATGTGGGGCTCGATCCCAGGACCC
>NW_023270320.1:15070007-15077444 GCF_011800145.1 Mirounga leonina | reverse complement strand
CTTCCCGCGGAGCAGGGAGCCCGATGTGGGGCTCGATCCCAGGACCCTGGGATCATGACCTGAGCTGAAGGCAGACGCTTAACGACTGAGCCACCCAGGCACCCCTGGAGATAATGATTTAATGGCTCTGGGGAGCAGCATGGACATAGGGATTTGTTTTTAAAAGATTGAGAGCTGCTGCCTTAGAGAAACAGTGATAGGAATTCAATAATATAATTAAAATTACACCGATCTGAGGGTGTCAAAGATAGGAATGTCCTGCATGGCAAATTACTCAGCCGATGGTATAAAAAGTGTCCTTTAAGAAGGAGAAAGAAACAGCAAAACAGTAGCTCTGGTGCAAGGTGGTGAAGACTTTTTTCCTTCTCCAGCACAGCCCAGCTATAAACTTGAGTGCACTTGGGGCTGACATGGAGGATAGTGATCACGTGGCCAGGAAAGATGGAAAAACTGTAAACTCAAGATCAGGGCCCACCACCTGTGATTCTGGCGTTTATGTCTTCAGTCCAGATCAGGGTAAGCGGAGGTGGGTGAGGCGTGGCGCACAAAATTTAAGGGGAATCAATACAAAAACAAAAAGAAAAAACTCATCTGTCATCAAGATAAGGAGTGTTCTAGTGCCATATTTTAAAAAATGAAAATCAATGCAGAAAACATCCACAGTGACCAAAATGTCAAGAATTTCAATACAGACAGGATCCAACAGGGCTCCCTCTGATGGGGTGGAGTGAGTGGTGCAAGTTAAGTGTAGGGTTGGATCTCCCATCGCCCATTTTTATTTAAAATGGACTTTTTTGGCACTGATCTTGATTTTTAAAAGTTTTTGCATTAAAGCATTATTTTTCTTAATTTTTTTGCCCCACCATGAGTCCCAGTAAACATTCCTGCAAGGGGAGTAAACCTCTTTTTGGCTTATTCAGATCCTTCTGAATTGAGGGAGGGGAATGTCACAAAAGCATCAGAAGAACACTAGCCTCCCAGAGGCCTGATGCGATTTCCTGAACCAGGAAGACCTCAACAGAGAAAGAGCCTCATTGTTCAGAGCCAGCAGGTAAGGAGGGAGGGAGAGTGGAGAACCGAGCTCGGGGAGGAGGGCAGGCCTGGCATTCCTGTCTCTGTTGACTCACTTGGCTGGGAGAGCACAGCGCCCCGTCATACAGGATTCTAACTGTTCCCTTGGTCAGTTAACCTGTTTAACCTTCAGATCCCTTATCTGTAAAATAGAGCTAATAATACATTCCTCACAGGGATATTTTTGGGATAGATGAGGTAATATCTATAAAGCACTTTGCACGCTGCCTGTTACATTCTAAGTGCTAAAACAGGGCCTTTATAAGATGACGACTCCATTTTCTAAGTCTGTTCTCGAAGCTCTAATTCTTTTCTCAGTCCACTTTTGGAACATTTCACCACTCACTGATAACTCACCAGAGGGTAGGCCAAATCAGTCAGGTTTGTGGCTTGTTAATAAATCTGGGCAGTTGTCACTAACATGGGTCAGGATTAGAGAAGGCCTGAAGAGGCCTGGATTCTAGTCTAGAGCTGTGTGGGCTTAGGCCTACCCCTTCACATCTCAGGGCCTTTTTCTTTCTTCTTTACTAAATGAGGATTATAATAGTATCTTTCTTACTGTTCTTCTCCTGTGGGATCAAAGAGATAATGGTGCAAAAGTGACTCACTGCACACTCTGGTGGAAATAAGCTTTAAGGTGTCATTCTTGAAGTGGGCTCATGTCTTTGGCCTGGTTCACCCCGTTCTGATACTGAACCTCAATAAGCCTCGGAAGTAGATTCTTTATCCAGGACTTTAAAATGACAGCAGAAAGGATTGAGAGAAACAAAATTTGGACTGTGGAGTGAACTGCATATTACCTGCTAAATTTTTACTTCAAGTAGAAAGACGAGACGTTAGCTCTGGTACTAACACTATTACTTTCCGACAGGGAACTGGGGGTAATTTTAAGAAGTGTGACTCGGGGAAATGTCTCCCTCCTGATCCTGCCTAGAGCTACTTCTCCTCTTGTCCCAAGTTTGTGTGTTTTGATCTTCGTAAATGTCCCATGTGGTTACACATTCTCCATGGGTACGTGTTCGAATGATCACTTCTTTTTCTCAAAGGCCATGCACTAATTCATGACTGTAATTATTTACAATTCAAACTGTCAGTGCAGAGTCATTTTCTAGTCATGGTTATAGAATGAGTGTAGAGTAATGATTGAGAGCATGCTGTGTATGCCACTAAATAGTGGGCTTCCTCTCTTAAATGGGGACACCAGACCCCTGCTCTCCTAGGACTGTAGTGAGAAATAAAGGGATTAATGTTTATGAAGTGCTTAAAATAGTTCTACCACATAGTGAACACTTAATAAATGTTCACCATTATCGTTTGACCTCAATTTGTGAAAGCTGTTACACTGATCTGTGCCATTCTGAAGCTTAAAGCTTGTTCTAGGGGGTAATGCCTGTGATTCCGAATACTGTTCCCTATTAGACTTCCTTCAAGGTTGTTGCCTATTTCTTTGTTTTTTCCCTCTCTTCACAATGGCAATGGGAAGGACTCTATAGACAGGCTATTCCAGGAAGTCTTTCCCTCTTGGTGCCGAATATCCAACATCTTTCCTCTTCCCTCCCAATGCACCCACTGGTTGCAGTCTCTGACAAGTTTATCATTTGGCAGTCCTACATCCATGGTGAATCATCTGCAATAGCACTCAATCAGTTATGACGAATACAGGAAAATACAAATCAAAACCACAATGAGATACCACCTTCCACCAGTTAGAATGGCTAAAATGAACAAGACAGGAAACAACAAATGTGGGTAAGGATGTGGAGAAAGGGGAACCCTCTTACACTGTTGGTGGGAATGCAAGCTGGTGCAGCCACTCTGGAATACTGTATGGAGGTTCCTCAGGAAGTTAAAAATAGAGCTACCCTATGACCCAGCAATTGCACTATTGGGTATTTACCCCAAAGATACAGATGTAGGATCCAAAGGGGCACCTACACCCCAATGTTCATAGCAGCAATGTCCGCAATAGCCAAACTGTGGAAAGAGCCGAGATGCCCTTCAACAGATGAATGGATAAAGAAGATGTGGTCCAAATATACAATGGAATATTACTCAGCCATCAGGAAGGATGAATACCCACCATTTACATTGACATGGCTGGAATTGGAGGGTATTATGCTAAGTGAAATAAGTCAGTCAGAGTAAGACAATTATCATATGGTTTCACTCATATGTGGAACATAAGGAATAGTGCTGAGGACCACAGGAGAAGGGAGGGAAAACTGAATGGGAAGAAATCAGAGAAGGAGACAAACCATGAGAGACTCTTGACTCTGGGAAACAAACTGAGGGTTGCAGAAGGGGAGGTGGGTGGGGGGATGGGGTAATTGGGTGATGGGCATTAAGGAGGGCACGTGATGTGGTGAGCACTGGGTGTTATACGCAACTAATGAATCAATGAACACAACATCAAAAACTAATGATGTACTATATGTCGGCTAATTGAATTTAAATAAAAAAATAAATTATGAAGAATAAAGTTCTAATAAAATAGTTGATCTTTGGTATCATTATTTAGATATTTATGCAATTTTTGAGGCTAAATCATTTTTATAAAAACTAAGTGATTCATACTCCTATCTAAAAATAATTCTACATTGTATTTGGTAAGTAGAGAAATAGAGTTGCTGTAAAGCCCTGGTAAATCAGAACACGGACATTTTGGGCTAGCTGATAACAGGATGATCAAGTTAGAAGCATGACATAATTGATGGGGAAAAGAGATGTATCCAACAAGTATTCATTGAGCACCTGCTATGTGCTGGCTTGTTTGGAGAAGAGAACAAGAATAGGTCATAGACCTTGCCCCTGAATTTTGCATCTGAACAGTCAGACATGCTGCACCGAATGATGTGGCTGATTCTTAAGTACAGTATTGCAGCAATGTATTTCCTGCTGTCTCAGGTTTTCCTTAGATTTATAAAATGAGAAAATAGAGTGTAGGATCCTTATTATCTTACTTTCTGCTGTTTCTTGTGTAGGAATGAATAAAACTCTACCATTATTTGTACCAATACATATTTGAAGATCGGAATTAATTGAATCAGAATTTTAAAATAAAAATCTAACAAAAAAAAAGAATCTGTGATATGAAATCAGAGTTGATAAACACTCCTGTGCTAATATTTTAAAATGACATTTTTATTTTAAAAGGAATGTGTGTTAATGTACAAACTTGAGAAATACAGAAAAATACTAAGAAAATTAAAAAATCACTTATTATCCCATTACCCAAAGTGGTTAACATCCAATTTCTGTTCTGAGTTGGAAATAACTGTTTGCAAGTGTACACCATTTAAGAAACGACAGGGCATTTTTATCAGATGATCTCCTGTGATCTTGACAGCACAAGTTCTGAGGTGGGCAGTTTATATTCTAGATGGAAACTCAACCGCTGAAAGACTGACACTTGGTCAAGTTCAGAGCAAGAACCAGAGTTTGTGCTGGACTCTTTAACCTCAAACTCAACATTCTTACCAGACACAGCAAAGTAGATATTGTATGATTCTTTTATATGAAGTTCTAGAGGAGAAAAAATTAACCCATGGGAATAGAAGTCAGATCAGTGGTTGCCTGGATGGTGGGGGCAGGGAGGTTTTGGGGAATGGAGAGGGACACGAGGCATTTGTGGAGGAGGGGAAATGTTCTGTACCTTGATTCGGGTGTCGGTTCTACAGATGTATTCATTTGTCAAAATTCATCGAATTATACTTTTAAGATCTCTACCTACCACTGCATGTGTATTATACTTCAATTTTCAAAATCATTTTTCTATTTTAAGTGTTAGGATATTAAATATGGAAAATGGGCAATACTGTCATGCCTTCATAATGCAAAAATACCATCACATTATTTCATTTCATTTCTTTTTTTTTTTTTTTAAAGATTTTATTTATTTATTTGACAGAGAGAGAGAGAGACCCAGCGAGAGAGGGAACACAAGCAGGCAAGCAGGGGGAGTGGGAGAGGGAGAAGCAGACTCCCTGCTGATCAGGGAGCCTGATGTGGGGCTCGATCCCAGGACCCCGGGATCATGACCTGAGCTGAAGGCAGACGCTTAACGACTGAGCCACCCAGGCACCCCTATTTCATTTGTTTTCATATACACTATTTTATTTTTGTATTTTTTTTTTCATATAAACTATTTTAATTATCGAAGCGGTCATCTTCCTTTTCCTGGCGTATTAGGCTCCTGTGGCCACTGTAACAATCACCAACACTTAGTGGCTTGAGTCAACCTAAATTTATTACCTCCCAGTTCTAGAAGTCAGAAGTCAAAAATGGGTTTTGCTAGGCTAAACTCAGGGCCGTGTCCCTTCTAGAGGTGCCACGTGAGAATCCATCTCTTTGGTTCAAAAAGATGGCTCAAAAAAAGGATTTCCAAATGACTCCTAAACATACAAAAAGGTGCTCAGCCACATTAACAATCAAGGTAAATAAAACAAAACAAAACAAAACATGATGCCGATCAATAGGAAAATAGATAAATAAATTGTGATCTAGTCATAGGATGGCAGGCTATACAGATATGAAAATGGACCCACTACAAATATAAACAATGACATGGATTGTAGATATACTCAGATGTAATACTGAATGAAGTTAGCCAGTCGCAGAAGACCACATAGTGCAGGATTCCATTCAGATAAGGTTAAAATAAAAAGTGCAGCCCTAAACCATAATATTGAGGGATATACTGTGGTTAGGTAATAGGAATATAAAGAGAAGTGAAGCAGCCAGACCAAGGAAGAAGAAGAAGAAGGAGAATGAGGCGTGGGTGAAGAGGGGATGCAAGGTGTTTGGGAGGAAGCTGAAAGGGCTTTTGGGGTGCTGGCAATTCCTGTTTATTGACCTGGGTGGTGCGTATTTGGGTATTTATCTTGAGATAATCGTTATGCCGTATGTTTTTGTTTTGTACACTCCTTTGTGTGTATGCTCTACCTCACAATGAGAAAGTTAAAAAAAAAAACAGCGAAGATGGTTCAAGACAAAAAGGGAAAGCAGAATTCATTAGGAGGGATGATACTGGAACAATGATGCAATGGGTTCACAGGGGCCCGTGAAAAATGGGAAACATGTTGTACTATATAACTCCTATTGTCTGATAAAAATAAGTACACATTTGCCTGAAGAGACAAATATTTCTCTGACTCTAAATTGTGGGCAGAATGTTATGCTCATTATATAAGGTAAGAACAAGGTATATTCAGTTGCAGGTTTTCTGAAGACCACAAAATGTTCCTTAAAAGGACATCACTTAACTGAGTTCTTGATAAAAGCCGAGAGCGTGACATTAAATCATAGCTCAGTGAAGGCATTTCTGAGGGCATCTAAGTTGACACGGTCCTGTGACTTTCCAGGCCAAGGACATGCTCGTGCTGTAGGAACTCTAGAAGAAGTCCAACTGCTTCTTGAAGGAACCTTCTGCACTCTTTCGTACGTACCCTCACAGAGAAGGGTACGTGTCCCAGGCTGACTTGCTCTTTGTATAAGTTTTCCTCAGACCCGTATTCTAGGCTTGGCTTTCTCCCATGGCTCTGTTGGCTTTCTCTTCCTTGACCTTGACCTCTACTTGGCCTTGACCACAGCTTTCTCCTGCTGAGCATGCCTGGCTCATCAGGTTAGGGTGGGGCTGGTAAGGCTTTCTAAGCGGCTCTGCACCCTGCATCGAATGCAGTGGATACTATCTCTTCCTACACCTCTCTCTCTTCCCCAAGGCACTGCACCCCTCATCCCCTAACTCTGCACACAGCAGAATGGTTCAAAGCTGGGCTTTGGGCTCACACTCTACCGGTGTGAATCCTGACCCTACCACTTAATGGACGTATCCTGTATCTCCTTTCTCCCTTTGTGAAATGGTGATACTTAAACTATTTACCTCATGTGTAGGTTAAACCCCGTGAAGTGGGGAGACTGTATCGCGATGTGGTTGAAAGCATAAACTCGGGAACCAGACTGCTTGGCTTCACATTCCAGCTCCACCACTTCTTAGCCATGTGATCTGGGACAAGTTTCTTAGCTCTTATGCTGCAGGTGGCTCCCCTATAAAATGGGAATACTGTAGCATCTGCCTAAGGGTTGTTGTGAGGATTAAGTGGTTAATATGTATAATGTACCCAAAACGGGGCACATACCAAATGCTTTATAAATGTTTGCTAAATAAAGGGTTAGATGCCTGGCATATAGTAAATTTCAATAAATGTTACACATTTTAATTATTTTCTGCTTGTGTGACCCCTCTTCCTCCATCTTCCCGACCATAGTGATTGATCAAAGAGAAAGAATCTGAGTGCAAGCCTTGGGTCTTTCTTTCTTTTCTTTCCTTCCTTCCTTCCTTCCTTCCTTCCTTCCTTCCTTCCTTCCTTC
>NW_023270320.1:14993212-15069997 GCF_011800145.1 Mirounga leonina | reverse complement strand
TCCTTCCTTCCTTCCTTCCTTCCTTCCTTCCTTCCTTCCTTCCTTCCCTCCCTTCTTTCTTTTTAGATTTATTTATTTATTTTAGAGAGAGAGAGAGAGAGAGAGAGAGAGAGAGCGTGAACGGGGGGGAGGGGCAGAGGGAGAGTGAGAGAGAACCTTGAGCAGACTCTTCACTGAGCTCAGAGCCCAGAGCCCGACACGAGGCTCAATCCCACGACCCTGAGATCATGACCTGCGCTGAAACCAAGAGTCGGAGGCTTAACCAACTGAACCACCTGGGTGCCCCAGCCTTGGATATTTCTAACTGAAGTCTTAAGATGGGGTGGTGAAGACCCTTTTCCCCTCCAGCCACAAAGCTCTTATGATAGTGCCCGAGAAGAAGCAAATCAGCAACAGGAGAGAAGAGAGCTGGCATAGAAAAGGAAACAATATCTTAGAGGAGAGGAGCAGAGAGAGAGACAGAGACAGAGAGAGACAGACAGTGAGAGACAAAGAGACAGAGACCTAAAAATGGTGTTGGAGTCATGGTTCTCATGTCTGGAGTCCCAGAAGTTTTTTGGTTTTCTGTCTTTTCTGGTCATGGTTGAACAAAGACTTCTTCTTTTTATTCTGTGAGCTACCCCGCCCCCGCCCCCTTTTTAAAATAAATCTCCTCTAAGAAATATGAGTCAGGTTTCTGTCTCTTGCTACTGAAAGAATCTAGAACACCACTAGTTGGGGAGAAGTCACCTTCTATTCTTAAATATATGCGTGATCGATGAGTAAACAACATCAAGCGGCATACAACGTTTAAGGCCCAGTAGGCTACCTGGTGTAATAATGAGCTCCCATTTTCATGTTCACAAATGAAGTTGACCCAATCTGTGATATATTCTGCCAAAACTTTTCGGAGTGGATCCAATTATCTTACTGTGTAAAAACGATGCCATGAGATTAGATGTATCAGAGGTAATATAAGCTGATGTGGTAAGGCCATTTTGCAGTGTATTTACAATAGCCCGTGACTGAACTCTCTGTTTGGCCGACTCCCATTATAAAGCAGTTCTGAGGGCCAAATGATGCCCATCAAGATATACCATTATATGCCCAGTTAGTCCTGATTCTGATTTACCTTTTTATAGGATTCACCTTTACTTTTCTACAAATACATCCATTGTCTATTTGACTCTTCTATTCTTACATTTTTATTTGTATTTATTCTTTATGTATTTGGAGTGAGGTCACTCTGGGGTCTAATTCATAATGCCCCTCGGCAAGAATGGAGCCTCGGGGCTGGTCTTTGTGTGCCTACGTGCTTAGGGTGCCTGGAGCTGCAAGGAAAGATTGTGAATAAGAATTTGGAAATAATAGGGTTTCTAGACATTGGAACTACAATCCTCACGTGCAGGAGAGCAGAAAACCCCACCAGTCTTTGAAGGTGTGGGATTCAATGGATGGGGTCAGACAGCCTGGGACTTAGCACAGCTCTGTCCATATCTCACCTGCCTCCTTCCCATCTTTTTTCCCTAACTGACTGGGGTGGGGGGTAATGTAGCATCACATTAGAACTTTCTCACGTTGTTAAAGTATTAATGAGTCATTAAAAATGGAATTGAGTTGATGAGCCATGTATAGTTTACTTAATCATTTTCTTATTGTGGGTCATTTAGGTTGCCTCCAAATTCTGCTTTTATAAATACAGCTGTAATAAAATCTTTGCTCATAAAGTTTTTTCCACATTTAGGGTAAAATTATGCAAATTAATTCCTGAATATTTTAAGGCTTTTGACACATTTGCCAAATAATTTTCCAGAAGGGCTCTATTTTCTAAAGGGCAGTGTCTAAAAGTACATTTTTCTCTGTTCCTTTGCCAGCATTGAGTATTATAATTTTAAAAATCTTTGCTAATATGATAGTTGAAAAATGGTCTTATTGCTTTAATATGTATTTCTTCGATTATTCTTGAAGTTAAACACTCTTGCCTCATGTGCTTGTTAACCACTTATTTCTTCTTTTCATATACTTTTCTCAGCTCTGGACTGTTCTCATAACTTCTAATTGCAGAATGAGGTCAATGAATGCAGAATTCACTGAGATTTGCAAACACTTCATCAGCCAAATGGAAGAGTGAGCAAACAGCTCAGAAATCCAAAAACTTTTTGGGTCCACACTTAGAAATCACACTTGTCAGGGTGCCTGGGTGGCTCAGTTGGTCAAGCAACTGACTCCTGATTTTGGCTCAGGTCGTGATCTCAGGGTTGTGGGATCGAGCCCCGCTTTGGGCTCCCTGCTCAACGCAGAGTCTGCTTGAAAGATTCTCTCCCTCTGCCCCTCCCCTGCTCACACTATCTAAAAATAAATTAATCTTAAAAAAAAGAAATCACACTTGTCACCTAGTTTGTGGTTTACAAAACAAAGATTAGGCATCTACATTCATTCACTTATTCACCAAATAATTCTTCTGGGCCTTCTCTGGACTGAATACTGTTTTAGACACAGTGAAAAATAAGACAAAAATCCCTGCCTTTATAAAGTGTACATTCTTTTTTTTTTTTTAAAGATTTTATTTATTTATTTGAGAGAGAGAGAATGAGAGAGAGTCAGTACATGAGAGGGGGGAGGGTCAGAGGGAGAAACAGACTCCCTGCCGAGCAGGGAGCCCGATGTGGGACTCGATCCAGGGACTCCAGGATCATGACCTGAGCCGAAGGCAGTCGCTTAACCAACTGAGCCACCCAGGCGCCCTAGAGTGTACATTCTTATTTAAACATGGGAAGTCTGTTCTTTTGTACATGGGAAGTTGTAAGTGCTGGGGGAAAGAAGAGCTGAGTAAGGGGGGTTGAGAGTACTGGGGTGGGTGTAATATTCCCATACAGTGTAATATTAGTTTCAGGTGTACAATATAGTGATTCAACATGTCCATACACTACCCAGTGCTCATCATGAGGGAAGCTCTGCAGCTTACAAATCGCTGTAGTGGCCTGGTAGGGTGGCAGGTGGGAATGGATGCTGACTCCTTCATCCATCACCTGTTTCACCCATCCTCCCCTCCCTTCTGGTAACCATTAGTTTGTTCTCTATAGTTAAGAATCTGTTTCTCAGGGGCGCCTGGGTGGCTCAGTCGGTTAAGCATCTGCCTTCAGCTCAGGTCCTGATCCCGGGGTCCTGGGATCAAGCCCTGCATTGGGCTCCCTGCTCAGCGGGGAGTCTGTTTCTCCCTCTCCCTCTCCCCCTGCTTGTGCTCTCTCTGTCTCTCTTAAATGAATAAATAAAATCTTAAAAAAAAAAAAAGACTTCTTAGGTCACTCTATGTGCAACAGACCCTTAATTCATGTTTCTGAATTTCTAGAGTTAAAATGAGAAAGAAATTTGCTCAGGGAGAGAGCTCCAGGTATTAAGGCCATGAGAACTAATTCCTGCCATGAGAACTTGGAAGGGGCAGTGGTTTTATCCATTCTAATGAGATGGCAAATAAAAGTGATAAAAAGATTGTAGCATTCGGTCCATCATTTACAATCTTCTTATATTCCTGCTTAACTTTAGTTAATTGGATTAAAATGAATATTTATTATCTTGGCAACCAGTTGTGGTTCTATTTAAAAAATTTGTTTTTATTTATTTATAAGATTTTATTTATTTATTTGATAGAGAGAGAGAGCACAAGCAGGGGAAGCAGCAAACAGAGGGAGAGGGAGAAGCAGATTACCCACTAAGCAGAGAGCTGGATGTGGGGCTTGATCCCAGGACCCTGGGATCATGACCTGAGCTGAAGGCAGATGCTTAACTGACTGAGCCCCCCTGATGCCCCCAATTGTGGTTCTTGTACAGGATTTATGCCTGATGTCTTGTAAACACACCAGTGCTTATGATGATTTGATTTAGTGTTCACATTGTGTTTGGACCCTTAGACAGATCGCAAGTGGGTGACTCGTTAGTTAAGAATGAGGGATATATAATGTGAGTCATCAGTTTTAAATGAAGGGGTTTAACATACATTGTGTATTTTATTTTCTTAAAATTTAGAAGAAAAGAAAAAAGGGGTCTTACAGACCTCACTGCAGAGACTACACTGTGGTGGATCTGTGGGCTAACAGCAAAACCGCGGGTTGAATATCCCTGGGATAGCTTCTAGTTTATGCAAGTGTGGAAATCGCATTGCCTCACCATGCTGGTGTGCTCAGTGATTTGAGCTGAGCTACGGAATGAACAGAACAGAAAGGTGAAGTGACCGGAGAGGGAAGCACTGCAGGTTACAGTCACTCAGGTGGCCTGGCAATGTGGCAGGTGGGGATGAATGCTGGTGACGTGGGAGAAGGTCTGAGGCTACCCCATTGCTATGTAAATGAGGGCAAGTCATTTGACACTTCAAAGTGTCAAGACTATTTATTTGTAAAAAGGAAATAATTCAAGGGCACCTGGGTGGCTTAGTCCTTAAGCCTCTGCCTTCAGCTCAGATCATGATCCTGGAGGGTCCTGGGATTGAGCCCTGCATCGGGCTCCTTGCTCAACAGGGAGCCTGCTTCTCCTTCTCCCTCTGCTTCTCCCCCTGCCCCTGCTCTCTCTCTCTCTCACACTCATTTTCTCAAACAAACAAACAAATAAATAAATAAAATCTTTTTAAAAAGGAAAAAAACTCATATAATTCATATTGCCCTCGCTATTTCTTAAAGTAGCTGTGAGGCTTGAAAGTGAAAGAGATATGGGGTCCTGTGTGGCTCAGTTGGTTAAGTGTCGACTCTTGGTTTTGACTCAGGTCGTGATCTCATGGTCGTGAGATCAAGCCTTGCACTGGGCTCTGCCCTCAGCACAGAGTCTGCTTGGGATTCTTCCCCCTCCTTCTGCCCCGACCCCCTGCTCACACATGCACTTGCTCTCTTTCTCTCTCTCTCTAAAATAAGTAAGATATATATTTTTTAATTTTTATTTTTTTAAAAGATTTTATTTATTTATTTGACAGAGAGCGACACAGCAAGAGAGGGAACACAAGCAGCGGGAGTGGGAGAGGGCGAAGCAGGCTTCCCTCCGAGCAGGGAGCCCGATGCGGGGCTCGATCCCAGGACCCTGGGACCATGACCTGAGCTGAAGGCAGACGCTTAACAACTGAGCCACCCAGGTGCCCCCAAAATAAATAAAATCTTTTTTTAAAAAGCGAAAGTGATATGACATAAAATTGCTTTGTAAACACTAACGCATTGTGCAAATATAGGTCTCTATTTGATTTAGCTATAAGGTACATTATTCATACAGTGGTCCCCCCTCATCAGTGGTTTTGCTTTCTGCCATTTTAGTTCCCTTCAGTCAACTGCAGTTGGGAAACAGATGATCCTCCTACTGACAGATCGGATCATCAGAAAGTCAACCGTAGCCTAACGCTATGTCACAATGCCTGTGTAATTCACCTGACTTCATCTCATCATGTAGGCATTTTGTCATTTTAATAACACAAAGAGAAAAAGAGCAAGGACAGTACAACAAGATATTTTGAGAGCGAGACACATTCATGTAACTTTTATTATAACTGTTCTATTTTATTATTAGTTACTGTTGTTAAGTCCATATTATCAAATCATCTCCCAAAAATGTCAAAATTTATAATCTCATTAGCAATGTCTATGAGGATCCTTTCCCTTACATCCTCTATGAACCTAGTATTATAACTTAATAAAAAGTCCTTGTTAATGTAGTAGGCAAAAACTTTTAAAAAGAATTCTTATTATTCTTATCTTAATGTACATTTCTTTGTTGAAATGCATTTTTGAAAAATTTTATTCAGAGTAGTGCAGATATTTTTTTGATTGTGATAACATAAAGGGATAAACTTTAGGGGTCAAGAAATTCAGTTAATCTTCGCAGAGAATGCTGGGTAAATCAAGGTTACTGTACCAGCCTCTCTCAGTTATGAAGATCAAACATGTATGACAGCACTTTAAGAAGTCTAAGCAAGTCATGCAATCATAATGATTTGTTATACTCAAGATGGGAGTGCAGAGAACAATATGGTTTTACTCAAACAGCACATTTAATAAAACAGAGTAAAGATACTTTGTTATATTTGGTGGGACATTGGTGGTGTTCAGAACTCCCAGAACTCCCAGTATGGACAGAGAGGAAGATATTGATTGGCTCTTATCCCAACCACTTATTCGCCCACAGAGCATTCATAATGAACCCCCACAAGAACTCATTGCTCATAAGGACCAATTAACTCACTTAACCAATGCATTTCGTCCCCTTGCAAATGCATACAGAAAGAGAACTCTTGGTATCTGATGGGCTCTGGCTCCAGTCTCATGTGTGTAGGTCAAAGTTTTTTTAAACTGTGGTTCCATGAGCTATGTTTCCATCTGGGGGCTGACTTCATTTTAAGTTTCTCTTTTCCTTGCCATCTGGCAGACCACATGGAAAGGGCTTTGCAGGGATACTGTGGTGGTGGTGGTCCAAGGGGGTGGGGAGAGAACCTTTCAAGGGCATTGCAATCTACTCCGCTGCTCTGCAGCTCTCCAGAGACTGCAGGGTGACCCGACTCAATCCTCTCTCTCTCTCCTCAGTTCTTCTGCATGTTTTAGTCTGTTGATTTTCCAGTGTCCGTAACCCAAAGCAACATATCTTTTTTGGCATGTTTGGAAAGGGAGCTGTTGCTAAGATTATTGGACTCACAAGGGAAAGTTCTGGTGTTTACACAGTTTAATAACAGGGCATTATTCTAAGCTGAAGATTGCATGGTTATAGACATCTGCGAGGTCAGTTTTTCCTAATCATTTTTTTTTCTTCCTAACCATTTTAATAAAACTAATGAGAACTGGTAAACTTGACAGTCATTTCTCAAAAGAGCTTTGGTCTTTGATAAATACTTTTCCTTTTCTAGGGTTTATATTCTAGCTATTACATTTGCAAGTAGCATGCACACTCATCATAAAATGCCTAAGCTTCCTCTTTGGAATTCAATATAATTAAAAGCAGAATGTATTTGTTAAGTGTCTAATAATGCCAGCCCTATGTGAGGAGTTTTGCGGGACACCCAAGGACTACAAGTCCTATAAATGGTGTCCCAATTATGTAAAGGAATAAAAACCCATTTCCAGTTTTCAGTTCCCAATTCATTTGCCTGAGAAATGCTTTCTCCAGGTAGGACAGGATAATTGGCTCCTTTAATTGGTCCCCATTCTGCAGGGAAACATGGAAAATGTTCCCATGTGATTCATTCTGTGGTTAATACCTTCCTTTGAGGTGTACAGACTATAACACGTTTATCACACCCATAGGTTATGAGCTCCAACAGGGCAAGGTAATTCAACTTTGGAAAAGGTGGTATCTAGAGAATGAGAGAGTCACACAGTTCCCGTAAGAGATGTGAAATATGGAATATAATGATTTTGAGTTTCCCTGTGGTTCTTTACTTGGCATTTGATTAATACCTTTCCTTATCAGGGTCATTGATACCCAGTCTTTACCTCCTAGCCCTGTGAGATTGCTGTGTTAAGGCTTATTTTCACACCACATTGACCCTTCTCTCTAATTTCTTGTAGGCTTAAAAAAAACAAAAAAATAAAACCCACACCATCCTTACTGCTATGTAATTCACAGACCATACCATCCACTCATTTACAGTGTGTATTCATCAATGTGGGCAGCCATCACCACAGATGGTTATAGAACACTTTCATCACCTCAAGAAGAAACCCAGTATCCTTTAGCTGCCACCTCTCTGTCCCCCCATCCCCTCCAGCACTAAACCACTAATTGATTTTCGTCTTCTTTTTTAATCTCTGGAGCCCTCATGATTCAGCACTTAATATAAATCTCGACTCTTTTCCATCCGTTCTTCCCCAGACCTTGATGTATGCGCTAAGGGAACAGAATTATCTGCCAACAAAAGTAGCACCCAAGGGAGAAGCTGAGGGTTGGGCTTGGCACAGAGTGTTCTCAGGTGAACGGAAAATCTTGACCCAGCATTTGGAGAACCTCCTCAGCCTTAAGTCTTTTCGTGGAGATCAGACTTCAGCGGATTCATCTTCTGGCCTCTTCTGAAGTACAAAACCGTTCTGTTGTCTAGCTGTTCGCTATACCTTTACTTTGTGGTTTCCTTTCATTTACTTTCACCTTCTACTCTGCTCGCCTTCGGGAATTTTGTTCCCACCTTCATCTGGGAACAAACGAATAATCCTTCTTCTGGCTTTTGCTGCCATTCAATTTGGATATTCGTTGTCTTCTCAGCCATAAACTTTGTCTCAGCTTTGTCCTTGGTTTGGGAAGAACAGTGAATTAACATTATTTATCTTTGCTGAAGGCTGTATCTTAACCACCTTAAAGTAGCATTAATCTGTCAAATCATCCCAAAGATGCAAGGCACTATATATTATCTAAACGGAGAGTTCTTTTCTATTGAAGGGCATTGTCCACTCTCTTACTGAAGTATCTCCACTTATGATCCTGAATATTTCCAAGGAGGGGAAGCATGAGAGAAGGTATATGTGGGGATATTTAGGCAGGAGGAGGGACCCCACCAATACTGGTGGGCATGATAGAAAACAGAGGATGGTAGAAATCAGTGAAACTAGCCATTTCTAAAATAACAAGTAGAAGAATTTTGATAATTTTCTTTTGATTTTCCAGTTCAACTTTGATTTTAAAAATTACAAGGTTTTAATCATTCCATATTCAATTTTTGTTTTGAAAGTACAGCTATCAGCCTTTTAAAAATGTCATTGAGTAATTCTATTCTTCTAGTGTGAAAAGTTTGTAGTGTTAAAAAGCCTCTCGTTTCTTAAATAGGCTTAAACATACTTCAGCTGTTCTCCCTCTGATGCAATCAGGACCGGACAGACTGGAATGAAACCATATCTAGTGCAGCAAAGCTTTTGTTTTAGGGTCTTTCACTTGTTAATAATTCACTCCACGAAAGATTCAAGTCTTATAATATCTAATGAAATTTCATGATTCAGCAAGCACTGTACTTTATTTTTATAGTGCCCTCATATACATGAACACTTCCTGTAATATTCCCCACCACCACCACCACCACCACCTCTTTTTAATTCTTGAAGCTTTAATTAATCGGGGGTATAGTCCTCTTGGCTTGTTTTAGTTCTTCTAAGGGGAAAAAAAAATGAGCACTTCCTTGTGTTCTTAATTTTCAGAGCCATAAGAACAAACCTGTCTCCTCCGACACCACAGGAGGTAACACAAAATAGTGGCAGGGAGGCCATACATTTACCTACATTCCTGGGATCCTGGCTGAGTGCATAGGTTTCCCATGGAAGTCCATTTTTCCTTTCCTGAGTCATATCAGAGCCAAAGGCCCTATAAGGGAAAGATTCCCTGCTCGGTGATGAAATGCCAACACATGACATTCTTTCTAATGAGTCACAGTCAATAAAAATTATTTTCCAAATGAATCTGAGGATGCCTCCACACCAAGCTAAACGAAAGAGAAACCTTTACCAAATCAAAGCATCATGTTTCATCAGCTAAGCTCAGATAGACCTTTCACTTTGGTAAGCAAAGTGAAATGTGTTTCCACACAAAGTGAAAATCCAATCTGTCCTTATTTTTCCTTAGATACACATGTTATGTCATATGAGGAAAAGAGGGAGACACATATTGGAAAATGTTTTCAGGGCTTGGGGACCGAGAAACTACTGAGGAGTTTTGTGTATGATATTAATGAAATGTCTGAAGGTATTTTGAACTTCTGAGAGCTTTCATATAAATATTAGATGATGGGACTTGTTTATACAGCATAGTTGAACATGGTCTTAACTTGGAATAGGACTGACCCTATTATTAGGAGAAGTGGGAATTTATTAGTATGCATTTCTGTTGTGTTGTTGCTAAAGAGGCTTAGAGTGGGCTAAGTGAACCCACGGATGATCTCCAGGGTGTGCACACCTCAGCCATAGGTATGTTAACCCCTTGGGCTCTGGAAAATGGAAGTGAGGAAACAACAATGTAATGACTGCCCAAAGGTTAACTATCGTTACATGAAAAGAAGAAAATTTTGAGGAGGAAATGCAAGCAAGTCATGTGACACACATTTCAGGGTATAGCAGAGGGGTATAAATTTCAAGTCTGGCATCTATAAAATTCCCTAAAGGGGAAAATATACAACATGTAAATTTCAACTATAAATCAGAGCAAACCCAAGTCAGAATGGGATGAAGAATTTAAATATGGCCAAGGCTCCCAGGTGACACCATAGACAAGTGAGAACACATTCAGACCTTGAACTTGACCTTTTCTCAAGCACCCCCTATGAAGTTACCCAGTAAGGAAAAGAAGCAGGGGCAGGGAATTAAATTCTTATCCATCCATCAAGAGTTTGTTGGTTTACATTACCCAAGTGTCTCTGTTAAGGCCTTGTGCTTCTCTTTCTGAATATGGGAGAAACAAAATTATGTCCAGAGAAGGGTAGAATGGCAGAAAAGCCTGTTAAATGAAAATTGGCTGAAAAACCCAGGCATGTTTCACAGCCAGAAGAGAAACCTGGCTGAGGACCATAGGGCTGCCAGGAACATGAGGAGGAAGAAGGAAAGTGTGTTCTCTCATGCTCCAGAAGGCATGGCTAAGACCAACAAAGAGTTGCCCAGCGTTTTGAAGGGGGATCTCTGGGGGATAATGATGATAGAGAAGATTGGAATTCATTGTGAGGCTGCACCAATGGGGTATGGGGAAATGCATATGAAACCGGGGTGGAAAGAGTAGGGAAAGCTGTTAAGGAAAATACTCTTAACAGGTCTCCCTGCCTCCACTGTCTCCCTCTCCCAGTCCCCCTGTAACAGACCAGTATTCATTATCTTCAGAGCATGTTGAGTTGTTGATCAGAATATTTAATTGGCTACCCATTACCTACTGGATCATGCTCAAACTCCTTTGCCTGCTATTCAAAGCTTTCTGTAACATGGCTTTAAACTCTTTTACCAGCTGTATCATTAATCATCTGTCTTGCCTATGTGCCGTTCACCTCTGAATACCTTCCCCACTCAATTCCCTGCCTGTTGAAAACTCGGCCTTTTTCTAGAAGCCTATCCCATCCAACCTTTCATCATGCCAACTGAATGTGCTGCTTCTCCCTCTGTGTTCCCATAATACTCTGGCGGTCTTTCTGACTCTAACCACAGGCTGTCTTGTTTTCTAACATTCTATATTTGTATAGCACTTTGCAGCTTGCAAAGTATTTTCACAAACACATATATTATCTACCTGGGAGGTTTTTATTCCTATTTTGTAGACGACTCAGGCTTTGAGAGCTGTAACTTGTCCAAAGTCACAGAGCTAATATTTGGTAAGCTGGAATTCAAATGCAGGTTTTCTGACCCTAAATCCAGGAGCTGTTTCCCTCCTAGGATTGTGGTGAGGTTTAGTTAAAGAAAAATTAAATACGAGAATAATTTTAAAATTCTGAAGTGCTATGCCCATGAAAGAAGGGATTTTTCCATCAGCCTGCAATATTCTAGAAGCCAAAGACTAGGTCATTTTTATCTTTGTATATAAATGCACATTCTCAGGCTCACCCCAGACCTGCTGCATCTGACTCCCACAGTCTTTGTTCTGACAAGCCCTCCAAGTATTCTGATGTGTACTCAAATCTCAGAACTAGGGCTGTAAGGAGATTATCCTTTTTTTTTTTGTGGGGCCCTCATCCTCCATAGGCTACAGGCGCATTTTCAGATCATTAACAAGTACACAAACCTCAATTCTCAGAAGAAGGGATGGCTTACAGTGCTGAGTGAGCAAAAATTTTATGGAGGCTAAAAAAAATTTAAAGACTAACCTGGCAAGATTATGAGCTCTAAAGGGTGTTGTCTTATCTGGAAGGCAGGTGTCAAGGGGAGCTTTAAGTAGAGGAGGTAAGAAGACAGGACTTTGAAAGGGAAGTTCTTCACGAGTATCAGGGAAACACACAGGGAGGGGAAAACAAGATTTATTATGGAATTTTAATTTGGGAAAGAAATGACATTAAAAAAAATTCTTTTTAAAACCTGCTGACAACTGACTTTTGGTAAGAAGGTGGAATAATCCAGGAGGATCACCAAGTTTCGAGAGGAGGTAGTGAGGTACTGAAGGGCAAGGTTAACCCTTGAGTCTGGAGACTGGACTTGGACATTTGAGTTCCTGTGACCATTTTGTTTTGGAAACACTAATGTGAGTTCAGCTATTGATTATTTTTATTTTTCCTAATACTGCATTGTTCTAAGGAAAAAAAAAAACTGTAAAAGGTTCTGGTTTCTCTCAGCTATTTGCATAATGCAAAATGTTGATTGTTACTCTCATTTGTAATGCATACAGAATTAGCTTGCCAAAAGAGGAACTTGACAAAGTTCAAACGACCGCATAACCCAGTAACCTGCTGCCTGAACGGACGGGCCCTACAAGTCTCCAGGAGCCTTCTGCTATGAACTTTCATTTAATGTCCTGACAGAATGGCTTGGGTCACCACCCATACACATATATTGTGAGAAGTCCATCACTCCTGCCCTGATCTCTCTGTAGGTTTCCATGGGTTCATGTTCTCCAAGTCAACCCAACGAGGTAACTTTTGAAAAGCTCCTAAGGGTGGTGAGCTGCTGGCCAGGGGAACCAACCATGTAATTAGAGGGCTGGAACTTTCTGTACCATCCCCTGACCTCTGGGGTGGGGAGAGGGACTAGAAATTGAGTTCAATCACCGATGGCCAATGACTTTATCAATCATGCCTACATCATGAAGCCTTCATAGAAACCCAAAGGAGAGGGTTTAGACAGCTTCCAGGTTGGTGAACTTGTGGAGGTCCTAGGAGGGTGACATGTCTGCAGAGGGCATGGAAACTCTGAGCCCTTTCTCACAAATCTGGCCCTATGCATCTTCCATCTGGCCATTCATGAGTTATAGCCTTTTATAATAAACCAGCATTCTAGTGAGTAGACTGTTTTCCTGCATTCTCTGAGTCACTCTAGCAAATTAATTGAACCTAAGACAGGGGAGGAGTGGTGGTGGTGGTGTTGTGGGAACCTCTGAGATACAGCCAATCTGTCAGAAGCACAGGTGACACCCCAGACTTGTGATTGGCATCTGCATTGCCTGGTATGGGGGTGGAGTTTTGTGGGGCAGCGCCCTTAGTCTGTGGGATCTGATGCTATCTCCAGGTGGATGGAGTCAGAATTGGGTTAAATTGTAGGACACCCAGCTGCTGTCACAGAATTGCTTTGTGTGGGGAAACGACCACACATCTGGGGCTCAAAGTACAGCCATGATGCAGTGGAGTGCTGAGAATAAAGGAGACACACAGGAGTGTCTTTCCTTTATACAGACTTTTAGGGAAGATATTGGCTAATTTAGGGAGACAACAGCACAGCCCAGAATAGGCTACTGCTGCAAATTGACTACTAAAGTGTTTGCCAGTGCAATATAATGTCTGGAATTTCCTTCAAAATAACTTAGTGGGGAGGGAATGAGTGGGGGGAGGGCGTTCTAGATGAAATAAGATTGGCTGTGAGGGGGCGCCTGGGTGGCTCAGTCGTTAAGCTCTGCCTTCGGCTTGGGTCATAATCCCAGGGTCCTGGGATCGAGCCCCGCATCGGGCTCCCTGCTCGGCGGGAAGCCGGCTTCTCCTCTCCCACTCCCCCTGCTTGTGTTCCCTCTCTCGCTGTGTCTCTCTCTGTCAAATAAATAAAATCTTAAAAAAAAAAAAAAGATTGGCTGTGAGTTCATTACTGAAGTGGGCATGGTACATGGAAGTTCATTAAAGTAGTCCATTTACTTCTGTATATGCTTGAAATGATCCATAATAAATAAATGTTTTGAGAGTGGATACTAGATATCACTATCCTAGAATCCCTCAGCTGTCCCTGGCACGGGCAGTTTCTCTCTAGTCGTCCTTCTCTGCCTACTGATGTGTTTGCTTGGATCTCCCTACCCCTCTGTTATCCATTTCTTCACCTCTTTCTGTCTTTCTATCATCCACTGAAACGCTGTGTTCCCCACCTCAGCAAAATGCTAAATCATCATCATCATCATCATCATCATCATCATCATCAATATCATCCTGTTCTGTACAAAGCAAGCAATTTAATTCTTCTTTGTTGAGGCTTCTCATCAGCTCACACTGGAAGTACCTGCTATTTTATAACCAAACAGACCCATTTATACTGTTTTTACGGACAAAAGCAGTTCTAACCTCATGAAGAATTCTGCTTTCCTCCTAATCCATCTGCAGACAGCTATAAAAATCACTGTATTTCTCCCATTAGAATTCTAAAATTCATTTAATCTCAAAGCAGAAGGCATGAATGGTAGATATTTCCTATGATTCCAGGGATGGGTATTCAGTCACTGTCTAGAGAAACTTCCATTAGAAGAGGTCCAAGCTAATAGACTTGACCCTTGATTTGTCAGTGGTTTAGGGGCAGGAAGATAGAAATCCCCACTATCTCGGGAAATCGTTGTTTTCTACAAGAAAATTTCTGTAAGAATACAAATTTCTGTATTTCTCTTCCTTTAAACCCTCTTACCCCTTTTACCAGAACTTCTGGCAAGTAACATGTTGACTCATGATATTTTATCACTTCCTTCCTCTGGCTCACTTCCAGTAGAGATGCTAATGAGTTGTCAAATGACCAAGGCAGGGCAAGACAAAAGTGCCTTCCCTGTTGCAAAAACCTGATTGTCTGGGTTTTAACAATCTGGAACTGGCTATGACAAACTGAGACAGAGTGAGGTTGGATGACGAGATATCTCCTGCCTTCTAGCATGAAGTCACTCTTTCTTTGTTTCCTTTGGAGTCTAGATTCTCTGGAGCCCATCTGGATGTACAAAGGATGCCACAGCAGGGCTGGCCTGCACATCTCAGGGGTCTTAATCTCAGCTCTGTTGGAAGGATATTGCGAGGAACTTGTAGGGCTGCTAAGTTGTCTGACTTCCTCATCTTCGAGAGGAAGCATTTGCTTGGAAACATTTAGGCACATGGCTTCTCTCCTTACCCACTTCTCTTCGAGGGCTAAGCTGACAGTCCAGCTTGAACCTATCTAGGGTTGGGAAGAGTGCCTTTGTAGGAACATAGGGAAAGTTAATGGCGAAATACCCAGAGAGTCATAATTACAGAAGTCCAGTCTGGTTAGTTCAGGGTGAGGTAAGGTGTGTGGCATGGGTTGGAGAAGAGTGGGGAGGTTGAAATCTCCTAAATTTTATAAGTCATAGAATTTAGAGTTGCCAGATAAAATATGGATACCCACTTAAATTAGAAATTTCAGATAAACAACAAATAAGTCTTTAGTATGAGCATGTTTAGTGTAAGCATGTTCAAATAGTACACAGGACACACATATATTAAAAAATGTTTTTGCTGTTTATCTGTAATTCAGATTTAACTGGGCCCTGCATTTTCATTTGCTGGTGGCCCTATATAGTAGCCCAGGCATACTGACCCTTTTTGCTTCCATTGAGTGTAACAGGTGGTCATGGTGTATTTGTCCAGGTGAAGCAGACACAATGACTGGGGTAATAATGCTTTACCTTGACCTACTTTCAGTGAAAAAAGCACTTATTGTTTTCCTTTGAGAATGTCATTAAAACAATGACTGTGCCATGAAAAGAACTCCCATCTAAAGGCTTTATTACAACATATATGCTTCTTGGAGAGAGCGTACTATTGAGACTTTAGATATTGCTCCTTAAGTCCATTCTTTTTCTGCCTTTCATGCCTTTTAAATTTTTACTTTTCTGGGCGCCTGGGTGGCTCAGTTGGTTAAGCGACTGCCTTCGGCTCAGGTCATGTTCCTGGAGTCCCTGGATCGAGTCCCGCATCGGGCTCCCTGCTCGGCAGGGAGTCTGCTTCTCCCTCTGACCCTCCCCCCTCTCATGTGCTCTCTCTCATTCTTTCTGTCTCAAATAAATAAATAAAATCTTTAAAAAAAAAATTTTTACTTTTCTATTACAAAAAATTTCAAACATACACTACAATAGAAAGAACAGAACAATGAAGCTCCATGTACCCGTCACCCGGGTCAATAATCATCAGTTCGTGATCAGTACTGCCTCATCCATCCCACCCCTTCTGTAGGTCACAACCCCATTATTTTAAAACGAATCCCGGAGAGCTGGAGCTTTATTGCCTTATAACTTTGCACTCCTCATGGTACTTTTACTTTCTCAGTAATGGGATTGTAATGAGTAGTGGCTACCCCCCAAAATCTTCTGAACGCTGCTCCACGATAAAAACGTTGTTGTTGCTAGCCTTCCCAGTATGAAATCCCCAAATCCCCTCGGGCCTCAACAGGGAACTTGAGTTTTGAAAATCAGACCCACCTGGCACAAGACTTTGACTGGGACTCAAGTTATGAAAGGAATCAGGAGGGGTGATGGGTATATGCTCTCTCTGCAGTGTTGTTCTGGGGGCTGTTCCCAGAAGCTGACCCCAAGACCATATTATTCCAACTGTTCCAATGAGTCCGTGAGCACTATAATATACATTAATACATCCTTCCTTCACGCATTAACTAGAGAGGATTCCATTGACTTTAACTTGGTAGCCTGACTGCTACAAAAGCTAATCATGCTTATCTTCCAAAGAGGTGAGAAAGGAGAGGTATGTGCAAGCTTTGAAGTCACTCAGAAGAAAATTGTGATGATTTGTGTGCGTTTAATAATTTATTGAGCACTTCAGGCTTAAGAGACTGTCTCAGAGCAAAAGTTCTCAAAGCATGGCCTCCAACCAGCAGCCTTGACATCACTTCGAGACTTGTAAATTCAAATTCTTGGGCCCATTCCCAAGACCTAGGGAGTCAGAAACCTTGAGGGCAGTGGGGAGCGGGGAGTGTAGCAATCTAAGCTCAATGATTTAAATCTGGGGTCAGCAATGACAACTTGAGGACCAAATCCTACTGACTGCCTGTTCTTTATAAGTCAAATTTTATTGGAACACAGCCATAATCATTTATGTATTGTCTCTGCTTTTGTTCTGCAACGGCAAGGTTGAGTGGTGGGGACAGAGACCATGTGGCCCATAAAGCCTAAAATATTTACTATCTGGCCCTTTACAGAAAAAAAATAGCTGACCTCTGATTTAGATTCACACTAAATGATGAGTCAATAAAAGTTAGAGGATGAGTCAATGAGAGTTGGACAGGAATGCCTGACACTTAATTCATAACAAAGTGTAGCTGTTGGGAATGGTTTGCATGAAAGAGCAGTCTTCTGGGGTGCCTGGGGGGCTCAGGCTCCCTGCTCAGTGGGGAGTCTTCTTCTCCCTCTGCCTCTCCCCCGGACCCTGCTTGTGCTCTCTCTCAAATAAATGTAAATCTTTTTTAAAAAAGGGCAGTCTTCTACCATTTAGTGGAGTTCTGTGGAATACAGAATAGCTGGTGACTTCTAACTTCTATCAATGCCACTCTTTGCCTTTGAGGATTTAAATTTAACAGAATCTTATTTGATCAAAATTCTTTTTTTTAAGCAGATTTTATTTATTTATTTGAGAGAGAGAGAAAGAGAGAGCACGAGCGAGGTGGAGGGGTAGAGGGGGAAGGAGGGGGAGAAGCAGACTCCCTGCTGAGCAGGCAGCCTGATGCAGGGCTCGATCCAAGGACCCTGGGATCATAACCCAAGCCGAAGGAGATGCTTAACTGACTGAGCCACCCAAGTGCTCCCTGGTCAAAATTCTTAAAAAAAAAAAAAAAAAAAAAAAGTGTGTGTGTGTGTGTGTATGCAGAAGACAAATAATCTCTCACAGAACCAGGAGCAATCACAGGAAAAGCAGATCAAAGCCTAACTCTATTCCTATAGTTTTAGGGAAATAACTCCAGTCCTCTTCCAAATCTGAATTTGTTTATCTGTGGTGTTGGGCATTTTTCACAAATGCTGAAAAATAGGGATAGCTTGCAAATAAGTTCAGAGGGTGCAGAGGGTACAAAGGGTGGCTGGGGTAGGTTATTTGAGATTGCTATAGGGCAATAGAATTGTTCAAGCGAGTAGAGATGACGGTTACTTGGTCATGCTTCGGTCTACTCTATTCCGATCCTTCCACTTGAAGAAGAGGAAGCCACACAGTGAGGGCTCCACCCACTAGTCCCCCACTCAGTTAGCCCCAGGGTAATGCTCAGGGGCCTGTTCACTGGGTTCCATTGATCCTGGGCAAGCATTTTCCCTCCCTGGTTGTCAGTTTTATCGCCTAGAAAATGATGGGGTGGGACTGGATGATCTCTAGGATCCTTTCTAGTTCGGAAAAATGCAATAATTGTTATGTAAATGGTCTTAGGCTTCTTCTTGCACTGACTGTAGTCTCTAAGATACTTCAAACCTAGGCTCTTCAAAGAAGAAGGAAATAGTCATTCTTGTTCCCTGCTAGCTCGATAACTTCCCTGGAAGACATGTTTACAATATACATCAGAAGACTTAAAAACAATCTCTTTGACCCAGCAATTCCACTTTTAAGAATTTATTCTAAGAAAATAAGATCAGATGTATTCAATGACATATAGCAACAAGCATATTGGTTTCAGTACTGTTTATAACAATGAAAAAGTGAACACAGCCTAAATGTCCTACCTAACCCATTTACTGAGTAATCTGTGGTATGTACATATTATGAGAATATTATGTGGCCATTTAAAATGATGTTGTAAAAGTATACTTATTAACATGGATAAATACCCATATTGTTGAGTGACAAGAGCTTCAGAGCATCATTTTTTGTTATTATGTTTTTTAGGAATGGGCTTCCTATTATTTATACCTATCTATATACCTAGGTTATAATCTACAAGGATACACATAAAAATTCTCAAAATGGTGTTCCATGATTCATTGTTTGTATATAACATCCAGTGCTCCATGCAATACGCACCCTCCTTAATACCCATCACCGGGCTAATAAAAAACTAATGATGTGACTAATATAACATAATAAAAAAAAAAGAAAAAGAAAAAAATTCTCAAAATGGTTACTGCTGGGTGGTAGGTTTATGAATACTTTTGATCCCCTTCTAGTCTTTCTTTATTTTAATTTTTCTACAGCGATGATGTATTACTTCTGCTTCTGGGTTAATGCACCCATGTGCACACATTCATACATACACTCATCTCGGTTCAGAGAAGTGACGCAAAATTTAAATGGCTGCATTTAGATACCTGCACTCTGTCCCAGTGGACACAAATGACCACCCCATGCAGCTAGCTGGGTGGCAGGTCCCACGAGGGTGACAGGTGGCTCTACTTTTGGAGAGAGGGAAAGAGGCTGAGGCAGGCAGGAGAGATACCCAGGGACCATTTGTTTCTCCCTCATTTGCTGGCTAGGATGACAAACCATCCCAGTTTGCCCGGGACTGAATCACAGGATATGAGATTTTCAGTGCTACAACGGGAAAGTCCCAGGGAAACTGGGACACGCTGGTCACCCTATTCCTGGCAGGTTTGGGCAGAATGGCTAGGACTGACGCAGGTATGGAGAGGGGGGTTTCTGACTCACTCCGTGGTATGTGATGTCTTGAGAGATTACGTATGAAACTTGCTGACCCCTGGCTGTCTTGGCCAGGAGAGGCTGTGAGCTCAGCAGGGTGGGCTCAGTGCTCAGAAGAGACTTTCTGACCTGAAGAAAGCCAAGCTCACTTCAGGTGACACCTTCTTGTCTCTGCATTTGTCCCAGTGCAAGTCTTTGTTGTGTGCCTTGAACCTCTGTAAGTAAAATGAAAAGAACGGTAATCTGAAAATAAGGCCAAAGAGCCATTCAATGACTTAATGTCTCACTTTGATTGTTATTAAACACTGAGCTAATTAATGTTGCTGAAGTTGCATTTATTGTAACAGACTGATGCAATTAGGCCCCTCCCGCTAAAGCTCCTGGGGCATCCTTTTTATAAAAGCGAAAGAAGAGAGGGATCAGGATGCGGGGGACCAGCAAACCACAGCTGGTGTGGGAAGGAAATTTGACAGGTGACGGAAGTGGAAGTCCGTGCAAACCGCCGGGCTCTCAGCATCAAATATTTCTGCCTGACGACGTGGATGGAACTGGAGGGTATTATGTTGAGTGAAATAAGTCAAACAGAGAAAGACATGTATCATATGATCTCACTGATATGAGGAATTCTTAATCGCAGGAAACAAACTGAGTGTTGCTGGAGTGGGGGGTGGGGTGGGAGGGATGGGGTGACTGGGTGATAGACACTGGGGAGGGTAGGTGCTCTGGTAAACGCTGTGAATTGTGCAAGACTGTTGAATCTCAGATCTGTACCTCTGAAACAAATAATGCAATATATGTTAAGAAAAAAAAGAAGAAGAAGAAGATAGCAGGAGGGGAAGAATGAAGGGGGTGGGGAATCGGAGGGGGAGACGAACCATGAGAGAGGATGGACTCTGAAAAACAAACAGGGTTCTAGAGGCGAGGGGGGTGGGAGGATGGGTTAGCCTGGTGGTGGGTATTGAGGAGGGCACGTTCTGCATGGAGCACTGGGTGTTATGCACAAACAATGAATCATGGAACACTTCATCTAAAACTAATGTTGTAATGTAAGGGGATTAACATAAGAATAAAAAAATTAAAAAAAAAATATTTCTGCCTGTATTGCCCATGCACACATTCGTGGGTGGTGGGGGAGACGGCGCTGATGCCCCTTTCAACAAACGGAAGTCGTGGTCTCATCTTGCTGCCTGTCATCCTCTATTTGAAAGTAGCACACCTTCTTTTCTCCCCGCTGAGTCAAGAGATGGGTTCACGCGAGGCTTCAGGGAAACTGCCTCGTGGCTCATGTTCACCTCATTCCCTCTGGATCTCTCGTTGGGGATGTGTGAGGGTGAGCATTTCCACCGGGCAGCCCGAGCACCTTCCCCCGCCAGGTCAGGCAGCTGCGCTCCCAGGCCTTCCCTCTGTCTCCCATGCTGAGGGCCTAGCCCGCGGGGTCAGCCACGTGGAGGAGGAGTGAGCCAGACTGACGGCTGAACTGCCTCTCAGCCACTTTCTAACTGTGTGACATTAGGCAAGTTACTTGACATTACTGAGTCGCAGTTTCCTCAACTGTACAATGGGAATAAACATCATTCCTCCATCCTGCTCATCTTTCTCCTTCTCTGCTGAGGTTCTCCGACTGGTGCTCGCTCACTGCCTGCAAAACACACGGAAAGAGAGTGAAGCCGACCGAGGGGATTTCCAGATTATTCTCCTCGTCTGGTGCACTGTCCTCAAGCCTGGAGCCTGGATCCACTGGGAAACAATAGGTTCATCTTGCTTTTCTGACAAAGACTGAGGCAGGGGTTTGTTCCATGCGCCACTGGGGCTTCTGGGGTCCCCCAGGTGTTAGAGGATTCAGGGTGAGAGAGTGCTAACGGGGCCCTGTGCGGAGGACACGGACGATGTCCCACGGACTCTGGCGAGGGCTCTGGGTTCTCCTTTGGAGCTCTGGGAAGATGCGCTTTTTTTCTTCTCCCACCCACCTCCGTCTTCCCAAGAGCCCACATCTACTGCTTTCTTGTTCTCCACACCTCCTCTTCACTAGCAGCCCAAAATGACAAGGTTTGGGTAGCCAGCGATCCCTTGGGTTTTCGTTGTTTGTTTTACACCGTTAGGAAGAATAAGGGGATTAGGTAGGAGAGTCCACTTCGCGTTTTGCTGAAGAATTAAGAGGCGTGGTGAGATGGGTTCAGATGTGCTTCGCTGGTGGGAACGGGAGTAAGATCCAGAGGAGGGTGACGTGAACATGAGCCATGAGAGAGGTTCCCTGAAATTACCCATGAGAACATCTCCTGACACGACTGACAGAAAGGAGGGAGTGCTGCTTTCAGAGGATGACTGGCAGCGGGATGAGATCACAGCTTGCGGGCTGTTGCCCTGGCGTCCGTCCCACTGTACATCACATTCCCGTGTGTGTGTGTGTGTGTGTGTGTGCGTGCCACAGACACACGCATGCCCTGAAGAGTGAGTCATGACAACACCCCCGGAGTCAGCAAACCTAATCCAAGGGCCCAGGACGCTCGCTTGATCCAGTTGTCTACAAACCCAACTGCTTCATCCTCCTTCTCAGATTTTGGAGAACAGGTGCATGTTGGAGCAGTGGGGGGAAAGGGGGAGGTGAGCTCCTGGGTGTTTTGCTGGTGGGAGAGCCCACTGGTGCCATATTTTAGAAAATAATTTGCATGGATTTATAAAAGCCTTTAGAAGTTCTCATTCATTGGCCCAGTAATTCTAGTTCTAGAAATCCAGCCAAAAGAAATCATCAGTGATGACGATGAGCATGTATGCTAAGGGGACTCACCCTAGCACTATATATGATGGTGAAATATTGGGAGAAGCTGACATGGCCCAGGATGGGAAGTCTCTAAATGTGTTTAAGTACATCTGTATGATGGAATTACACATCCAATGAAAATGATATTTATTTATTTTAAAAGATTTTATTTACTTATTTGAGAACAAGAGTGCACGCCCACGTGCATGTGTGCAAACAGGGGGAAGGGCAGAGGGGGAGGCAGGGGCAGAGAGAGAGAGAATCTCAAGCAGACTCTGCTGAATGCAGGGCCCCGCATGAGGCTCAGTCGCACGACCCTGAGATCCTGACCTGAGTCGAGACCAAGAGTTGGACGCTTAACCAACTGAGCCACCGGGGTGCCCCGAAAATAATGTTTCAGATGTATTCATTAATCCATGCATATGTTTAAAGGTTTACATAGTGCAAAAGAGAAGAAATTAGAAGAAGGCCTCTCTCTCACCTTAGACCCCAGTCCTTCCCTGTAGATAGGACTACTGTCATTAGTTATAGATTGTGCTTTAGAAAAGAAAGGAGTGAAATAAGAAAAGGACTCCAAAGTAATGTTAAGTGCAGGAAAGACCCAGATAAGACAACTAACTTTGCAGTATAATTGAAATTTGAGAGAGTGGGATGAAAGTACTACAGAAAATAAATATTCCAAACTGTTTCTGAGTGGTGCAATTAAGGGTACCTTTTCTATTTTTTTAAAAAATAATGTGTAATTTTGCTTTCTAACACTCAGCATTTAGGAAGTTAAAGACTGCATTGAAGTTCAGAATTCAGCAAAGAATGGAAGTGATCTTTAAGTAGTAACTGTTTATATTTACGGAAATATGTTCCCCTATTCTCCTCATATGCAAGCTTACAATACCACTGCAGGCCAATATGCTTTTGTTCTAGAATATCCAGAACATGAGTTTTATCCTCCCACTGACCTTTGTCCATCATCCCTAAATCAACACATACAAGAGATTTAGAGTTCTTGCTGTTATTTGGTGATCTTGTGCTTAAATAAAAAAAAGTTCCTCTTATTTTACATTTGAGTGCCAAATGCTCAAGTTTGAACTTTGCCTTTCTATAAATGAATCCATCAGGGAAACAAATTTGACACTGGTTCTTAGGTCAAGGTCTAATGTTATGAGATTTTTTCAAAAGACTCCCAAGGGAAAATAAGTGTCTGGTTTGTATCTGACAGCACTGAGGAACAAACTCTCCAGTTCCCAAAAATGTTAAATGTACGTTGGAGAGTCAAATGCAGATCACTGGATTTACAATGGTATTTCAGAATCCATACACAAGTATTAAAGAGACAGGCATTCTTTTTTTTGAGAGAGAGAGAGAGGAAGGATGCAGAGGGAGAGGGAGAAAAATCTTAAGCAGATGCCACACTGAGCGTGGAGCCTGACACAGGACTCGGTCCCACGACCCCAAGATCATGACCTGAGCCAAAATCAAGAGTCTGACACCCAACCGACTGAGCCACCCAGGCGCCTCAAGAGACAGATATTTTTTATTTTTGGTGGGCAGCAAAGCAAGGTTTATTGAGTGATAGCAAAGTGATAGTAATATGCTTCCAAGGAGGGTGGGGACCCGAAGGGATTGTCCCCAGAGGTTCTAAGTCTAGGGGTTTTTATGGACTTGTTGGAGGGCTGTTTTCATCTGATGAACCCTCCCTGCGCCTGCCATCCAATCAGGTTTTTGTCATCCATCTATCACGTGGGAAAAGGTGGAGGGCTCCTTCCAGGGCGGTGTAAAATCCTTTGAAGGGTGGTTTCCTCTCAGAGCGGGGCCCCTTGTCCCTGCCTGCCTGCCTTCCAGCTACCTTCATCATTCCCCTCTCTGAAGAGGTAACTCTAACTGCTGTTAGGGAAAAAAGGCGACGACCGGTTGTGGCTACTTCCTGCTGGTCAGGGGCGTTGGATGGAGTGGCAGTCAGGGTTCCTCTCATCCTGATCTATCAAGGGGTCCCCTGTAGTTTGAGACAGACATTCTTAAAGACTCCTAAAAGGACCCAGTAGAAATAGTTATTATTTCTGATGTTGGAAAGAGCTTTCTGCCCTTAAAATATTGCAGTGCGTGTCTGTGTATTGATTATAAGATTCCTGCAATGCTATGAAAACCCTTATAGGAGCAGAGTTGGAAGGGTATTGGCTCTCATTCTGTTCAGAATGTTCCTGTTGACATCACTGTACTTAGGACCAGTGGTCAGGTTCACTGAGTCCAGGCTGGAACAAGAAAATATCTTATTTATATCCAGAAACTGGTTAATTGGGCAAGTAGGTGATGCTGTTAGTAACTACTTGAACTAAGATTTGCTCTTGCCATAGATAAGCAGATATGGGACTTAAGTGAAGATCGGCACCAAATGAGCAGTTTTTCTTTCAGTCTCCCCTATTTATCAACTTACGAGGATAACTATGGCAGCTGTGAGCTCGGGCTGTGGATAGTGGTCTGCCCCTAGATTCAAATTTTTACTTCCTCATTCGTATTTTGAATTCTTGAGACCTGGTGATTTATATGGTTATAGATGTATCTTGTATTAGTTGGCTAGGGCTACCATAACAAGGTAACCCAAACTGGGTGGCTGAAGCAACAGAGATTTATTTTCTCACAGTTCTGGAGGCAAGAAGTCCAAATTCAAGGTGTCAACAAGGTTGCTTTCTTCTGGGGGCTGTGATGGGCGGACCTGTTCCATGCCTGCTTCCTAGCTTCTGGGGTTTTGCTGGTAGTCTTTTTTGGCTTGTAGATGCCTCCCCGCAATGTCTTCCTTCACGTTCCTGTGGTGTTTTCTCTGTGTGTGTGCCTGTCTCCAAACTCCTTCTTTTTATGAGGACACCGGTCATCTCAGGTTAGGTCTCACCCTATTCCAGAATGACCTCATCTTAAGTAATTACATCCACAACAGCCCCATTTCCAAATAGGGTCACAAATGAGGTACTAGGGGTTAGGAGTTCAACATATGGATTTTTATGAGATACAATTCTACCCACAACAGGTACATAAACAATGTGCCTGTGTGTGTGTATACATAATATTTTTTAAGGGGAGTTGAACGCAGTGAAGGCCAATTTGGTTTGCTCTGGACACTGATTGCATAGTGGAGTCTTACTGGAATCTCATCCAGTAATCTCATAGCATTATTATGAGATGAGTGTATGTTGTCAATTACGGCAGTTACACATTGTATACATTTGTGGTATCACCTCTGAATTTGATGGTACAGTGATGTTTCATGTATCAGTTATATTTTGGCAAGAATAATAGCTACATATGCATGCAACTAGCATGTGGGGCCCTTTGGAAAGCATGAGATGTGGTTTATGATTTCACAAAATTTCTTCCATTTCTCAAGGTCATTAGCATAATTTACTTCTTCATTTTGGTTTAGAAACTTATTTATTACGCACTCGTTTCGTTTCAATTTGGGCTGATGTGCAATCGTCAGAACAGACACTTGTGACCTGGGTCAGATGCACGGTAGGACTGGATCACCTAGAACTTGGAAAGTTCTACAGCCTTGTGGTGACTAAATAAACGCCATTTTGCGGGACTCCAGGCTTGCTCAGTCTCAGCAATGAGTATGGTGGAAGCTCCATGACATTACTTTGCTGAGTTCTGAAGATCCGGAGTCTTGTCTCCTCTTTGAAGTCATTCACAGAGAAACCAAGGGGCATTGAGTAGCTATGATAACTTTCCTAGTACCATTCCTTCAGAGAACAGATCTGGGTTAATCTGGATTAATCACCAGGGTCAGGAAAAGATCACATCTGTCCAAGAAAGCAAAGCACACATTTAAGGAAACAGAACACAAATCCCTGAATGTTCTAGAGAGCTTTATCTAACAGAAGACATTTGCTGAGTGTAGGGTATGGTATGTAAATAACGTTTGTAAAAACAGCTTAAGGCCTTAAAAATAATTATTTTTTCAAAGAGAGAGAGGGGTAGTTCTGAGTTTTAAGAGACGACACTAATGTATTTTAAATATTTTTTAATCATTCAAATGCAGAAAAAGACCCTTTTTTTAAATTATCGCGCCCCACATATCTGTCCATCAGCTAGCTTCAACAATTATTAATAATTGTTCTAAATTAATTGTTTAGTAATGACAATGACAATAGTAATTATCAGCAACTTAAGAGTTTTGCTGGAAAATCTTACAAATGGCAGACAGAGCATTGAGGAAAGTAGAAAAATTAGCTGTGTTATTTCTCTCTTTTTTTTTTAAAGATTTTATTTATTTATTCATGAGAGACAGACAGAGAGAGAGAGGCAGAGGGAGAAGCAGGCTCCCAAGGAGCAGAGAGCCCGATGCGGGACCCGATCCCAGGACCCTGGGATCATGACCTGAGCCGAAGGCAGACGCTTAACCATCTGAGCCACCCAGGCGCCCTAGCTGTGTTATTTCTTGACAAGCTCTAATTTTTAAAATAATATCCTATTACATTGTGGGCACTGAGGATCATTGTGGACTCTCACAATAACTCCCAACAGTCAGCAAATCATCTCACTCCTATTCTCAGTGCTGACTTGAGCAACATCCCAGAGGCCTCCCTTCAAGAGTTAAAGATTGATGTTTTACCTAGCATTCCCTCTCTCTGAGGTCCCTGCAAGCACCGAATCTCAAACTTTTCAATCTGTGAACCTCTTTGATGAGACAAAAAACCCTCCAACCATCTGCCCTACCTGTTTGCTCTTGCTCT
The DNA here is from genome assembly GCF_011800145.1 of Mirounga leonina. Taxonomy (NCBI): domain Eukaryota; kingdom Metazoa; phylum Chordata; class Mammalia; order Carnivora; family Phocidae; genus Mirounga; species Mirounga leonina. The sequence goes on along the minus strand of NW_023270320.1, from coordinate 15,043,116 downwards.
GAACACAAGGGAGAGCTTGCCTTTGCTCATTCTTTCTGTCCAGTGTTTTTGATGGATGGTGGGTTTCCAGCAACCCAACTGCTCAGAACAAAGACCACATCTCCTTTTCTCTTTTGTCTTTGTGCTGGTTGGGGAACATAAATGTGTTTCTCATTATTTGCTCTGTTTTACAATGTGCGTTTCTGCTGGGGTTCATTGCTTTTGGGATTACTAGCTATTTCATCTCCTACAAGCCTGGCCCTTCCCTAATGTTTAACAATGGCTGTCTTTATGGAGAAGACATGAAACCCTGAAGTGCTTTGCTAGATGTAAAGCCTCCACCAAATACTACGATTCAGGAGATTTTTCCTAGTCTTAAAAAACCTTGTAATCCCCTTACGGCTGGTGTATGTACATCTTGTGAGAGTGGTTGTGTGTGGTGGGGGTAGGGGGGTGTACCTGGAATAGGGTGGTGGGTGGTAAGAAGACCCCCAAATAATTCCTGGATTAAAAGCCATCATAGCACCGTGGAGAAAAGAACAGGCCTTGGAGCCAGAAGGTCTGACTTGAATCCTGAATCCTTTTTACTGGCTGTTGGAACAGCTGGTGACTTTGAGAAAGTTAATTCACCTTGCTGACCCTTAATTTATCATGTGCAGAGAGGAGGATAATATCACTTGCTCTTTGGATCATAAAGACTAAATGAGATGTTGAATGAAAGCACCTGGCACATTATGGATGTTCAATAATCGGTACCCCTTATTATCTTCCTGTGTAATGGCAAGGAGTCAGCATTGTAAATATGGGGCCTGCGACCAAGGGATACCCCAACCCATGGTATAAATGTTTATAGTTGTTACCGTTTGCTCTGCGTTTAAGGCTCATCTATGGGGGCAGGGAGAAAACATTGATTAACCCAGCTCTGTGACCCTGGGCAAGTCACTTAGCCTTAGTTACCTCGTTAAAGAAACATCCATTTGGGCCCCTGCCTCCTAGCTCCAGGGCACTGGGTCATATGTGATATGGAAATCATAATAATCCCCACTTTCATCATGGGGTTGACCTGGAGATCAAATGAAATAACGTGTGTGAAAGTGCTTGGTAAACTTCGAGCACTATCTAAATGGAGCGCTGTGAACTGAGGCAGATAGGACATTTACCATCGCATTCATGAGGCTCAAATACAACTCTCCATTCCTCCGCATTCATTCAGTGGAGAGCAAACATTTTTTGTTTGGCTTTAGCATTGAATGAAAAGTAAACAGTAGCTTTTCAGTTGCTTTGCTTCCTCTCTTCTCTGTTCAAAACAAAGCCAGGTCCTTTAAGTGCTTCCTGCTGAGTTTAGAAAGAGAGTTGGATTGCAAACCAGCCCCAGTTCATAGGCCCTTAGAAGGTGGGGAAAAATCAGGCATCAGAACAAGAATGTCTAAAGACACCTACACTTGGTTCTTAACTAAGCAATCGGCCTCTTCACCAGCCCCAAACCAGATCTAAGGGCCCCAAGGCAATTGCCTTTTTTCTTGCTGGGGGTAGTCCCAGGAGAAGCGCTGATGGTGTCACTGCTGGAGTGTGGAAAGGGTCCCCGTTAGGATGAGGATGAGGGGGGAGGGACAGCAGCGTGGGGCTGGCCAGGACGCATGCTCCAGCAGCTTGACTTCGGTGGTCTGGAGAAGAGTGCTCAGGTCTTCCAGAGTCCTGTGATCTGGTCTTGGAAATCCTCATCACTTCCCTCCTGCTGCCCTTCTCCATCCAACTTCCTTGCTAGCATTCTTGCCTTCAGTCTCAGCGGTCCATCCTGCCAGTCCTAAATACTGCCTTTGCTACAGGAATTAAGGCTCTGAAGACAAGCCTGGTTTTCCCACCTACGTCCCTAACAGACTCCAGGCCCCGTCACATCTTTGCCTGTGCTGTCACTGGTTCCCTTCGGAGGCCCTCTCTTTTTCTCTCTTCCTATTTACACCAGCCTTCAGGACGCTTTGTGGTTTACCTCCGCATGAAGCCTTTTGTGACAATTCAATTTCTGCTCTCTTTCCCTCCTCTGCTGTAGTCTAGTATACTTTGTATCATATTTTCCATACTGCTCTTTGACCTGTAATGATTTTCTGCTCCTTATTCATTCATTAACGAATTGCCTTTTTACCAGACACTGTATTAGGTACGGAAGATCCAATGGTGAACCAAACATGCCCTCTCCCCAGAAGAGATTTTACCGTTTAGTAAGTAAGAAGGGAGCTTTCAAAAAAAGAAAAATAAATAAGCAATTCGTAATACATTGCAGAGAGTGTGGATTTTTTTCTGAAAGCATTGAAAGCCATGGTAGAGGGTTTTAAAACATTTAAATACAGCTTTATTGAGGTATAACTAACATACAATAAACTGCACCTATTTAAAATATACAACTTGATGAGTTTTGATGTGTATATACCCATAAAACCATCATCACAATATAGTAGCATTCATCACCCCCCAAAGTTTGTTGTACTCCCCCCTTCCCCTGCCTCTTGCCCAAAGCAACAACTGCATGACCACACTTACCGATTAGTTTGAATTTTTCGGGATTTTATATAAATAATCATACAAGATGTACTTTCTTGTGCGTGGCTTCTTTCACTCAGCATATTTAGAGATTCATCCGTGTTGCAACATGTATCAGTAGTTCATGCTGAGTAGTATTCCGTGGTGTTCCATGGTGTTCCATGGTATTCCGTGGTCTGATATACCAGTTTGCTTATCCTGTTGACGGACCTTCGTGTTGCTTCTGCTTTTTTAACTGTTAGAAATCATGCTGCTATGAAGCTCTGCGTGCAGCTATTTTTGTGGACATATGTGTTCATTTCTTTTGGGTAGACAACAAGGAGTGGAATTTCTCAGTCATGTGGTAAATTTCTGTTTAATTTTCTAAGGAACTGCCAGGTCTCTTTGGCCGCAGGGCCATCATTCTGCTCATGTCAGCTCATTGGAGAATAATGTAGACACAGTCAAAGATGGTGAAGAAAAGGAAGGGCTAATGTATATTATACATTTCCCACGTGCCAGGCATTGCACTAAGTATTTTAAATGCATTATTCCTTGATCCCTCCAACACACCCTCTGCGGTAGGCGCTATGATTTTCCTTATTTATAGATGAGGCAATTGAGACTTTGAAATTAAATAACTTGCCAAAGTTCTCTCTCTTTTTTTTTTAAAGATTTTATTTATTTATTCATGAGAGACAGAGAGAGAGAGAGAGAGGCAGAGGGAGAAGCAGGCTCCCAAGGAGCAGGGAGCCTGATGTGGGACTCGATCCCAGGACCCTGGGATCATGACCCGAGCCGAAGGCAGACGCTTAACCACCTGAGCCACCCAGGCGCCCCCAAAGTTCTCTTACCTACTCACAAAGAAGCCAGAACTCAAACCTTGGCTTTTCTGACCTTCAAGTAGGTATTAATAACCACAGTGTGAGACTGAACTGGTAGACGCTAAAGTCAGGACAGTTGTCTTTTGCTTTGCTTTTTCCTCAGATTGTGGGAGCAACACTGAGCCAGCCAGGCGCCCCTCTGTTGGTTTCATTTTAACTGTTAGTCTAAAAATCTAAGCAAAATGTGATAGGCAAGATACATTTAAAAATCATTTTTATATATTTCTCTAGAACTCTATAGAAATCATTTATAAAGTTGTCTAATCCAAATATATGCTGTATTAAAATTAGTTCTTTTTTACTAGGTTTAGATCATAGTTCTTTAGAGGGCCTTCTCCATCAAAACACAATAAATGGAATTAACTATATATTTGGAGGTAGAATGATATAGCAGAAAGAATATGAGTTTGGGAGTGAAAGAGACTTGAATATTTGTTTTCACGTTTCACAGGGGAAAAGCTATTTAAACTTTATTTTCCTCATCTATGGAATGGAGACAGTAATGTCTATTTAAAGGATTTGAAGGATTAAAAAAGATTATAAGTCGGGGCGCCTGGGTGGCTCAGTTGGTTGAGCGACTGCCTTCGGCTCAGGTCATGATCCTGGAGTCCCGGGATCGAGTCCCGCATCGGGCTCCCTGCTCGGCGGGGAGTCTGCTTCTCCCTCTGACCCTCCCCCCTCTCATGCTCTGTCTCTCATTCTCTCTGTCTCAAATAAATAAATAAAATCTTAAAAAAAAAAAAAAGATTATAAGTCAAAGCCTTAGGTTCTTGGTGTCAGTTCCTAGTTCCTTTTTCTCTTCCTCCTTCTCCTCTTCCTCCTCCCTTCCTTCTATTTCTCCTCCTCCTCCCCCCTCCTTCTGTTTCTCCTTCTTTCCTCCCTTCTTTCCTTCCTTCTTTCCTTCTTCCTTCCTTTCTTTCTTTCTTTCTTTCGTTCTTTCTAAGACTCATATCTTTTCATCCTGGCTTAAAATCTAAACCTTTTTCTGCTTGAGGTTGGTGATCCCTCCCAAAATGTATGCAAAATTTTCTATGTTTGTACATATGCATTTTGTGGGAAAATGTCCCTGGCTTTCGTCAGATTTCAGAGAAATCCATGGTTCAAAACCAACCCAGAACCACTGCGAGATTGGTTTTCATCCATTTCTTCATTCATTTATTCAACAATATGTAATGAATACCCATGACGGAGGTCAAGCATTTTGCACAGAGCAACTCTGTCCCTCCCTGCCTTTATGGGGTTAACAGTTTAGAGTCGTGAATAAAAAAACCTGCAGTATTTTCTGAATTTGTGTGTTACCACACTAATTGCATACATCAGAGAGAAAGCTTGGTCCATGATTCAAAAAGCAGAAGAGTCCTAGAGGGGAGATGAGAAGGATGCCGTATATGCAGGGAAAAGGCTGCAGCATCAAGGACATCCAGCCCCCTGACTCGCACCTGTTTCTTGCAGCCAGCTCATCTGTTGCCTGGAGGAGGCTCCCTTCCTAACTTGCTCAGAGGTGCCGTGTGGGCTCCCAGCCCAGTGAGCTGCTTGCTCTATGGTATACAATTTTCCTTTTGTCCTTTAGCGCCTCACATTTAAAGTAGATCATCTTGGGGCACCTGGGTGGCTCAGTTGGTTAAGTGACTAACTTCGGCTCGGGTCATGATCCCGTGGTCCTGGGATCGAGCCCCACATTGGGCTCTGTGCTCAGCAGGGAGCCTGCTTCTCCCTCTCCCTCTGCCTGCCTGCCTGCCTACTTGTGATCTCTCTCTATCTCTGTTAAATAAATAAAATCTTAAAAAAAAAAAAAAGCAGGGGCGCCTGGGTGGCTCAGTCGTTAAGCGTCTGCCTTTGGCTCAGGTCATGGTCCCAGGGTCCTGGGATCGAGCCCCTCATCGGGCTCCCTGCTCCGCCGGGAAGCCTGCTTCTCCCTCTCCCACTTCCCCTGCTTCTGTTCCTGCTCTCGCTAACTCCCTCTGTCAAATAAATAAATAAAATCTTAAAAAAAAAAAAAGTAGATAATCTTTAGTTCTGGGGGAAATCAAAGTGTGCTTTTTGCTCAGTTGATCTCTTCAAGGACATGGTAAAGATAACAGATCACTATGTCAACAGTGTTCTGAAAACAAAGGTATCTTTCAGCCTTGTCTTCGGGGCAGTTAGCAAGGTGAGCTGGGAAAAATCCTAAAGCCGGAGGCGTGTTTGGGTATCATGTGGTTCAATTCCCTGGTTTTCTTTTCTTTTTTTTTTTTTTTAAAGATTTTTATTTATTTATTTGAGACAGAGAGCATGAGAGACAGAGAGCATGAGAGGGAGGAGGGTCAGAGGGAGAAGCAGACTCCCCGCCGAGCAGGGAGCCCAATGCGGGACTCGATCCCGGGACTCCAGGATCATGACCTGAGCCGAAGGCAGTCGCTTAACCAACTGAGCCACCCAGACGCCCCAATTCCCTGGTTTTCTATAGATAAAGAAACTAAAACACGGGAAATTATGTGACTTCTCCAAGGTTTCATGGCCTTTCCTTGAGCACAGGCTACGGTCAATAAGTATAGCAGCGGGAGAGCGGCCGGTTAATGAAGGCGCGTTCTGCTCTGTTCATTCTTTTGTTTTTAAATTAATTTTATTTGTTTATTTATTTATTTATTAACATATAATGTATTATTTGTTTCAGGGGTACAGGTCTGTGTGGACGGTTCATTCTCATCCCCACGGATACTTAACAATGGGAAAAGCCCCTCGGCAGTCAACCCCACTTCTGCCGACCTTGCCCACGGTGACTAGCTCCACCTGCGCTCTCGTGAAGACCGTACATATTTATTCTTTTGAGTCTTGCACTTTGCTCTTTTATTTTTCCTGGCCCTGCACTTGTGTTTGTTCTTGCGCTCTCTTCATGCATATTGCAGCAGTTCCCGTGTTTACCTTGAGCTCGGGCCTAAATATAACCACCACGATCACCAGAGGTGTCCAGACATGTCAGCCCCGTCTCAGTGCGTGTGTAAACCCCACGCCAGGCTGCAAGCGCCGGCCGGCCACGCATGCTACTTTCATGGGCGTTCACTTTTAAGTGGAAACCATCACCGAAAACATGGATGGCTGGGTTCAGGAGAAATCTCTCGTGTGCAAAGAGCCCCGGGCTCCAGTCACAGGTGGGAAGGCTAGGAAGGAGCATACTTAGGGCCCTTGCTTTCCACGTGACAACAAGGCAGGTACACCTCCCCCTGACTCCATCCCCATCCTGTGGGTCCTTTGAAGGGACATAGAAAGTCATATCGTCCTCTCCTTTAGAACCTTCAAAGGTATCCTTGGAAGAGCCCAGCTAGTGGTTTTATGTAATGCCACAGACCCGAGACTCCGGATTCTCAGAAAATTGCTGCCATAGTCCACAGCTCACAAGGACAAACTTGCAACCCCACCCCCACCAGGAAGTTCTTTCTACGTCTCCTATCAACAGTGCTCTGTCCCGGCTCAAGTAATTATCGTGCAAATTAAACGTTGTCTGTATGGTTCATAAATTATTTTGTGGTTTTAATCTTGTCCAAATGAGAGCAAGAGCTCATGCGGAATCCAAGTCTGTGTCTTCTGCTTCCTTTTTCCCATCCACTCTCCTCAGTCTTGACAAAATGGTGGCCAATTTGCCACTTTCTGGAGAACATGGAAGAAGTTCAAGCTAGCCCTTCCCCCTTGCTCTCTGAATGTGGTAGAATCTGCTTTGAGCTCCGTGACAGGGCTGGTGAATTATAGACAAGAAGGGGCAGCCGAGAGGGACAGCAGGACCTCTTACACAAATCTACTTAGCGAGAGAGGAAAGAGGGTACTTGCTCAGCCAGCTGAACCCATCCAGGAGCCGTGGGAGAACAGAACTTAAAACCCCATTGTTGGCTTACTGCAAAGTGGGTCTGAAATCAGGATCCTTTCAAATTTCTCCGGGGTCCCTAGGCTCTGAGAGTGACTCTGGAAAGAATACAGTATGTGTTGACATCATTTCCCAAACCGGTCCCTCTTTCTCTCCCTTCCTTCTAGCCATTATTGAGGTTTGTTTTATGTGTGAAGATTTGGATTATTAGCAAGAAAGACCAACATGCACCCCTTGTACTCATGGAGCTTACTATCTAGGAGGGAAGCCTTACCCGCAGCTTCGCAATTCCAATGTCTAGAAGAAGTCATTTTGGCAAGGGTTCAGGGAGAGGGAAAGAGAAGATGAGAGGAAGGTTTAGTTTGTTTGTCTGGTTCCGAGCTTATTTCAAGCCCGGGAAGGATGTGAGTGGGGAAGATAGGGTTGCGGATACTGCAGAAGGTGTGCAAAGAGCAGCCAATGTGGCTCCATTGGAAAAGGCGAGAACACAGGCGGTGGGGCTGCCAGTGGGGGGGGAGGGGGGGATGCTGCACTGCGTGTGCTTCTCACTCAGGATGACTTCTCATTGTCTTCTCATGCTACAGATGTACAACCAGGGAATTTTCTGCACGGCTCGCCAGCTCCTGAGCCAGTTCTCAAAAATGCCTTCTCCGTTTTTGCGTTAGCTGCAGGCGAGGAAGGGAGATGGTTCTTGCTCTTTGCCCTCACTTCTGTGTTTACTGGGTCACCCTTATGCTATCAGGGCTTGCATGAGAACACAGTGGCCGACACCATTCATAAGAACAGTGTGTATCTAGAATTGGTCAGTGTGTTTCTAGAACCAGGGGGTGGAGTGGGTGCTGATGATGGGAACTGGAGCATCTCTGGCTTTGACCTCTCCGCGGCAGCTAGTGGACTTGAGGGGGGCCGAAGGAGAGTGTCTACACTCTACAGCTGAGAACACAGACGAGGAGGGACCTTGTTGACAAGGAGTGGGACCTTCTGATTTTCAGTGATTCATTGTTAGAACTGGAATTTCAGGGTTTCCGTGGCCTGGGGCCTACACAGGTGGGTGTGTGGAAACTGGAATTACTAGGTCGTTAAGTGGTATTGACTGTAAATATGTCCCAAGTGTGGAAGCGTCACCCAGGCACACGGAGCACGATCTCTCTTCTGCCTCAGTTGGATATGACATTACGTTGGACATATAATCACAGCCCGCATCTCCCTTGGAAACAGGCAGTAATGTCTGTAAACAATAAACCGAGATGAAAAAATGCTCAGCTTGTGTTTTAAGCCAGATTGAAAGACCCAATTCATTTTTTTTTTTAAAGATTTTATTTATTTATTTGACAGAGAAAGACACAGTGAGAGAGGGAACACAAACGGGGAGTGGGAGAGGGAGAAGCAGACTCCCCGCCGAGCAGGGAGCCCGATGCGGGACTCGGTCCAGGGACTCCAGGATCATGACCTGAGCCGAAGGCAGTCGCTTAACCAACTGAGCCACCCAGGCGCCCAAGACCCAATTCATTTTGCTCCCCAGCATATGGGTTTTGTTACTGCACAGCCTATGTAAAATGAGACTTGTGCGTAGCCCAGGACCTGGTGGATGTTCATAAATGTTAGTTACTTCTCTACCTCAGGCCACCTGTTCCCCAGAGAAGGAAGTCTAAACTCCATACACTTTGAGGCCTTTCTGTACCACCTGGTTCCCTTTCTTGTGTTCAATAAATACAGGAGCACCAATTATGTGCCCGGCTGGGGAGTATGATGGATAGGGTTCCCGCCCTCATGCAATTTAGATTCTAGTAGGAAAGTCAAGAAATGACTAAAAGAAAGTGTATAATGTCAGGAAGTGGAAAGTACTGTGAAAAAAAAAATAGAGCAGGGTAAGGGGAGAGAGTACTTGCTTTTATGTCTTTATTGGGTGCATTTCAACAATTTCTTCCACAGGTAATGCCTTCCGACTCCCCTTCCTCTTGTCTTGCCCACCTACTGTTTTGCTGTCATTGATTCAGATCTGGGGGCTGTTTGCACCTTACTTCTTCCATTTGGGTTCAGTTTCGTTCTTAAAGTCCACCCTTTTCATTGAGGGTCTGTGAATGGTATATTCTCTTTGCCTGAATGTAGCTTATTTCATCTCTACTTTGTGTTTAGTAGTTCAGCCTTGCATAGATTCCAGATTAAAATTATTTTCCCCTCAGCATTTGGAAATATTATTCCATTGTCTTCTAGTGCCTCTTGCAGCTGTTGAGAAGCCTTTTATCGGGCTATTGGGTGTCCTTTGCATAGTATGTCTTTTTCTCTCATTGGTGTTTTTCCCTCCCGACCCCTCCCTTCCCCTTTTTCCTCCCCCACTCCGCCCTCCTCCTCTCTCTCCATTTTTCCTCTCTTTCTTAATTTTTCCTGTGGCTGCTTTTAAGTTATTTGTTTTGTTTTGTTTTGTTTTAAGTGTGTTCTGTAGCTTTGCTAGGGTTGTGTTGGTTTACATTTATTTTTCTCTCTTCTGTCTGGGACTAATGCCTCCCTATCTTCAAATATGAATTCTCACTCATTTTCTCAAAACTTAAACCCAGCTAAATGTTGGCCCTTCTTTTCCATCTTCTATTGCTCTTGATGCTTCTTATTATTTCCTATCTCTTTTTCTCTCTGGTTTCATAATGGGTAACCTGTGCATAGCTATTTCACAATTACAAATTACAAGGATCTATTTTACAATTCACATATTCTCTCTTCAGTTTTGCTCATCTGCAGTTAAACTGCACATTGCATTTTATTTTTTAAAAATTTAAAGAATTTTAAAGAGAGCGAGCACGTGCTCGTGCACGGAAGGTGGGGCAGAGAGGGAGGGAGAGGGACAGGCCGACTCCACGCTGGGTCCGGAGCCCCACTCAGGGCTTGGGCTCAATCTCATGACCCTGAGATCATGACCTGAGCTGAAATCAAGAGCCCGACACTTAACCGACTGAGTCACCCAGGCGCCCCTGTATATGCATTTTAATCTTATAATGACATTTGTACATTTTTAGAAAAAAATTTTCAAATCTCTCTTTTTTTTTTTTTCATAATACCTTGTCTTTAGTTGAGGTTTTTGCCTTTGGGGCTATGTATCCAATCATTTTTACTATTCCTTTTATATTCTATTTCAGATTGCCATTCTATTGAATAAAGTCTATTCTTGATTTTGTTTTGCCTTCTCATTCTTGCAAATAGTGGGTTGTCTCCTCATGTATTTTGTAATTATTTATTTGTGCTCCAGTAGAGATTGGGTGTGTGTGAAAAGCTCTCACGGCGCAAGTTTTGAGGCAACTTCTAATGGTTGCCTCTGTTTCTCCCAAGGACTCTGGGTATCACTGGCTCAGGACCAGGCTTTTACCTTAACCCCGAACTTAGCGTTTTCTAGAACACCTGGGTAAATTTGAATCCTCCATCCATGCTAGATTTAGGCTGGAGTTTCTATTTTTTCAGGGGAGACTATATTTCCCTACCCAGAGTCCAGCCCAAAACAAAAAAAGCTTCCTCATGATATCTTCAGTCAAATGGGTAGATTTTTCTAGGCTATCATTTACCCGAGGATACCACTCTATTAGGGTTCTAACTTAATGCAGGCATTTCAGTTCCCAGCTTCATATCTCTTATCAGGCCTTGTTGAGGTTGAATACACAAGCTATTTACTTTAAAACCCAACACTGCCAAGATCCAGCAGCATCAGCAGCATCTTGAAGGTTGTTAGAAATGCAGAACTTCAATCCCTCTCAGACCTATAGAATCAGAACTTTCATCTTAAGGAGATCCCAGGTGATCCACGAGCACGTTACAGGCTGAGAAGCACTGTCCTGATCATCTTGTTAGACAATGCTCATTCTTCCAACCTGTCCCTTGGAGAAGGCACAATATTAGCTAGTGTGGATTCCGGGTTTTGTTCTTGTTTTTGTTTTTAAAACTTTTTAAAACCTCTGCATTTTTGGTGAATGAGTATTTCACTTTCTTTCTTGGGAGCTCATTTATGTGTTTAAAAACAACTTTCCTTAGAATCTTCTGAGTCGGCTGTATCACCAAGGCCTGCTTTAAGTAGTTAGCTTCCCATGCTAGCCTGTGGTTGGGTGCTTTGTGTATGCAGACACTCAGTAACTGTTTGTAGCTTGTGTGTTTCAGTGACCGATTAGAAATGTTCTTTTGAAGGTTGCATAATCAACAACACAAGAAACAACAGGTGTTGGGGAGGATGTGGAGAAAAAGGAAACCTCATGCACTGTTGCTGGGAATGCAAACTGGTGCAGCCACTCGGGACAACAGTATGGAGGTTCCTCAAAAAGTTAAAAATACTGTTACCTTATGCTCCAGCAACTGCGTTACTCAAATCCAGCTCGATCCAGACTGTTTCCATGGAGGTTAACCCTACACCCTATTCATAGCATTGCAGTGGCCTGGACCTTAGGGGTACCTGAAAGGGTAGAAGAAAGCAGCTCCTAACTTTGGGGGAACTTACTGTCAAGTGGTAGTGAGACACCCATATGCAAGAGAGTGAGAAGAAAAAATCCAAGATGTTAGATAAGCAAGTGCCTCCGAGAGGTAGACACTGTACAAAAATGGTGAGGGAACATCAAGGAAAGAGGAAGGAACTTCATAAAATGGGGCAGGGTGACATTATTCCTTCATTTCCTTAGATCACCACTCAATCCTTATCCCCTGCCTATCCCTTGCTTCTGCTCAGGGGCAAATCATTCTCTTTTGTTTCAGAGAGAAAGAGCCCCTCTGTCATCCCCTGCCTGGGAAATCTATCACACCAACCACAGAGACCTTGGCTTTTTACACCATTTTGGGGGCTCTGCTTGGCATAAAAAACATCTTCCCTGCATGAAGTGAAGAGGGATTTCTGCTTTCTTCTCACCTCCTGTAGGGTACATCTGGCCTACAGTCCCTGATCATTGTTTGCATAGCTTTAATCCAAACGTGTACATTGTTTTTTAAATGGTGAAAGACTGAGCCAACAATAACCTTAGGTCTCCATCTGCTCCATTCATCTGAAGGGTGGGGTTGTTATATGAAGCCCCTCTGCCAGCCAGTCTGCCATGCTCTTTGTTTCCTAGGAAGCCAGATCATTGCCTTTGAAACTTTGCTCACAGCACATCCATCCCTGGAATCCCTTACCAAATCCTACCCATTTTAAATGCTCACCTACCTGAGTGACTTTGTATCTGCACTGATTATTTGAACCTTCAGGTCATTTTGTACTGTGAAGGATTGTTTTTGTCTTTCTGACTTATCGCCCCAAATATATTTTAAGCCCTTTGAAGGCAGAAAGCTTCTGGCATGCAGCACCGTGGCAGGCATAGAGCAAGTTCTCAAAGGTTTCAAGAAAGTCTGTTGATTTCAAATGGATATTACTATTAGTTATCAATATATACAATTACTCACATGCTCCAATGAAGCGTTTCCAAACAGGTTGTGGTGGAAATTATACCAAAGAGTGGCTAAGAACATATTGCTGTCTTGTTCATAAAGTTATGGAAAATGAGCTGGGTTTTGTCCTGTGTGGGGAGGTAGAATGCCTCACTATTTCTTACTGGAATACAGTGCCTCCCTCCACCTCCACCTGCTACCAGTACCTCCTACCGTGACCACCTTGTCCTGTAGGGTAATAAAATGTCACACGCATTGTCCTCATTTTATATATTTGTTTACGTATATATATATTTATGTATTTGGAATAGATATGTGTTATATATACTTTCAATTATATACACACATACAATTGTTATGTCTTCCTAATAAACTGATACTTTAATCATTATGAAGTCAACTTCATCTGATGTTACTGCTACTCAGTCTTATTATGATTACGATTTGCATGGTAGGTCTGTTCCCATTCTTTTACTTTACTTTTACTTTCTATCTATCTATCATCTATCTATCTATCAATCTATCTATCATCTATCTATCTATCTATCTATCTATCTATCTATCTATCTATCTATCTATCATCTTTTAAAGTTAGCTCTACACCCAATGTGGGGCTTGAACTCATGACCCTGAGATCAAGAGTCAAATGCTGTACCAACTGAGCCAGCCAGTGCCCCATGTCTTGATATTTTCTGTGCATCTCTTATAGACACTATGTATTTAGGTCTTGCTCTTTCATCTATTAACACAATCTCTGCCTTTTAATTGGAATGTTTAGTTTATTAATATTTAATACAATTATTATTTTGGTTGGATTTAGGTCTATTGTTTTTCTATTTGTTTTCGATTGGTCTCATCTACTTCTTGTTCCTCTGCTTCTCCTTTCCTTCATTCTTTTGAGTTAATTGAACATTTTATTTATTTATTTTTAAAAGATTTTATTTATTTATTTGAGAGAGAGAGAGTACAAGCAGGGAGAGGGGCAAAGGGACAAGCAGACTCCTCGCTGAGCACAGAGTCCATCGGGCTCAATCCCAGGACCCTGAGATCATGACCTGAGCCAAAGCTGGATGCAACTGACTGAGCCACCCAGGCACCTCGAGTTAATTGAACATTTTAGAAGTTTATTTTAATAGATAAATTAAAATTGTCTATTGACAATTGACTTTTTAGTTATGCCTCTTTGAATTAGCTTTTGGTGGTTATTCTAAGGATCAAAATGCATAATTTTAACTTTCATTGTCTACTTTTATACCGTGTCACATAAAATATAAAAACTTTATACCTGGCGGGTCCCTTTACCTCATCTCTTCTTTATGATACAGTTGTCATGTATCTATACACATTACACATGTCCATATATACCCATTTATGAATTTATGAAATTATATATACACCATTTATGAAATTCAATGGGAAGATATTTTATGTTTACTATTTTTCATGCTTTTCATACCTCTTTGAAAATCCAAGTTGTTATAGCTTTTTCATTATCCTAAAGAACTTACACTATAGTATTTCTTATAGTTCAGATCTGCAGGTGAAGAATTATCTTAGTTTTTCTTTGTCTGGAAATGTCTTTATTTCACTAAATACATTTATTTCCTTCATTCTTGAAGAATATTTTTTACTGGCTATAGAATCCATAGTTGGCAGTTGTTTTTTTTTTACACTTATAAAAGGTATTATTCTACCTCTTCTGTCCTCCATTGTTTCTGGTGAGAAGTCAGTGAAAATTGACATTGATGCTCTCCCTTATAAGATGTTCTGCTAGCTGCTTGAAAGATTTTCTGTTTGTCTTTGGTTTTTAGTACTTTGTCTATGGTGTGCCTAGATGTGATTTTCTTTGTATACATCATATTTGGGAATTTGCTGATTTTTTTGAAATTTGTAAGTTATTGTCTTTCACTGAACTTGGGAAACTTTCAGTAATTATTTCTTCAAACATTTATTTTCTGGCCCATTCTCATTCTTCTTTCCTTCTGGGACTCTAATTACTCATATTAGACCTTTTGATATTATGCCACAAGTCACTGAAGCTCTGTTCATTTTTTTTTCCCCCAAATTTTCTTCTTTTTAAAAAAAATTGCATAATTTCTACTGATCCATTTTCAAGTTCACTGACTCAATATTCTCTTTTGTCTAATATGCCAAGTACATCCAAAGAATTTTTTAGTCAAATATTGGGTATTTTAGTTCTAAGATTTCTTAGTTATTTTTTAGTTTCTTTTTTTCTGCTAAGATCTCCTCTTTGTTCATTTATTATGAGTATATTTTTTTATGCCTTTCAGCATAGTTATAATAGATGCTTGCAAACCCATTTCTGCTCATTCTAACATCTCTGTCCTCTCAGGGTTGTTGTTCATTGATTACTTTTTTTTTTTAGAAAGGTGTCACATCTTTCTGATTCTTTATATATCATGTAATTTTAGGTTATATGGCAGCCCTTATAATAATGCATTAGAGAAAGTCTGGAATCTCATATATTCCTCCAAAGAGATAGATTTTTGTTGTCGTCATTGTTGTTAAGCTAGTAACTCGGCTGGCCTCAAAACTCCAAAAATCTGTAACCCTTGTAGTGAGCAGAGGCTGAAATCTGTGCTCAGTTCTTTTAGCCATGGGTTCTTTGGAGTCTACCCCACATTTTATAGTTTAAGGGTCAGTCAGAGATTTGCAGAAAATTTCAATGCAGAATTTGGGTCTCCCCTTTCTAGATGCCTTCTTTCTGGAACTATCCGTCCCCTCTTCATTTTCCAGCTACAGAGTGTGCATCACGCTATTAAAACTGTCAGCTTCTGTCTGAGCTGCAGGTATCCTGTGGAATAGGCAGGAACTCCCCAGGTGCCTTTGCCTTCTTCCAAGTATTGGCTCTTCTACTTTCTTTCTTTTCTTTTTTTTAAAGATTTTATTTATTTGACAGAGAGAGGGAACACAAGCAGAGGGAATGTGAGAGGGAGAAGCAGGCTTCCCGCTGAGCAGGGAGCCCGATGTGGGGCTCGATCCCAGAACCCCGGGATCATGACCTGAGCTGAAGGCAGATGCCCAACGACTGAGCCACCTAGGCACCCTCCCCAGAACCTTTAAATTAAGTTTAATTATTATCCTCATTATGCAAATGCATTAGTGAGACCTAAAGAGATCAAGTGATTTTTCTTTCAGTTACACAGTTGAATGTGGAAGAAGGACTAAAATCTGGATCTGCTTGACTTTAAGGCCTCTTTTCTTATAAGCATAAAGTAGTTATAGGTTTTACCTCTCCTTCCCTGAAGACAAAACGTGGTAATATAATTCATTCTCATATAAATACGTAAATATTTACCTTTCTGATTCCCTTGTCTCCTGCCTCAATAAGGAGAATATCTAGGTCCATTGGCCCCTGCAGTGCCGGGAACCCCAAAGGGAGGGAATCCCCGTAGTTGTAGGAGACATGTTTCATCTGAAAGTCAAGGATTTTGACTGTAGACCTCATTGTTGCCAACGTCCTGGTGTGATGCTGGGCAAGTCACTGTGCCTTTCTTTACTTCCTCATCAGTAACTTGGGATAAACTCTGAGATCTTTCCCAAAGCTGTTACCAGCCTAATTCTAAGGTTTATTTTTGGTGGCCAGGAGCTAGAAAGAAGCCTCTTGCCCAAATCTTGCTTGTGAACCATGAATTTAATAGTACCCAGAGTAAGTGTCATTGATATCTTTACTCCCCAGATATCTTCCAAAAACTAAATGCAAATAAGAAAACCAGGATTTTAACATGGTGCTCTTCATTCTCTCACTCCAGCTAAAGCCTCTCTGCCCGATCAGTGCTGTTGGCCTATCTGTCATTACTTAGGGGTACCTTGATCTAGCTAGGCCACCTTTTGCTTCTAGGGCTCTAATTCCTACAGAGGGACCAAGCTCAAAAGTACAATAGGCATCTCTCTTGGTGGCTTGTGCTCTGGGGTTGGGTGGTTAAACTTTCCCACCCACAGAAAGAATCTACCTGCTTAATCTGTTCAGGGTGGGAGGAAAAGATTGTTTACATTTTTAATTCCCTTGTGGGACTCAGTTTCCATGCCTGCCTTTCAGTCACTATGCTCAACCCTAGACTCACATCACAGTAGGTTGGATGTGGGACCTGTTCTCTGAGGAATTCATCAGTCTACAAGTTTTTTTTTTTTTTTTTAAAGATTTTATTTATTTATTCACAAGAGACAGAGACAGAGACAGAGAGAAGCAGAGGGAGAAACAGGCTCCCAAGGAGCAGGGAGCCCGATGTGGGACTCGATCCCAGGACCCTGGGATCATGACCTGAGCCGAAGGCAGACGCTAAACCATCTGAGCCACCCAGGCGCCCCTACAAGTTTTTATTATCAAATAAATTGAAGAATTAAAGTCCTGACTAAAATGCCTTCTTAGCACCAGAATCTTGTCAGTTTCTGGAATCCCCAAGGTCTGCCTCTCTCCTCCCTCAACCCTACCTGGCTCTTTTTTCTTATTTTTTTTTAAAGATTTTATTTACTTATCTGAGAGAGAGAGAGAGAGCACAAGAGCAGGGTGAGGGGCAGAGGGGGGAGCAGACTCCCCGTTGAGCAGGGAGCCCAACGCAAGACTTGATCCCAGGCTCCGGGATCATGACCCAAGCCAAAGGCAGACGCTTAACCAACTGAACCACCCAGGCCACCCCGCCCCCCGCCATTTTCTCCCCCTATTTTTAATAATCATGCTGGAAAAAGCATCCTGTTTGGGGGAAAAATAAAGTGGTGTAGAAAGAGTATATGGTGCAGACTCATAGTGTTGGAGCTGTTTTTTTGAGAATGGCAGTTTGGGACACAGCCAGGAGAAGCCTTCACATTCTTCATCTTCCCAGAAATGGCTCTAGTAGGAGGTTAGGAGCATAAACTGTACTGTCTTTTTGACTCACTGTGTAACTTTGGAAAAATAATTGAACCTTTCTATGGGCCGTTCGAATGACAGACGCCAAGGTGTTGCCTCTCGTAACTTCGTGTCAGCAAAGACCCTTGAAATATTAGGAGAGGTTTGGAAAAATAAAGTGACCTTATGAAGGTGACATTTCTGGTCACTGATAAAACTATAATGGTATTTAAATGGAGCTTTCTGACTTGTCATAAACTTATGTCCTCAATGTAGTCGGAGACTGAACTCTTCAGTTCATTCTGGGGATATCTACATCAGATGTTGACATTTTACCATCTACGTGCCAAAGATGGAAAGGGCAGACTTTCACTCCCGGGGGGCCAGATGTCACCACTTTTGCTTACAACTTCTATTTGCCTTCTTCACACTTCTGTTGCTTCCAAGAGCTGATCCACATTTGCTAACTTGGACCTGGTTGGGGGTAGAGTCAGCAAAGAATAAGGAAAGCCCTCATCTTGGCAAAACTTTTGAGAAGTTTCCACTTCTCTATCTAAAAGGTGACAATTCATGCCTTAGAACGAAGATTTAAGTTTCCCAGGACTGTGGAAGTAATCACTGATGGATAGTTAAATGCTGTTAAATTCTCACAGCAAGAGTTTCCCCAGAATGGCAACAGGTAGCTGGATGTCATTTAACTGCTCTGGGTCATTTTCTCATCTGTAAGGTCAGGCAATGGGAGTCACAGGTGGTCCAAGGTTCTGTCTTGTGTTTACGGTCTGCGTTTGTCTTTTTACTATTATTATGTCCAATGATCATTACCAAAGCCGGCGTTGCCTAAAATTATTCATTTTATTACTTTTTTTTCCTAAACAAAGTAATCTCCAAGCTCCTCTCCTACATCCTCTCACACTTTACAAAATACTAAGATTAGTGAAAGCTCATGACCTTTATCTTGTTCCAGCTCAGCAAGAGACAGGAGGATTTCACCGTCTTGAGAAAATATTTCAGGTCTCATCATTGACTTGAGTTTTCTTCGATACATTATTTTGGGAGAGTTTTAGTTCATAGTTAAAACTATTTTCTCTATGCTAAAGACCCACCCAAATATTCTAGCCCTAACTTCTCAGCAAAGTTCTATTGTTATCTTTACAGCTACTCAGGGGAAGTTTTCACTTGGGAAGAACATCTCATCTTAAGTCAATCAACAGGTATTTTTTGAGCAACTATTATATACCTAACATTATGAACAATCTACAAGAAGCATTAGACATCAGCCCATCTCTCAAGGACCATAAGTTGAAACTGGGGCAAAAAAAACCCCAAGTACATTCAGTTGGGAATCACTTGTTGAGGGCCTATTTGTGTGGGACACCATAAAGCCTGAGGGGTAGTGGGGCCAGTCCAGAAACTGTCCTTTTATACATGTTGTATTGGAGTAATTAGTAATATCAATCCTGCTGACCTTTAAGAGTGTCCTAGTTTGGATGATAATTTATAAGGTTGCCTTAATGAGGGGGGAAGGACAGAGCCATGATATCCTCATTCATGGGAATCAAGTCAATAGAGAAAATTACCATAGCAGCTAAGAACCATGTTGATTAGTGCTTTGTTAACACGGCCATAGACGTCGTCACACCCCGGGTATTCTTCAGTTCGGATGAGGCAATTCCTTTCGTTAGCTGAGATATTTGTATGGGCTATGTTGTGTTATTGGCTAAATCTAATGCAAAGTGTTATTTCCTCCAGGTTAAAATTCTGACCAGCATCTATGTCTCTGAGATGGAATTAACCTATTGCTGACACGTGTCAGGTCTCTCATTTATGGGAAAGAGATCAAGAAGAAGCCTTAAAGAATGGGCAACAAGTAAACGCTAGTAGCCTGTGGAGTTCACATCAGGAAAAGGGGCCTGAGGTCTCACTGGCTTAGCTCAACAACTATGCCTGAGTGTCTCTACAAGCCAAGGACTGGGCCTTTAGTCAACAGGGCAGAAAGAATTTTATGAGCAATGCCCAGAGGTAGGAAGGAGCGTGGGTTATGTGGGGACCGCCAAGCAACTTGGCATTGGTGGATGGTGAGTCAGTGAGTGGCAGTGGATCTGGCTAATGGAGGCTATGGAGGGAGGTGGCAGCCAGATGATGGAGAACCCACATCAAGAAGCGTAGTGTTTTTTTCAAGTTTCCAAATGAAACTGGACCTCGGATATAGCTCTGTCCCTAGGGCCCTGACTTCCCTAGCTGTCACCACATGTCCAGCAACATGATCTCTTCTTCAGGGTTCCTGCTGATCTCTGAAAACCCTCTCTGTCCTCTCCAGGGCTCTGTTTCACATGCATGCTGCACGCACATGCTGTAGCCCTTGGCAGGACTGATGAAACACTTTCTGCAGATCTAGGACAAACAATGCTAGTAAGGAGGGAACACCCAGCCCTGGGCAGACATCCCCATGTTTGGTGTCACCTCCAGATGCGACAGATGAACTCGCGCAGCAAGGACAATTGATTCACTGGGTCAGAGTAGTGGTGGTGTTTATGTTCTTCCTGAGTGCATGGCAGTTGCTGATAATGCTGGGCACTGAAGATCCCGCTGGTTCCTCTGATCATTCCTCCCACCGGTGGACTTGGATGGCCCCAAAGGCCATGTGACCAGCTTGGTGTGCCACCCCCAAGCTGCTGGATCCTGAAGTTCCTGCACCTCTGAACTGCAGTGGGCAAATCAGGTGATCTTATTTACCCTGGCAATGTACGTTCTTGGCAACAGAAGCAGAACAGTATGGGTTGGTGTATAAATACAAGAAAATAAAAAAAAAAGAAAAAAAGGCTCATACCATTTTGGAAGGAGCAAGTAGAATCCACCAAAAAGGCAAAATGTATAACTAGCATGAAGAACTGTGAGAGGGACATGCCAACAAGGATTTTGTTCAAATAAGACAATTATTAAGAAGTAGATGCCCAAAGGAGCACTTGAGCGGCTCAGTTGGTTAAGTGTCTGGCTCTTGATTTCGGTTCAGGTCATGATCTTGGGGTTGTGAGATCAAGCCCCATGTTGAGCCCCACATCCACACTCAGCAGGGAGTCTGCTTGAGATTCTCTCTCTCCCTCTGCCCTTCCCCCCTGCTCGCACACTCTCTCTCTCTCAAATAAATAAATAAATCTTTAAAAAAAAGGAAATAGATGGCCAAGAACTTTTATTTTTGTTTAAGATTTTATTTATTTATTTGAGATAGCACGAGCATGCAGGGAGAGGGGCAGAGGGAGAGGGAGAGGGAGAAGCAGGCTCCCCACTGAGTGGGGAGCCCGATGTGGGGCTCCATCCCAGGACCCCGGGATCATGACCTGAGCCGAAGACAGATACTTAACCGACTGAACCACCCAGAGGCCCCTCAGCCACGAACTTTTAAAAATAAGGGCAGATGCTTGTTTTTCGGTTTGCTAGACATAAACTCTAAGCGTGATATCTTCAAGCGACATCTCTTTTAGGTACAAGGTAGGTTTTCTTCAAGTTGGGTGAAACATTTTTCCTTCACTAATTCACTTAAACATGCTTCTTCGATTGGTATTTTTCCTTCTCCACGACAAGTGTCTAACCAGTGCTCATTTGGTGAAGAATCAATGATGAACTAAGGGAGTGTGGAGAAGCATTCCCCTCCTTTGAGGATTATGGGGATGCCAAGAGATGGAAACCAGAATAAGTCCATGAGGTTCCTGGGCTAATCCTCGTGGCCCACGCCGGCTCAGGCCGGTGCTGATCACTTCGTCCAAAACGCCTTGACGAGTAAGCGCTGAACTGGACACCTAAGATCATACAAATATGATTATTTTTACCTCTGACTCTCTCACAGGAGACAACTCCAATTTCACCACCTCCTTTATGAAGTTTCAATCCGTGTTTCACTGGTGTTTATACCGGTGCTGCTCTAAGTGTCTGTCCCTGGTGACAGTGGGGGGGCTGGTGGAGAATGTAAATCAATGGCCTCCTTCCTTCAAGGAGCAAGCCAGGCTTGCACAGACCCACCAGGGGACGTGCCGTGTGCGTGGGGAGGTGGCTGACATACGATTCCATCTCCTCCTCCTGATGGAGAATGGGAGCTTTGCCAACCCGTGTCTGTCTGCAGACTGATATACGCGTTACTGTCACTCATGTCCTCGTCACAATTTATAGTCGTTAAGCTGGCTTCACTTAAAAACAATGACTTTGGTGGGGCACCTGGGTGGCTCAGTCGGTTAAGCGGCTGCCTTCGGCTCAGGTCATGATCCTGGAGTCCCGGGATCGAGTCCCGCATCGGGCTCCCTGCTCGGCGGGGAGTCTGCTTCTCCCTCTGACCCTTCTCCCTCTCGTGCTCTCTGTCTCTCATTCTCTCTCGCAAATAAATAAATAAAATCTTAAAAAAAAACAAAAAAAACCAACCAAACAAACAAATAAACAAACAAACAAAACAACAATGACTTTGGGACCAATTTCAAACTTGCAGAAAAGCTGCAGGAATGGAACAAAGAACTCTACACCTTTCACCCAAGCCCCCTTTCACCCATGATGTGCTTGCTAGCGGAGGCCAAGTCTGGATCACGTGATCTAGTCTCTCTCATCCTGGAATGGGTTTCAGGTCCTTGACCTCTATGACCCTTCACGTGGGTTTGCCCCGTGCTTCCTTATGGCTAGCCCCACGTTATGCGCTTTGAGTAGGACCGTCACAAAAGTGATACTGTGTTCTTATTGCTCCCTATCAGGTGGCCCCTGCTGTCACCTTGTCCCATTAACTTTGTGTCCCAGTGGTCACTTTGATCACTTGATTAAGACAGTGTCTGCCCCGTTTCTCCACTGTCAAGTTACTTTTTTCTTTTATAATTAATAAGTACCAAGTAAATATCCATTACTCATTCGACTTTCACTTACTTGCATTAGCATCCATTGAGGTTCCTTGCCTGAGTTTATTATCACTATGATGTTTGCCAACTGGGACCATTTCTAATTGTATCATTCCTTACATATTTATTAGTTGGCACTCTATTGCAAGGAGGAACTTTCTCATCTCCCATTCTTAAGTTTCGTTTGTTTGCTTATAAACGAGTTATTCTTCAAAGGGTTATAATGCATTATTATCACTAATTATTTTGATGTTCAAATTGACCTAGATTTTGACACCAGAAGCCCTTGAGCCCAGCTTCTTTGTCCTTTTGACTTGTGCCCATCATTCTCGAGCACTTTCTCTACAACAAGCTGCTCCTGGCCTACCTTGTAGTTTCCCTGCCCCAGCTCTGGACCCGCAAGTTCTCTAAGAGACCTTGATTCCTTTTCATGAAGAGTGATATTGAGAAGCCAAGATCGGGGTGCTGAGTGTGCCCTTTATTCCTGGAGTGTTGCTTCTCAGAGGCCCTTCAGTGGACAGAGTTCAGAAATGCATGTACTTTTATACATACACACATATCCATATATGTATGTATGCACGCACACGTACCTTTTCATCTGTTCTTCCTTCTGTTTCTCTGCTCCCACTATCCTTAGCATGTTTACTTGCTCAATTCCCTGTATGCTGCCATTCCCCCAACTATAAGAGGCTGCCTCTCTGCCATTCTCTGACATTGTCATTGTAAATGTCATTACTAGCTGTCACCAGCTGCCCCTGCCACCTCATTCCAAGACTATCCTGGTCCAGGCCCTGTTATCCCCTGCTTGCACTTGCCCAATGACTGCTGGAAGTAAATTAGAAAGAAGAGGAAGAAAGTCCGATTTGTGTTTCTTAATGAGAAGAAGAAGTAGCAAAGGCTAAATTGCAATGATCTGCCATAGTTACTTCTTGGTTCGAGGATGCACCGCAAGACAGCCCATCTACCGATATGGTAGGACTACTGACATCAAGGGGTCTTCTGTGTCTCTAAGTCTACATCAGGACTATAATTATCGCCAGAAGTGTGGGAGTGGGGTGTGCTTGTGAATTCTGCAGTGCCTTTTGACCTCGGCCATAGCGGCAGGAATAGGGCTGTCAGCACTGGTTTTTACGTTGCTAAATCAGCAGAATGCTTGTCAACTGGTCTAGACAAGCATCATGCCTAATGAAAGAAGAACAAAAACAAACAATTGGTTTTTCAGTGGTTCTCACCAAGAGGTTATACTATTCATCCTCAAGGCGGTATTGACTTCTGTTGAAATGAGCCCCGGAAAAATAAATGTGTTCCTATAGTCAGGATGACGGTTACTTAATGATGAACTCACATTTCCCGTCACTTGGGCAATAAGTATTTGCTAGCCCTTCCAAGCTGATTGTAAGCTCCTTGAGGGCAAGGGGCAGGATGGCACACTTAGGCAATCACCCACAGTGACTTGCAATTAGTGGCCCATTAGTAGCTGACGGCTCAAGGTTTTTTTTTTTTTTTTCCTTCAGCTAGACCATTGCCATAACACTGAGTTAGGACTCATGTCTATTTTTCTGTAGTCTACTGGTCACCTCCATCGTTTACATTTTAGATAGGACTGGAATCTGTAAAGTACTAAACTGGTTAAAAGAGTCAGAGACGGAAATAAAGCCCTTTTCTATTTCACCTCCCCTCCCTCCCTGACTCTGATACATAGGCTAATAGAACTGATGCAAGAATGACCTAGGTGGGCAAATGGCCCGGCTGTGGATTGTGCTACTTCAAGTTCAGAGCCGAGTAGCAGGACATCGAGGCTCGGGACTATAGTCAGGGCCCTGGTAGGAGGCTGGCTTCTGCCAGAAACCCTGATCAACTTTCAGCAACTCTCCGAATCTCTCCAGCCTCATGCGTGGCTGTCAGATTGGGGGTTGGACACCATGATCTCTTAGTCTGTGGTTCTTGAGTTTTTTTACTCGGTCCTTATGAAATATTATGATTCATGGCCACATCCTGAACCACAGCACAAAGATGGCAAAGCGACAAGGAAAACAGAGAGTGAAAGTATAGTCCATGATAACACCAGAAAGACCTCTCTCTGGATACTAAGCTCCAAACCTCACTTTCTCAGGGTGTGTGTGTGCGTGTGTGCAATTACAGGAAGAACAGCACAAAGCCCCTTACATAACAGCTGCTGCTAAAGGTTGTTCTAGAATTCGTATGAAAAAACAATCCTTAGAATCACTAAAACAGTTGTGAAAAAGAATAAAGTGGGAAGAATCACTCTTCGGACATCAGGTCTTACTATAAAGCTGCAGTAGTCAAGGCTGTGTGGTAATGACAGAGGGATAGACACATACCCCGATGGAACAGAGTAGAGACCCACACCAGTAGGCCCAGCTGCTTTTCGACAAAGGTACAAAAGCAATTTCACGGAAGGAGGACAGCCTTTTCAACAAGTGGTGTTGAAGCAGGTGGGTTTCTATAGACAAAAGGAAAGAGCCTGCACCTAAGCCTCTCACCTTATAAAAAATGAACTCAAAATGAATCATATATTTATTTTATTTTATTTTATTTATTATTATTTTTTTAAAGATTTTATTTATTTATTTGACAGAGAGATAGAGAGAGAGCCCAAGTAGGAAGAGGGTCAGGCAGAGGGAGAGGGAGAAGCAGACTCTCCCCGAGCAGGGAGCCCGATGCGGGGCTTGATCCCAAGACCCCGGGATCATGACCTGAGCCGAAGGCAGCTGCTTAACCGACTGAGCCACCCAGGCGCCCCATGAATCATATACTTAAATTTAAAATGCAGGGACTCCTGGGTGGCTCAGTAGGGTAAGCGTCTGCCTTCAGTTCAGGTTATGGTCCCAGGGTCCTGGGATCGAGTCCTGCATCGGGCTCCCTGCTCAGCGGGGAGTCTGCTTCTCCCTCTGCCTCTGCCCCTCCCCCTGCTTGTGCTCTCTCTCTTTCTGACAAATAAATAAATAAATAAATCTTTAAAAAAAATAAATTTAAAGTGCAAAACTAAGACTTTTAGAAGAGAACATAGGGGAAAACTCTTTGGGATCTTGGGCTAGGCAAAGAATTCTTAGACTTGACCAAATAAAAACATCCCATAAAGGGAAACAATGGTAAATTGATAAAAAGTAAAATTTTTTTGCTCCGAGAAAGCCCATGTGAAGATGATGCAAAGGGAAGCTAAAGATTAAGAGAAAATACGTTCAAACTATATATCGGACAAAGGGTTGGTATCTAGAATATCTAAAGAGTTCTCAAAACTCAACGGTTAAAGAACAAAAAAATCTCCAAACAATCCAATTAGAAAATGGGCAAAAGACATGAATGGCTTTTTCACCACGGAAGGTATACAGATAGCAACCAAACCGTCTATGAATACTCTTTCTGCCATTAGGTCAATGCAGATTAAAAGCACAATGAGATAGCACTATACACCTCTCAAAATGGCTAAAATAAAAAATTGTGACACCCCCCAAAGCTGGTGAGGATGCGAAGAAATTGCGTCCATGGCGGGTGGCGTTGTAAAATGATACAGCCCCTCTGGAAAACAGTTTGGCAGTTTATTACAAAACTAAACATGGCTCTACCATATGACCCTGCAGTATCACTCTTGGGCATTGGCCACAGATAAATGGAAACTTACGTTCACGTAAAAACCTGTAAGTGAACGTTCATAACTGTTTTATTTGTAATCGCCCTAAACTAGAAGCAACTCAAGTGCTCTTCAAGATAGTAATTGCTAAGCAAACTGGAATGTCTATACCATGGAATATACTCAGCAATAAAAAGGAACAAATTGATACATGAAACCACTTGGATGGATCTTCTGGGAAGTATGCTGAGTGGAAAAAGCCAATCCCCAAAGGTTACATACCATATGATTCTATTTATATAACATTCTCAAAAGTACAAAATTATACATGAGGGACACCAGATTCGTGGTTACCAGGGGTCAAGGCCCAGGGTGGAATGGTGGTAGGGGAGGGGAGGAGGGGCAGAGGGAGTGAGGCAGTGTGCCTATAAAAGGACAACATGGGAGGC
Organism: Mirounga leonina; assembly: GCF_011800145.1. Classification (NCBI taxonomy): domain Eukaryota; kingdom Metazoa; phylum Chordata; class Mammalia; order Carnivora; family Phocidae; genus Mirounga; species Mirounga leonina. The sequence continues at coordinate 15,016,770 of NW_023270320.1, read as the reverse complement.
CTTTGTCATGTCTTGACCACATCAATGTCAGCATCCTGATTGTGACGTTGTATTATACTTTCACCAGATGTTACCATTGGGGAAATCTTGGTAAACAGTACCCTGGTTCTCATTATTTCTTAAAATTGCATGCAAATCTACAATTATCTCAAAATAACAAATTTGATTTTTTTAAAGATTTAAAAAAAATTTATATATTTGACAGAGGGAGAGAGCGAGAGAGAGCACAAGCAGGGGGAGCAGCAGAGGGAGAGGGAGAAGCAGACACCCTGCTAAGCAGAGAGCCCGACGTAGGGCTCAATCCCAGGACCCTGGGGATCATGACCTGAGCTGAAGGCAGACACTTAACTGACTGAACCACGCAGGCACCCCTTAAGTTTAATTTTTTTAAAAAAGGAAACCTGAGTGCTGTCTGTCTGGGCTTAGTCTTTTTCTTTTCTTTCTTTTTAAAGATTTATTTATTTATTTTAGCGTGACAGCATGAGCGGGAGGGGCAGTGGGAGAGGGAGAGAGAGAATCCACAAGCAGACTCTGACCCTGAGATCACGACCTGAGCTGAAACCAAGAGTCAGTTGCTTAACCCCTGGGCCACCCAGGTGCCCCTGGCCTTAGTCTGGTGCAAGTAACTGGAGTGAAAACATGTGCAGTTCAGGAGAAGAAAAGGCTAACATGACCACCAGAGATTGTATATAGCTTGGTGACAATGATCTTTTTCTTTCTATACTCCCCGAAGCACTTGGCCCCAACTGCCACCTTGCCCATAGAAGCACTCGGTAGTTTTCTTTTGTGTATTACTGTTAGTATGGAATAGAAGTTGCCTTGTCCGGAAGTTCAATTTTTGTATGTAAATGCGAGACACTTAGGAACGATAATAGGCAACTCCAATGCGGTCCTTGTGAACAAGCCAATGATTTTTTTGTGAAAGAGGATAATAATTATCTTCGATAATAGAACCAAAACATAACCAAGTCCTTTGGCATCATATGGGGTTAAACTGTGTTTTGCTCCCATAGAAGTTTTGTTTTGTTTTGTTTGTCAGCTTGCTTTTGTTTTATTTTACAGGATATCCTTGAGCTACATTCACTAGCGTAGGAGTCAGGAGACTTGTAACTTCTGCGCTCTAAGGCAAAGGTTCTCACCCATTTCTGGGTCCCAGGGCTCTTAGGAAGTGCCTCAGGAGTCCAGGGAGGGGGAAATGGGTGTGGTCCCCTGCTTCCTGCAATTTCCACCTTGGCCAGCACCTTTTCTACTTATCTTACTAATTAGGTTCATGTCAGATTTAGTTTAGAAGCAGATTCCAATGCTTCGTAAAAAATGTGAAAACCACCAGCTGTTCCTGTCTGAGGTGGACTGTCCCCTGTATCTCTACACTCCCTGTCTGGGGAGACAGCAGGGACGCCGAGAAGGAGTGAGAGATGCTGGGAAGGAGGACAAATGCCTTGTGCCACTCTTCCTTTCCTACTCTAGCTCCTGCAGGCCGTGGGGCTCATTCGGTGCTGCCCTTAGTCCTGGCTAGAACAGAGCACGCCTGGCCTGAAGGCCTGGGGCAGAAACTGCCCTTTTGAGAGCAGAAAAATGAACCGGTGTGAAAGGGATTTTTGGAAAGAAAATGATTTGTCTTTTTCTTTTCAATGTGTGTGTGTGTGTGTGTGTGTAATCATAATGCATGAGTAATACAAGGCATGAGGATTCAAGGTGGTGAGGTGATTGATCAGCTGACGGCAAAGCTACCGGAGACCGGACAATTCAGATGAACAGATGCTTGATTGCATGAGCAAATGTGCAAAACAGTGTGCAAACAGGATTTACGAAAATATCTGGGGGAATGGGTCAGTGTTTTTTTCGATAGGTAATTGATTAATGGCAAATGACGAATAACATAATTTTTGATAAAACGGTGTGATAATAAGATCCGTGAAATGTCACCTAGCTAGTTCCACATTCAGATGGGACCAAGGTATCTACCAAAGGACAATTAACTAGGTGGCCCTGGGGGTGGGCCCAGCAGTAGTGAGTGATTTCTCTTTCTCATCAACTGTCACAGCGCACGTTGTGATGTGTGGTGTTCCTACTTTCTCAGAAAGCTTCACCTCCCCTTTGGTGGTGGAGTTCCCTTTGGGTATACTGGGGCTTCATAACAACCTCCCCAGGTCCCCACAGCATGAACATTAGGGTTTCCTCGGCATTGCAGACCTTCCTTCAGTTCTAGCTGACAGTGAAGGCCAGGAGGAGGCAGCGACAGATTTAAAAGGAAGAGCATGTATGTCTGCATCACAGAGATGGCCAGCAGGAAGGGAGAGGAATTCCCACCTCCTTGATTTCCTGTGTGTCTTAAGGCCTCTTGAGCTCGCTGGGCCAGAGAAAGATGAGCTGAGACCGTGTAGTTGGCCAAGTTCCCAGGAGCCCGTCAGGGTTACTTTATGAGGCCTGAGGCCTGGGGCCTGCAGTACGGCTAGATTCAGCCTCTGTCCCAGTAAACAGTTTCTCAGGGAGCTCTGCCATGCTCTATTGGGTAGGGACGGGGAGGAGGGGAAAGAGGTGGCAGGACTTATGTCCAAACCATTAATAACCCCTTTCCTCTTCGAATCGACTAGAGTTTCCAGAGGGTCTTTGGCCATCCGCACTACAATTAGGAAACAGAAAACCTAACCAACATAAACACATCTAAACCACAGACGAAATCACCACTCTGTTATAACTCATCCAAAAAAAAGAAGGACTATCCAGCCAGAACTGATCCCAGCCCATGACCATCCTGGGCTCTCTGGGCCCCCCAAAGGTCTGAGAGGATCCCACAGGCCCAGGATGGGGGAGCACGGGCAGGGCTCACTCAGCAGGGTTTGCTCGGGTTGCTCGTAGCTCATGTGGAGTGCTCCGTGGTAATTCATAGCACCCTTGCTCCTTCTTGAAAGCATTCCCGTTTGGACCATCAACTGTAGGGTCTCTAAATGAACCAGCTGATGAGTTGACTCTGGGTCTCCACTGAGGGTCTGCGAGTCTGCTCTGAAGTCTCTCTTCCTAGACAACTTTTCAACCATGGACAGCGGGCTGCGGCCAACAGTTCAAGTCTAGCCCTTGGCCGATTTTATATTTTTGTACAGCCCACAGCTAAGGACAGTTTTTCATGTTTAAAGGTTTTTTTTTGTTTTGTTTTGTTTTCAGAAGAATATGTGACAGAGGCTGCAGGTGGCCCGCAAAGCCTAAAATAGTTACTATCTGGCCCTTTTTAGACAAAGGTTGCCAACCCCTGACCTAATCATCCGATCTTGCATTTTGGGGTGGAGGGTCGGGATCCCAGATCATTAATGTTTTTGACCCCAGAGGAAAATGAGCATTATACATCCTCATCTTACCATTGTCAAATTCAAGTCCAGCTGAGGGCCCAAGGTTATGGAGGGACGTCCGTGTTTGTGAGATGAATGACGCTGACTAAACATGTCACCTACCGGAGAATCCCTCATGGACACAGATCTCTGCTGAGATTCCCTCTCCATCTCCTCACCAAGGGCTCTTCATGGGGAAGGGAGAGGAGGGAGGATTAGAGCCTTCCCGAGCCATGACAAAGGCCTTCCCTTCTGGTGGAAGATGACGCCGAGGCCACGAGTCCTGCCTAGGGGCTGGAATGCCTCTGTAGCCACAGGCCCCTTTGGCGGTTCCCTGCCACCCATCACATCCAGCTGGGCCCTTGGATACCCAGATCACGTACTGTTTGCATTTATGCTTTCACGTGGCCTGTGGGCCTCACAGATGCTGAGGAAGCCTTTGGGAGGGATGTGCCATTTGCATCTAAAAACGAGTGTGTTGGGGCGTCTGGGTGGCTGCCTTTGGCTCAGGTCACGATCCCAGGGTCCTGCTTCTCCCTCTCCCTCTGCCGCTCCCCCTGCTTGTGCTCTCTCTCGCTCTGTCAAATACATAAATAAGATCTTTAAAAAAAAAAAAAATAGAGACGAATGTGTTCACTCCTCCCCCGGGGGACTGCATCTCTCCAGAGGGAGGGACCGACTTTTCAGAATTGACCACTTCAGCGTCAGTTCTGCGAGCATGACTCCAGTGTCAGGGGGGAGAGTTCTTGGAAAAAGAATAAAGGACCCACGTGATCCTCCTGGCTTTGTCACGGACTGGCTCTGTGACTTGAGGACACACACAGAGGGCCTTCGGGTCTTTACCCATGAACACGAGCTGCTGTCTCTTCAGCTTGAACACTGATTTTAGGTAGTCCAAGCTGTTGTCTGGAATGCTATTCATTCCTGTGATTCTTGTGAAGAATGGAAGTGGTGTACATGGTATTTCTTACAAGTTTATATTTAGAAGCATTTTTAAAATGAACATGTTGGCTGACTCTTAAGTACTTGGGGCACCACTAGATCCCCTGGTTGTCTTATCCCTGCTACGAACACTCAGAGCCCTTTTGGTAAGAGACTTGATAGGGGACAGCAGAGTCAAGGCCAGGACCCAGGCCTCTGACTCCTAATACGGAGAGTCAGCAGGACACACTGCTTTTCCTGGCTGTCAGGGGATTCATCTAGAACAGGAATATCTCTTAGAGGGACTGCACCGCCTTGCACGCGGTAGGTAGATAAGCCGTAAACGTTCAACTGAATAATTCAGAGCTGGGTATTTGCTAATCTGGGGACGTTGCCCTAGGAAAATGCTTTGTGTTGTTATTGTTGTTGTTTTTTGCCCCTCCAGACATCTCTGAGATATCTGTCTCACAAGCTAGAATTATGGAATGGTTATGAAAACCATACTGAATCTCAAATAGACACATTCGTAAAAAAACCACTGTTGACTCTTCCCCCGTCCCATTTCTGTGAAGGCGAACTGTGGGCCGTGTTTGACCGTCTTGAGAAAGGCAGGTATGCGTACTCCTTTTCTGCATTGACTCAGTAGGTGCTGAGGTTTGCTGCGCTCTTCTTTCCCATGGGCCTTTGCAGCGTGGTGCACACTGAGTTACAGGAAACGTCTGGCAGCAATTTGCCTCTCCCTCCATCCCATCTAACTCTGAAATAAAACATCTCTGGAAATCTTACTTAGGACGAGTGCTGACATCCAAAGGAACAGAGGCCCCACCAGGAGCTGGTTGGCTTTGCTGGTTACAGTCTGTCGGAACAAGCAGGTAAAAGCCACCACGACCATGTTTACAGTTTTCCTACCTGTAAAAACAGTCAGCCCAAAATATGCTTCACGAGCAAGTGAGAGGGTAGGAGACGTGCCCTCAGATCAGTGAAAATGGATTCGGAACAACACTGGCCCTGTGTTTCTCTAGCCCTTAGCTGTGACCGGCCTTCACCACGGGGACAGCTAAACCGTAATGACCACCTCCCTGTGTGTCTCAGCTTTCTAACTCAGCCCCTGATTGAGATCTAGCCCTTTGAAAACCTACATTCCATATGTGGAAACACACTAATTGAAAATAATTCTCTCCCCAGGGACCTGGCTGGCTCAGTCCATGGAGCGTGCGACTCTTGATCTTGGGTTCGTGAGTTCAAGCCCCATGTTGGGGGTAGAGATGACTTAAAATTAAAAAAAAAAAAAAAAAGATTAAAAAAAAAGAAAATGATAAAAAAAAAAATTCTCACCAGCCTCTGGCTCCCAGAAGAGTCCGTTTTAAAATAGAACAGTTTCAGTCTTGTGCTTTCTACCTTTATTACATTTTTGCGTTTTGAGATACAAACCAACCACTCTCTTATACCACACAAAAGACATCCATTCTTGTGATTTTAAAGTGCATTTCCCTTTAAACGCTGTGTACAAAAATATTTATTTATTTTTTAAACATGCGGACGTTTCTTGACAAGGCACTTTGAGGCATTGGGTGCAGACGAGCCTTCGGTTCTCCATTCACACTGAAGTAAAAGTGAAACATCGTCTTCACACCTGCCTTCTTGGGAGTCCTCCCAGGTCCAGCAGGCTCTAGGAACTGAGCACCGAAACTGCCAAAAACATTCCCGGCTTTCCAACCATGCCGAGGAAAAGCCGCCCCAAACCACAGACACCCTTCCCAGTCCCACGTGTCCACTTTGGGAAGCGCAGAGAAGCCACCAGAATGTCTTTGAGACCCGGTAAGATCATATTAGGCTTATGACTCTTCCTCCCCGGTTTCAGTGATCGGAACCCCCCCAGAGCAGAGGGCCACGGGGCCTGCTCTGGCAAACCGCACCCAGAGGAGGAATTTTCGATGAGGAAACAAATGAAAGACAATCAAAGTTTTCATTCACTGTCCACTGAGGGGGAAGACCCGGAAAACGGGCCCTTCTAAAAAATGAGCCGACTCTTTTTTGGTTTCTAAACATACCTATAACCCATTGAACCTCCAAGTGACTACAAATAATGCTTCTTTTTAAAAAGCAAATTATACGCAAAGATCAAAACCACGAAACATTCTTTTAGCCATTCGAAATTTACATCTTTAAAAAACACTGAAACAGTAATGTTTTCCACCATTAAAATGAAACCTTAGAGAAAAAATAAATTCTACCTTGACTCTGAAATTGCTTTAATTTCTGGAGAACTACAGAACTCCCATTATTTCTCACCACTTCCCCTTTCATCAGAATACTTCCAAAAATAAAAAGAAACCCATTCAAATGCTTCCTATCTTCCAAGAAACACTGAAAGCTTATTTATTATGTATCTTTCTATAGTCCAACTTATTTATTGCACCTAATTTGCGAATGCTCCCCAGGGCATTGGGGGAAATAAACATGAAACAAAATGGAGCTGCTTCCCCATTTCTGGACAAGGGTACTAGTGTAGTGGGAGGCCCATCCTTTGGGGGGCAACTTGGAAAGGGCACTGGGGCTGGGGGACATTCGTCCCCATCACCAACAGCTGTGTGAGGGGCAAACCCCCAAGTCAGGCTGCAGTGACGTCTCCAACTAAGAAATCTGTCACTGTCTGAAGTGTGGAGACCTACTTACTGATGGTGAGCTCCGAAATAAGGAGGGGTTCTGCAGATCCTGGGACCATCCGTTGATATCCTGGGACAGAACTGGGCCCAAGGGAGAGAGACTGGTGAATAAGACAGTATTCTTCAGAGGCCCCTGCCTCCCTGAATGACGAGGCTGACAGGAAAGTCTCGCAACCACATTCTCTAGTCAGAGAAGGGTCTTTGAGGCAGGTGACGACTTGCCTGGTAGGGCGAGCATCCCAGGTGCACCGGCGGGGGATTTGCAACCAGTGCCCCCAGCAAAAAAGCTGGGGTGAGCTGGGAGTAAGGATGGGGGAGGGGAGGGCTTATAGCTGCTTTTAAGAGCTCCTTATTGCTGAATTACCATATTTCAAATTTTGACACGGGAATGTCTTAAGATCACCATTACTGAAAACCAAACAGGCGTCTCTTGAGGCATTTTTCTTTTGAATACAGAATGATCTTGTTACTTGCAGTCTGGTAACACATAAATGACAGGGCACCTGGTACCTTTCTTGACTTGGAGGAGGAGGGACTGGACTTCTCAAAACAAAATAAATTCACGACCTATATAAAATGGTTTGCTTCCATTCGGTTTTGATTTGCACTATCGATAGTTCTGATCACCAGACTGTGACACTGAAAGTCCCGTTTCTGTATCTGATATAGATATGTCTAGATAAAACACAATTCTGCCCAATTTCAGCGTAAGATAAAAATGCGATTTTCCCATAAATTATATTATGTGATCCCCGAGTCCTACCCTTCTGGGAGAGGCATAAAAAATAAAGCACTAGATCACAGACGAGTAACAGCCAGTTTTAGGAACAAGAATTACATCAAACATCACTTAAGAACATTTAAAAAGTCAAAACATTGTAAAGTTCAAAAAAGAAGGGGAACAAAAAACCAACCACAAAACTCTAGGAGCCAAGACACTCCATCCCTGCCTGACACTAACTGACAAAGCCACAGAAGCCAGGATGCCTCTTCCAATTGATCTGGAATATGCAAGCAAAAGATGACTCTCTGCTTGCAGAGTCCAGTGGCTGGGCCTCCAAATCTAGGCAGCTGTGGATCCCTCTTCCTGCCTTGCTTAGGAAAATCTCACTTTACTAAAATCAGGCAAATGGAAAACGAGACAGTCATTTAATTAAGCTCCAAAAACAAAACAGAAAAAAAAACAAAACCCCAACCTTCTCCCAATACATATGTAAAAATATTTTTTAAACACCCCCAAGTACAAACCAATCTCACCCCGAAGAATTACAGGGTTTGGGGATCCATCTGTCAGTGAATGTCCCAGGAGTCTCACGACAGTATGAACTTTTTAAAAGAGACTTTTAATTCATGGTCCAATATGGGTAAGAACAATTCTTCTCTGATATTTCAGAGTTGCCACACTTTGAAAATAAAATATGAGAACTTGGTGAGGGTTTTCTCCTCTATCCCTTTTATATATACTCACACACCATAAATAAGAACACCCAAATCAAAGTCCCTGGGTGCTTGCAAAGGGTCCTGGATAGCGCAGATCATAGTCTAAGTAGATGTTTTGAGGATCCATCAGATCTGCAAATCAAGATGTCCTGGACACAGCATGGAGGAGGGCTCTCTAGGAAAGGAGAGTCTAAAATCCCTCTGGGAAGAATGAGATGCCTGCAAACCAGCCGAGCAAGTTCCAGCAAATCTTGTAATTAGGCTGTCTGGTGACTCAGGATAGGAGTGGGTACTTCGAAAGCTCTCCCAAAAGCCAAGAGGAAAAGCCACCGGTGTCCCCTCGCGGTCCTGCCTGTCAGAAGCCTGCAGTCTGGAACCCCGCATAGGAGCCAAGTTACTTTGGATAACTGGTATGTCCTTCTCTGCTGGAACACATATATGTGGGGTCAGGAAGAGGAAGCGCCTGTTTCCATCACAGGCTAATTTGCCTTATCTTTTCCTGAACATCAGATGAACAGTGAAGAAAACAAAAATGCAAAAAAAAAAAAAAAAAAAAAAACCCAGCAAAAACCACAGAGCTAAAGTGTGAAGTAGAGTACGTGGACACAAGGAACAGCAGTGACAGGCAGGAAGGACACGGCTGGGTGGGGAGCGCCCAGAGATGAACGGCAAGGGTCCCATGGGAGGTGGCTGGGGATGGAGTGACTTCCAGGTGACTGTCCACATCCCAGGGGGCAGGAGCCGCTCCTCCAGGCAGCCAGGGCGCGTCCCGGTGGCCTCGTTATGAAGCCACCGTCCTCCAGCGTCCCCGGCAATGCCCGCGGGCCTGGGTCCTGCTCCGACCCCCGTGGCCGCCCTGGGTGCCCAGCCGACCAGCACCCCACATCTACTCTGAGTGTGAAACCAGTCCTGTGATCTAAAACCTGGTTGGCTTTGCTGGCTTAAGAAAACAAGTGAATAGGATCCTTTCTTTCCGAAGACTGTGCCGAATGGCAGTTGAGCGCTCCTCCTGGCCTCCGTCTCCACGCGCCCATGACCGCAGCGAGGCTTCTCCGCACCTGCTCAGCCGAGCTCCAACACAAGCAGTCACTAATAGTAGGGCCCCAGCTTTTCGTATCCTAAATAACTCGGCCACTCTGGAAACAGACCGTAGGAACACCGAGGGCTCCCAAACTGGTCAAAGGATATTCCGAAATCGGGCCCGTTTGGTGGCTCGGCGGTGCCCTGAGTGGATTGTAGTTCGGCTCGGATGATCCTATAGTTTTTGCCTTTGTTGCTGTCCCAGTAAGTCTGCCCACTGCACTCAAAGCACACGGCAAACTCCATCCTCTCATACGACTGAATTTTCTCAGGCAAGCTAATGTCAAAGGAGAACGTGTCCCTGTCCGAGCCGGCGTAAGTGTCCTTCACATAGCGACAGGGAAAGTCTGTGAAGCTTTTCCAGGTGTCGAATGTCATTCTTATTTTCACCATCTTCTCAAATGCCAGGTTCTGCACCTTCACCGTGCCTGCGACGGCTTTGTCCTTCAGGACACAGTTTTCAAGGCATACGTGGTCGGTCTGAAGCCGGTTTCTAAAGTCTAAGTAATCAGCGGAAGGCTGCATGAAATCCAAAACAAAGCTCTCGCTCTCTGCTGTCGTCAAGCTCACAATGTTGTCTAGGAGCTCGGTGATGTTCAGCGGAATATCTAATGGGTCATCGAATTCTGAGAACACTTTGACCATTGTCAGGGCCAGCCCTTGGTTGTCTGCGAAGGACACCCGCTTTTTCACCTTCTTCTCCTGGACGGTGGGGGCCACCATCCCGCTGGCTGCATTCTTGCTGCTCAGCTGGATGCACGGCCTCAGTGGTTCACTTGGCTTCGGTGAGGTCTTGAAGGCGAACCTCTCTTGGCGCAGGGAAGGGGCCATGCAGCTGTATCTGCACGCTATGTCCACTGCCATCATGGGGTTAGACGAATAGGCTAGAACCCTGGCCAAAGAAGAGAAAGAAACGGCAACCAGATCAGACGGACGTTCAAGGCAACATGCCAACGGGGGCTGGCAAACAGTGTCTGCCTTCGTCTTGGCCCACACGGCGGCATTAACTCAAGTGTGGGCCAGTGTGACTTCAGTTTCAGGGGAGATTAAGCGTGTGAAGTGTATGTGGGGGGGAAGAGGGCAAAGGTTAAAACAAAAAAGTAGGGAGCTGCTGGTTTTAAAACTAAATTCACAGGTATTTCCACCAGGATTTCTTGGGGCCCTCAGTCCGCTAGAGTGCCTTGGGGAATAACAAAACCGTTCTGTCTGCAGGAGTTCCCAAACTGATCTGACCAAGGAATGCTTTTTTTGTGGAGCATCTTGCAGAACACATGTTCTGAGAAACATACTTTGGTAGGTAATGCTCTAATATGATAAAAAGAAATTAATTCTTTTTTTAAAGATTTTATTTATTTATTTGAGAGAGAGCATAAGCGGGGAGAGGGACAGAGGGCAAGAGAGAAGAGAGAAGCAGACTCCCCACTGGGCAGGGAGCCCAATGTGGGGCTCGATCCCAGGACCCTGGGATCATGATCTGAGCTGAAGGCAGATGCTTAACTGACTGAGCCACCCAAGAGCCCCAAAAGAAATGAATTCATCCCATAAATATCGATTGGTATTTACTATACGCCAGGTAGTATGCTAGACACTGGAATTCAAATGTGAAGACAGACACAAACCTGTACACTAGATTTTTATATGCCAGTGTATCTTTTACAAAATGCCAATAATTTAGTTTTTTTAAACCTTTCATATAGGTGGATATTTGTTTTTTTCTATAGTGAAGATAACCTCTATAAGAATAAAAGGCAAAGAGAACTGTGCTCAAGATCAGGTTAAATCTGACTTCATAGAAACAGTATTTTTCTCTAAGTGAAAAAAAAAGTAAAACCAAAAGCTTAAAGACAAACTGGGAAAACATTTTACAAAAAGTATGGCAGCGAAGAGTTAATACCTTCGTATACAAAGAGTTCTTACAAAACAATAACAAAATCAAATAGTCCACATAAAAAAATGAGCAAAGAGCATGAATGGAAAATTCATGAAAAAAACTTAAAAATGCCCTAGAAATATGCAAAATGTCCAACCTTATAATTAGAGAATTTAGATTAGGAAACAATGCCTGTTTTTACCTCCTGAGTTAGTAAAGACTTTTGAAAAATAATATGAACACATGGATTAGTCTAAACCAGCAAACCCTTTCTAAATATTATCATTTTTAGTTCTAATATCAGATACAGGTATTAATCTTAAGGAGTTAATGCATGGGGGTTAAAGTACTAAAATGTTCAATGCAACATTATAGGGAGGAAAAGGTGAGAAAACCTAAAGGACCAATAACAGGTATCTGGTTAAATTAGGTATACAACATCCAGTGATAAAATTTTGTATTATTATTAAAACCAGAAAAAAAATTTTAATCATTATTAAAACCAAAAAAAAAATTTTGGAAAAAAGGTTTAAGTGGCATGGAAAAAATTTATGATATATTTTTAATGTAAAAAATAGAGAAGATAAAATTGTACATAGAGACTAGACTTGGGGGGAAAAATATTAGGCATATGTACAGAAAAAAGACTAGAGATGTACTTGAAATTGTCAGAATATCCAGGTGATGTGATTTCAGGAAATTTGTTTTCCTGTGTTGTATTTTTAAAAATAACATCACTTCTATAATCAGGGAGAAAAAAATGAATCTAATAAAATGCCTCAAATATTTAAGATTGGCCAAAACCTATCCCATCCGACACGACTGCCTCACAAAACCAAGCAATTTTTATCATCTAATTACCATACCAAATTTATATTCTGATTTGATAGTTACAACGGGCTACCTGAAGAAGTCAGTGACGAAACCAGGCTTAAAATCCGTAGTCTGCGAACCGCAGAACACAGGATCTGGACTAGGTCCCAAACCTCTCCCCCCTTACTATGGCAAAGGTGTAGGTATGTGGTGGTTTTTTGGGGTGCTTGCTCTCAGGCCTCCCCTAGTCCTGCCCACTGGCGGGGGGCTCCAGGGTGACGGTGATAGTTAAGGAGAAGCAATAGGCAAAATGTTGCTCATCTTCTGACAGGAGCTGAGACCACTGGTTCAGTCCAATAAACATCTCATTTTCAACTTCTGATTTTGATTCATCAAATATATAAAGAAAAATAAGAACAAAGTCACATTGGGTTTGATCCCATTTTCCAAAAGAAATACAGCCATTCCCTAGGATGCAGGAACCATTTGGTGATGAATGATGAGAAAAACACACACATTCATTCAGAGACACAAAACAATAATTTATAGGCACAATGTACTTATCTAAACATATATTTTAAAGGATATTTATCTTACTGTTTCCCCTCTAATAAAATCAACAAGTGGAAATTTTAGGAGTAAATTTGCTTTCTATTATCTGTTTTTGTACCCATGCAATTGTTCTGGAAAAGAAAAGTTCTCACTGAAATGGGCAAGATAGCTTTACAGAGGGTCAGTGGGTTGGCAAATGGGTTCAATGTGAAAACAAAACAAAACAAAACAACCCTGTATTTAAAAAGTACATGAATTTTACTTTTCCCCTGTCCACTGAAAACTTCCTTAGAACGCACCGTTCACTTTCAGCTCTAATGTGAACACAGGTAGTTGTTTTTTTTTTTTTTTAATTAAATGTGGATTAAAAATACCCCCAAAGTAGGCAAAACCTTGCATCCCAGCCCCTCCCACTCTGCCCACCCCTGACAACCTGGGCGTGTACTGAGGGAGGCTGGGTTCCTCCTCTGACCCTACAGCCCTTCCTCCTTGCCTGAGTCAGCACAAGGTCAATTGTAAGTTCTCCATCCTCTTCTCTGTCCCTTCAAGCCTGCAAACCAGCCTCAATACGTGCTTTCCTGCACCTCATACGTGCTTCCCCACACAATGTTAAAACAGCTCATTAGAAAAAGGTTGGGAAACTCTCAAGATACTGTGGAAACAGAATTCTAAAACAAGTGGATCAGTGAAAGAATCTGCTCACTTGCAGTTGACTAAAGTCACTCTCAGCTTTTAATCTTATGGATTTAAAAGACTTAGTTGAAGTTTCACTGTTTGGACCCAGCGGGTGTACATTTGCCCCTGAGATCCCCCCCCTTTTTTTTTTTTTAAGATTTTATTTATTGAGAGAGAATGAGAGAGAGACTGAGCATGAGAGGGGGAGGGTCAGAGGGAGAAGCCGACTCCCCACCAAGCAGGGAGCCTGATGCGGGACTCGATCCCAGGACTCCAGGATCATGACCTGAGCTGAAGGCAGTCACTTACCAACTGAGCCACCCAGGTGCCCTCCCCGAGATCCCTTTTATACCGAACTGTTAAGAACTATTGGAACTGGGGGTCGGAGGGTGAGGTTCTGCTCAGAGCCAGCTCATTAAACAATTCCACCGGCACACTCTAGAGCCTCATTGGTTTTGCAACCTTCTTCCACGAAAGGCAAAAATAAAGTTAACTACCTGGTGGCCCGAGGGTTCCTAACAGGGCTACGGACTCAGGGGCACTGCTAACAACCACTGCCCAGCACCCGTCACTATTTAAGTGACACGATCACTGGAGGTGAGGACATTAACCCTTGTGGCCCCAAACAGGGTACGATCTGACTGTTGGCCATTTGCCTATCCTCACAGGTAGATTCCAGCTTTTATGAACCGGATCGTTCTTTGAGAATCAGTGTACCAAATGCTGATGTGATGTAGGCCTTCCTGACCCTCTGCTCAGGAATTCCCCAGTGGGCTGTGACAGGGATGATCATCACCCAGAAGTACTCCTAGCAATGGAGATGGACAAGCTAAGTTTCCTAAGTATCTGAAAGGAAGGCAGCCGGGCAGGTGTTTTATCCACAAATGGCATAAAAAGGATCAGTTCCAACACTGTATGCATAGGCTGTACCTCAGGCCTCCTCTCCTGACACGTTCTCCTGGCTGCTCAGCCCTTTCCCAGGCCGGGGAATATGAGTCACCAAGGTTGGCCAGAGAAAAAGTCAGAAGGAGAAGACAGAGACACACATTTGAACCAGCAGAGTATGACACAGGATTCGCTATCAGTTTGCTGCAGGACAAGGTCATGAGAGTGTGAGTGGCTGTTACTCAGATTCTTAAAAACTTGACTTCCAAATAGATGCCTAAGAGATCATTTTTGCTCCATGAGGGAATGGACCATGCCCAAGGGTGGATTTCAGTGTTCCTGGTCAAAAGAGGGCAAACCCCAACACTCCATGAAAATTGAAGCGAACAGGGATAGTTTTGCATAAATACTTTCCCTGTTCCACTAGTGACAAATAACGCAGCTCTCAGGACAGCTCATCAGGTTATGGTGGTGTTTCTTGAGGAAACTATAGACCTGTACAGAAAATAACCGCATGATCTCCACAGTCTCAGGCAGCTGAGCTACTGGCTTTTTGGCTGTGCCTTTTATAGGAAGTAAATCTTTTTTCAGGATTGAGGCCAAGACATTTCCCCTCCATTTTCATACTTTGATAGGAAAAGACAGAAAAATCAGACCAAGAACCCACCAGGAACACTGAAACTGTACTAGGTAAGCATCCACAACCAGGTTACCAGGTTGTACTTTTTAAAAAGACATGTCCATCTACCCTTTGGCATTACTTTACTCCCTCCCAACAGGTTTGGCTGACACAGTATAAATAAAGTTGACATATTATTCTTTTTACTCCGATCATGGGGCCCTTATTCACAGCCTTAAAAGCCACTTGCACTCTTCTATCCTGCTACCGTCATCTAAAGCATCTTTGAGATACACACCCGCGCGCGCACACACACACAGACTATTAGAGGAAGGAGGTTAAGTTAAAATGCTACAGCACTTGCCATCTAAAAATGCCCAACATGAAACACAGAGCACTAGCCTAGGAAGGCCTCCCCCTAGCTGTGCCACTTGGAGCAAGTCACTGAATCTTTCGGGGCTTAGGTTTCTCCTCGGAGGTCCCTTCTAGCTCTGAATCCTGGTTGCTAATAATGCCCACTAACTTCTGTTCTCTTCCCTCTCACTTTCCCCGAAATACCTCTACTTTGCTTTTGTGGTGAGTCCACTGGCTGTCTTCAACTTTAGTCTTGGCTGCTGGACAACCCTACCATATGAACCATTTCCTCTTCACCCCAGCCCTGCTCAAAGCCCTAATCGCTCTTCTCCCGGACCCTGGGTCTCCCAGGGAGGCCTGGCCACACAGACCACAGGCTCCAACACCTTTTAGCAACTCTCCAAGTCTTCAAGTCCAGTCTGTCCTTGGATTTCTCCTCTGCAGTAAACAATACCCAGACGGGCCCCAACCCTTCTGGTATGTCGCTCCGGGCCCTATACCCGCTCCTTGGCTAGCAAGTCCCCTCACACCCCTTTCTCTGGTTCAAAAGGGTGCCATGAACAGGGCAGGGGGCAGGAGTAAGGCCAGAGCTTCCAGACTTGGAAGATCCCACAGGTCAGTGCGACCCTGCCCCCCTCGGCCCAACCGGCCTGCACCCCGCCCCCAAGCACTCCGTGAGCCTCCTTCGCCTTGTCCCGCACCCACCTTTTGGGCCGTGGGGAAGCCCCCTCTCCAGCTGGCTCGCTGCATCGGAGAGCCCGGAGGGAGGTGGCAGGGGAGGCGGCCGCCACCGGACTACGTGAGCGTCGTGTGTCCGGGAGGCAGGGCTGGCGCTCCGTTCCCGGAGCTATGACCGGCAGGGGGAGGAGGACGACGAGGAGGAGGAGCCCAAGTTATCACACCCGGGCGGGGCGGCCGGGCAACCCCGGGCGGGGCCGCGCCGCGCGAGCGTCCCCGCGCGGCCGCTACGCCCCCGCCGGCCCGCGACAGCCCCTGCCTGGGGACCGGGGACCGTGCACCGGGGCTGGCTCTGGGTCCCATCGCCCTCGGCGGCCTGAGAGACTCCCAAGTGTGTTTCCTCGCGTAGTACGGGGAAGCCCTTTCCTTGCACTCCAGTCCCCACCGCCCAACTTCGGGGACACCCTCCGGAAGAGTCGGGCCCCAGGCTGGAAGCGCCTTGTCTCAGGTTCGAACTCGGCACAGCAGTCCCAGCCCCAGCCACCCTCAACTACCCCTGGCGGCCAGACCCGCACTTCAGTGGAACTTGTGGATCCGGCCAGGCTCCATCCCACCTCTGGTCCCTCCCTGGATTACTCTTTCCACCTGAAAGCAATAGCCGCCCCGACCCCGTCTAGAGTGTTCCACCCCCGGAGTGTGACTGCAAGTTGGACGGCGGAAGTGCAGGTGGAAGGAATCAAAGAAGGTCTCCACCGCGCGCGCGCCCCTCGCCGCCGTTTCTCGGCCCTGCACTGGGACTCGAGGGCTTGGGGACGGACGTACCTGGTACAGCTCATAAGCCCCGAGGTCCAGATGCGCCAGCCCGCCGCAGCATCCGCGCGGGGGTGGCAGGGGCAGCGGCGGCGACGGCAGGAGCTGGGGCCGGCACTCAGGTCCGCGCGCTTGGCGGGCAGACGCATCCGTCCGCGCGAGAGCAGCCCGCTCGCCTCCTCCCGGTGGCCGGTCACCAACCGCCACGCGCGGCTCCCTTTAACTTTCCGGCACCTCTCCCCACCTGGGAAGCCATCCCGGAACCCCTTCCACGTGAACGCCCCCCACGACCAATGGGCGCGCTCGGGACGCGAGCCGTGGGCCAATGGCCGTGGAGCCGCCGTCCGGGCTGGCACCGCTTCGCCGCGTGATTGGCTGCGCGCCGGGAGCGCTAGGGCTGCAGCCCAGGGGCTGGGCCGGGGGTAGTGGGGTCACGGTTTCATCAGGAGCCTGCGGACCGGCGCCAGGGGGCAGAGGCACTTTCCAACAGAAGAGCGTCGCGTTACACCAAGAAGGCTGGCACGCGGGCGGCTTGCCAAATTCCCTCTTCCTAGGCAAAGTCCTGGCCGGGCAAAGCCTTCCTACAGGCGCAGGAGTAGTTGCGTTGCATCCACGCCGTCCAGCCGTCCAGCAGCCCGCCTTCATGGTACGCTTTGGCCAGGGGCTTCACCCATGACCGGCAACTTCCCCATCACATGCCAATCCCAGAGAAGCCCCAAGAGAGTACCAGGTGTTGTTTGCCTCCGTGTTAGGTGGAGGCTCTTTGGGATGGGGATCTCCAGCTCTAAGGATCGTTTTGAAAACACGTAATTACTGACGCTGGCTTTGTGCTCGTCAGGGGCCCAGGTGTTACTGTGAGAGGGCTACAGTAACATCATCTTATAAAGTTGTTACTGGGTGGGTGGGGGGGACGCCTGGGTGGCTCAGCTGGTTAAGCGTCTGCCTTCGGCTCAGGTCATGACCCCAGGGTCCTGGGATCTAGTCCCCCATGGGGCTCCCTGCTCAGCGGGGAGCCTGCTTCTCCCTCTCCCTCTGCCTGTTGCTCCCCCTGCTTGTGCTCTCTCTCTCTCGCTCGCTCTCTCAAATCAATCAATAAATAAAACCTTTAAAAAAAATAAAGTTGTTACTGGGGCCGTCTCACAGAGTGCCACATATATAGGTATACAGGGAGGTATGTTTCAGAGGCAATTACCTGACTTGAATCTGCTACAAATACCTGTACCTGCAGGGCCCCCAGGAGTTCTATGATCCACCTTGACGTCTGTAGAGAATGATGCACCCAGAAGAGACCAGCCCCTCCCTCTCAGATGAGATCGGTTTAAATACATATTCACATAATCATATGTGCTCAGCTCTGAGCTAGCCACTTTAGGGATGAGCATCCTAGTTTTCTAGTTTTAATGAATTTTGGAAATCGACAGAGGGTTGCCAGCTTATTAAAGTGCCAAAACATTAAAATTACCATCTTCTGTTACCGACCTTTTCTTTAAAAAAAAAAAAAATACCCTTTAACAATAAAAACAAACTAATAAACGTAGTATCAGAGTAAAGACCATTCCTTCACACTAGATATATTTAGCTTTAGGACAGTTCATTACGTTGAACATGGCATTTGAGAATTTCTGCTTTTAAGGGATATGAGAGAAAATTCTAATTTTACTAGAAATGTAAAACTAAAACACTGGTAGGTTGCCTTAATCCAATACAGGCCTTGAGCTCAAGACACAGTCTTCCTGTCTGAAGGGCAATTATTAGTCCTCTTCCTTCTTTTTTAATGGGCATATCTGAAAAAGGACCACCTCTGAAATCAGCTATTGGTAGGCGGTTGGCAAATACAATATTCCCTTTGCCAACTCTAAACCCCTTTTATTAGCTGATGAGTACGTTGATTTTTTATTTTTATTTTTATTTTTTAAGATTTTATTTATTTATTTGAGAGAGAGAGTGAGAGAGAGAAAGAGCACAAGAAGGGGGAGCGGGAGAGGGAGAAGCAGACTCCCTGCTGAGCAGGGAGCCCGATGCGGGACTCGATCCCGGGACTCCAGGATCATGACCTGAGCCGAAGGCAGTCGCTTAACCAACTGAGCCACCCAGGCGCCCGAGTACGTTGATTTTTGAAGCCAAGTGTTGGCTACGTTTCTCAAGGGTAGTGAGCATGCTAGAGGAGTGGGCAAAGATGAAGAGCCAATGGTATTGCAAAATGAATGCAGGCAAGGGGTGATCTGAACCAAACCGGGAAAGAGTTGGGACAAGTAAATACAACCTTATAGCATTAAGGTTTGGAAGCATCTTCCTTACATAGATCTAGGAAACCATGGGTACTAATTTCCCCTGTGGTTTAGATGACTATTTCAGAGCAGGAGAGTGGGGCTAAACTTAGTTATGGCTCACCACAGTCTTGGTAGGTGGGACTGTGGCTTCTTGAAGAGAGCACAGTCTCCTCAGCAGTCAGAATAGAGCTGGAATGCAAGCTCTGGAGGACTGTTCCTGCCGAACTCAGCAGGTCCAGGACCCCAGAACCTGAGAGCTGGACTGGCCCTTAGTTCTGTAAGATCTTGACTCACCTTCATTTTATAGTAGAAAAAAAAGTAAAAAAGGAAAGTGTCAACCTTTCAGTCAACGCATACCAAGTCCCTTTTATAATATCTGGCATTGAATTTTAGCCTTAATTTCATTTAGTAAGCCAACCTCCCCATAGAAATAAACCAAAAGCCTAGCAGTAGCTAAGCAAAGCTAATTATATTTTTCCCATAAACTTTCTTTTTGGTGGCTTTTAGTGGCTATATGGTGGCTATCTTCCTTGCACTTGGGCTCATCTGTGACTTCTTCAATCCTCTCTTACACATTTGTTTACTCTTTTAACAACACATTATTGAGTAACTACTGTAAATGGGGGTCCTAGAAGTGGAAAATCAGTGAAATATAATCTTACTCTCAAGAAGCTCTTAGGTTAATAAATAACGATGTAGGATAAATGTGTAGAAGGTAATTCTCTGTATTTTGGGAGCCAAGAGGAAGACTGCGCATGTGTGGCCATGGATGTGGGATGGGAAATGAAGGTCAGCTGAGGCTTCTAGGGAAGTGAGCATTGAGCAGGATCCTGAAGGCGAGTCAGAGTTTAGGGGTAATGGGAGAAAGCATGGCGGCAATTGGCAAAGGAGCAGGGTTCTATATGTCCCTCAAAAGAATTTCCACTCTACTGATTAAGAATTAAGTCTTCTTTCTGGCTTAAATATTAGACAATGTTTCTTTATGCATGTGTTAACATCAGCTTTTTGTTCATCCAGAAAGTTTGAAAAAAAATACTATTAATATCTTATCTCCTTCTCAACTGAACACATTTCAAAAATAGCCTAAACCTAGCTCTTAACTTCATCCCAGATTTTGGAAGAATTTTTTTTTTTTCTTCGCAGCATTCTAACTTTCCTTCCCCTTGAATAAAAATTATTGCACAGTGCATCTAAATATAAATAACCAGCACCAAGAGTCAGAACTGAAGAAGAGAACATTCTTTTGCCTGATCAGAATAGAAAGTGGGAAAGACTGTTTCCAAACTGCCTAAGTGAAATTATATTTAGACAAGTGGAGTTGTTTGCACCTGTCAGAGCTTCAGACATGTTCTGGGCGCATTATGTTACCTGGGGCCCTCTGCCCCTCTTTCAGATTTGACTGAAAATGACTTGCTAGGTCATGTTTTATGGGATAGGCAGATGAATACTAATAGAGGGATTCCATGAGCCTCTGTCTATGGAGAATGTGTCCTTAGCTTGGGAGAAGACCTTGAATAGTTTACACATCAAAGCTCCTAGAGCCCATTAAGGCATTTTTCTCACTTTTGAGGGCTTTTGAGTTCCCGAGTGAGGTTAATGTACCACTTTTTAATTTAATTTAATTTAATTTAATTTAATTTAATTTAATTTAATTTAGTTCAATTTAATTATTTTATTATTTTGTTTTTCTTCCAAATTTTTATTTAAATTCCAGTGAGTTAACATATAGTGCAATATTGATTTCAAGAGTAGAATTTAGTGATTCATCACTTACATGTAACACCAGTGCTCATCACTACAGATGCCTTACTTAATCCCCATCACCCATTTAGCCCATCCCCTGCTCACCGCCCCTCCAGCAACCCTCAATTCGTTCGCTATCGTTAAGAGTCTCTTACAATGTACCACTATTTTATTTTTTTTATTTTTTTATTTTTTATTTTTTATTTTTTATTTTTTTTTAGATTTTATTTATTTATTTGTCAGAGAGACAGAACGCAAGCAGGGGGAGAGGCAGGCAGAGGGAGAAGCAGGCTCCCCGCCGAGCAAGGAGCCCGATGTGGGACTCGATCCCAGGACTCTGGGATCATGACCTGAGCCGAAGGCAGACGCTTAACCGACTGAGCCACCCAGGCGTCCCTATTTTTTATTTTTAAAGATTTTATTTATTTATTTGACAGAGACAGAGACAGCGAGAGCGAGAGCAGGAACACAAGCAGGGGGAGAGGGAGAGGGAGAAGCAGGCTTCCCGTGGAGCCGGGAGCCCGATGTGGGGCTCGATCCCAGGACCCTGGGATCATGACCTGAGCTGAAGGCAGTCGCTTAACCAACTGAGCCACCCAGGTGCCCCAATGTACCACTATTTTAAAAGCTACATATGCAGAGAAGTTTCCCCAGCTTCATACCTCCTGCACTGCTTTATATGAACCCGATATAATACCTTATTATTTTTTATGATTATAAAACTAATGCAAGATCACTGTAGACATTGTGGAAAATACAGAAAAACATGAAGAGGAAAACAGAATCAGCACCACCCAAAAATAACGACCAGTATAATTCACTATCTTTCTTTCAGTATTGATTCTATGCATAAACATTATATTATCAGGATCATAGTATAAGAAAGTATAATGTCTTAATTTTTTACTCATGACTGCTTCTCACTTTGAGTATATTAATATTGCCATATTTTTTTCTGACATGCTTCTTAATTGCTGCATAATATTCTTTCATACAAAGATCATACTTTAACTATATTCTTATTGTGGGACACTTAGATTCCCCCCCAATTTTCTCAACTTTTAATAGACTTTGATAAGCATCTTTATATTAAAATCTTTGTTCACATCCCTGGTTATTTCCTATAGCCCTATTTCCCAGAGTACAGACCATGAGTACAGACATTCTTTAGACTCTTGATTTATATTGCCAAATTGTTTTTAGAAAGAGCAGTGTTGACTTTTCATTCCCACTTTCGGGGAAAAATAAGAATTAAATAATCCTAATTAAGTCTTGGTTTGCGGATTTTGGGCAAATCACACCTCGTCTTACAAAAAAAAAAAAAAAAGTCATATGAGAATTTTTACTAATGAATCATCTGCTCAGTGCCTGGGTGAAAATAGCTACCTCCCTCATCTTTTGCTTTAGCTTTGAATCTCAAAGTACACAACCAACTTGTGTTATGAATGGAGACTTCATAACCCATATTATTGACTTAAATGGTATTAAGTTGTGGCTGGTCAGAGAGAAGGTGCAGAGGCTAGGAAGGAGGGAATAACTTTGCCACAGGCTTAAAAGAAATTAGGCAGAACTCTGTATATATTTATATTCTTTGCTCATTCGTCCCCTGTTCATGACTGGTGGGATCATAAATTATATTTAAACATGTAACTATATACATATGATCCAATGTATAACATCCAGAATTTCATGACAAGTGGCATGCATTTTTTTGGAGAACAGTATGTCATGCTGTTTGTAGGATTGTGACAGCCCACTTGGCCGTGGCATGCCTTGTACCGTAGGTCCGGGATGTTTCTGCCGCCAGCCTCTGGGGTCAGCTGCCTTGGATACTGCACTTTGGGTTTTGTATAAGCAACTGTATGTTAGCCAGTTTCGTCCTGCTATTTACAAAACTGCCTGGACAGCACTCTTAGAAACGGGCAACGATAGGATTTGTAATAAGAAAACAATGACTCGCTTGAGGGATGAGGAAAAATACTAAATATTTATGCACAATGATTTCTGAATGTACACCACCACGTTCTCCAGCAACCTTGAATTTTCCATCACTCCTCTTTTTGAAATTTAGAGTCAGAAGCTGAACTGCCTTCATGGTTTTTCCTTAGGATCATTCGATATCCTCTAGGGGATTGGGACTTAAAGACTGCATTTTTCCTTCAAGAAACTCGTGGTAACAATTTCTCCACATGGAGCCACAGGCTGTTTGGGAGCTAGAAATTGAGCATTTAAAGCTAGGAAGTCACCCCATGTGGGCCACGTGGGGAATATTCCTTCTCTGCCCCTTGCCCTGCCTGTGCTCTCGAGGAGCACAAATTTCGGAGGGCAGAGGGGGACCCATCATCCAATGTGGTTATTTCACCTACTGCAGAACACAATGCAGAGGACAATAGAGCATTTGTTATAAAGGCTACTCAGGTTTGTTATAAAATTACACTTCACTAAAAACAACAACCTGATAACTAACTATTAGTATGAGTCTTACTTGGTGAATAGCCAGGACTATAAAATATACAAAGCCCAACTTTGACATTGCTTCCATCTAAGCTGGGGAAATTGATATAGCTATGTATTAAACCTTAGCAAAGATATTTGGCATTATTCCTATTTTCTTCTGTTAACTCCTCCGTCATCTTCAAATGCAAAGTCCCCCTAAATGTAGGGTTTGTTGCCTCCTATCTTCCTCAAGGTTCATTGCTCCAAACAGTGCAGTAACTTCTTTCTTCCCTGTTTTTGACTTTGCTTCTTTTTCCTTCTTCTTTCTTTTTTTTTTTTTTTTTTTTGGCATTGCTCCTTAATTTGTAAAATCTAGAAATTTCTCTCTCCTAAGATTAGTAAGTAAGCATTTCTCTTTCTTAT
>NW_023270320.1:14858070-14993202 GCF_011800145.1 Mirounga leonina | reverse complement strand
TTCTCTTTCTTATAAATCAACATTTTCCATCAACTTTCAGGGACAATCCAAAGTCCAAATGTTATAAGAAGTATATTACCAAAATATACAAGGAAGTTTCTAATTTAACTTCCTGCTGGAAGACACATAAAAAGATGAAGACTCATATAACCCTCAAAGCCTGGAGTAATGACATACAGTGGCTAAGAGCTTGACCATCTGGTGGTCCTGGATTTGAATACTGATTCTGCACCATGGGCTGTGGACCTTGGGAAAATTATTCCCAACTTTGTACCTCTGTTTCCGTTGCTGAAACATGGGAATACTGCCTGGCAGTATTACTCTGAAGATTTCCTGGAACACTGTACGTGTAATCAGGATGACTTCCTTCACAGAACCCATGTGCAAGGGAAGTCACATTTCTTGATTATTTTTTTTTTTTAAGATTTTATTTATTTGACAGAGAGAGACACAGCGAGAGAGGGAACACAAGCAGGGGGAGTGAGAGAGGGAGAAGCAGGCTTCCCGCGGAGCAGGGAGCCCGATGCGGGACTCGATCCCAGGACCCCGAGATCATGACCTGAGCCGAAGGCAGTCGCTTAACGACTGAGCCACCCAGGCGCCCCTCTTGATTATTCTTAATGCAATAAAATCTGGATCCGAACACTCCCCTTACCAAAGCCAGCGAGAAACTTAATATCGGTTGGCTTATGTAGATCCTCAAATTGGGAACAAGTCCTTTGTTCTTAAACTCTGTGGTTACTGCCCTTGATGCTGCTCCTTCTGCAGCCGATCCTCTGTAGGGGCTCAGTCTTCACCACCCACCAGAGCTACTGCCCACTTAGCAGGCCTGCTGTGAGGCTCATGCACCCCCAGATCTAAGCCTCTTTCATGTAAGCAGGGAATCAGTTTCTATCACCTGCCGAAACTTCAGATCCCACAGCTCACAGGAGATTCACCCCCTCTCTGGGCTGGAACTTTCTGCAAACCCATTCAAGCACCAGGTTCTAAAACTCTCCCACTCTTGAGTAGTTCTGGACGCTTTCTGCATGGACCCAGAATTCCCAAACAATGCCTTGTACAGGGGCAATTTCTTCAGGGACTCCAGAAATGTGAAGGAGATGTTGGCATCTCCTTAGGGTGAATAGAACCAGGACTTTAGGGGGAAAAAAAAAAAAAGACCTATCTTTTGCTAGAGTGTAAGGTGTTGGGGTGTATGAGAATAAAGCCCAAATTTATATGCTGACATATTTATAAACTACCAGGCATATGGTAAATATTCCAAGAGCATCACTAGTTTGCCAAATACCCCTTATTTGAGGGTTGGTGAACAGGAACAACAACAAAAATGTAGCTTATGAAAAAGAGAAACGGATATTTCTGGAGGCTGAAAAGGAGCCGACCTCTGAAACGGGCTTACCATAGGAAACAAAAGAGAGATTTAAGAGATCTTTGATCACTAGAAGACACAGTCTTTATGAATTACAGAAAACCACACACAGAGAAAAGATGCAGATGAAAAGTTAGGGAGATGATTCCTTTTCTTTCTTTTTTTTTTTTTTTAAGATTTTATTTATTTATTTGACAGAGAGAGACACAGCGAGAGAGGGAACACAAGCAGGGGGAGTGGGAGAGGGAGAAGCAGGCTCCCCGCAGAGCAGGGAGCCCGATGCGGGACTCGATCCCAGGACCCTGGCTGGGATCATGACCTGAGCTGAAGGCAGTCGCTTAACCAACTGAGCCACCCAAGCGCCCCGCTTTTCTTTTTTAATTAAGAAAAATTTATTTAGAAATACGTGAATTTATCCTATACAGTTCATTGCTTTCTTAGGTAGTTCTGTCATATAATAATTTTTTTGTAGTAAACGTTTAGTAAAGTATAGCACACATTTTGAAAAGCGAGCAACTTTTAAGTGCATAGTTTAATAAATTGCCATAGTGTTTATCCACTAGTGTTACAGAAGCCCCTTCCATTCCCAACTGCCTACCAGAGATAAGGAATTACCCACCGATTTCTAACACCAGAGCAAGATGTTTTCTTGCAAAACTGAACGTACTCTTACAATACACTTCTGGGTCTCTACCCAAAGGAGTTAAACACTTAGATCCACACAAAAGTCTGCACGTGGATTTTTAACGACAGCTTTATTTACAGTTACCAAAGCTTAGAAGCAACCAGCATGTCCTTCTGTAGATGAATGGATAAATAAGCTGTGGTACATACAGAAAACGGAATATTATTCAGCACTAAAAAGAAATGAGCTATCGAGCCACGAAAAGACACGTCAGAAACTTAAATGCATGTTACTATGTGAAAGAAGCCCATCTGAAAGGGCCACATACTGAATGACAGTCTGGAAAAGGCACAGTTCTGGAGGCAGTAAAAGGGTCAACGTTTGCCAGAACGAGGTGGGTGGGAGATGCAGAGGCAGAGCACAGAGGATTTTTAGGGTAGTGAAAATACTCTGTATGGTTTTCTTTCTTTTTTTTTTTGAGACAGAATGAGAGAGAGAGAGAGAGAGCTCATGAGAAGGGGGAGGGTCAGAGGGAGAAGCAGGCTCCCCGCCGAGCAGGGAGCCCGATGCGGGACTCGATCCCGGGACTCCAGGATCATGACCTGAGCCGAAGGCAGTCGCTTAACCGACTGAGCCACCCAGGCGCCCCCTGTATGGTTTTCTAATGATGGATATAGGTCACTATACATTTGTTCTAACCCTGTAGAACGTACAACACTAAGAGTGAACTCAAGGTAAACATTCAATGGACCCCGGGGGATTATGATGTGTCAATGTTTCGTCCTCGGGAAAAACGTACCATTCTGGTGAGCAGTATAGTTCATGAGGGAGGCTGTGCGGGTGTAGAGGCAAGGGGTATTTAGGAAATCTCTGCATCTTCTTCTCAATTGTATTGTAACCTGAAACTTCTCTTAAAAAAAAAAAACAAAAAAAACAGGTCTTAAAAGAAGTCAGCAAGAGGAGCTATGAAGGGGGCACCTGGGTGGCTCAGTTGGTTGGGCATCTGCCTTCGGCTCGGGTCATGATCCCAGGGTCCTGGGATTGAGCCCTGCAACGGGCTCCCTGCTCGGCGGGAAGCCTGCTTCTCCCTCTCCTGCTGCTCCCCGTGCTTGTGCTCTCTCTCTCTCTAATAAATAAATAAATTCTTAAAAAAATGAGCTATGAAGAGAGATGAGATAGATAAGAATGTATGGCCAAAAATGCAGTAGAAGAATTAAATGCCATCATCGTGGGTGTGGACATCAGCAAAACTGACCGTGTAGACAATGGAATCAATGATTTGGAGGTTAATCCTGCAAGGTCTACGGGAATGTATGGGAAAAGAACACTGAGTTAGAAATGAAACGAGTAAAGAATTACTGAAAAAAGAGCTACTGAATCCAATTGGGAATTCAATTTAAGAATTATAGTATTACTAAGGAGAATAAAAACCCAGAATAGAAACAGAAGTGATAACTTTACTGAAGAAAACATTTCCAAGCTGGAAAGAGACCAGAGTAAATAGACTGAAAAGGCTCACATATTTCAGAGAAAATCAATCTTAAAAGACCCACACCTAGACACACACTAATGACATTTTTTTTTTTTTAATTACAAGGACAAAACCCAGAAGTGCTGCAAGTATCCAGGTAGGAAATGATTAACCCCTCAAACAGGTTACTGATGGGAGAAAAATAGCAGCCTGACTTCTGACCTCTTTGTACCACTGTCAGAACACTTGGGAGAAGCATCTAGAAGAATTTTGTACTCAGCCCAGTTGACTTTCATGTGTACATGACCCCTTTTCCTAACACTTCCCAATATTCCCTCGCATCACAAAATACAACAATGAGACTGACTAGTACTCAAAAAAAAAAAAAGTAGTTATATCTAATCCACTATGCTAACTTAGTTCCCTGATGAGGTGCTAATGTTACATGTAAAAATCTATTTTTATGCTCCCGTTTCTCTTTGGTTTCAGTGATCCTGACATCGGGCAGTGCTAGTCTTATTTGCTGCTGAGAAAGGTCTGCTGCCCGAGGCCCATGACGTTTGAACTTCACCTCTCTCACTCCAAGGGTGGTCCTATTGTTTCCTTGCTGGTGGGACTTTACATCTTGGGGGTGTAGTGTTTGCTCAGGTGGAAGAGCTCAACATACCAAGTTTCTGCTCTGTGACTTCACTCCAAATGCCGAGACTTCAGTTTACAAATCATACTGAAAAATAATAGGCTCGGAGAGTTCAAAGGACTTTGTGTTCTTTAGTCCAGCTGCCCCTGTTTCTAGGTGAAGAAACAGAGACCCAGAAGGTTCCCATCACTTGTTTAGAGCCATAGAATCAGGTACTATTTGAGTTGGGACTAATGAGGCTCCTGAATTTTCTGCATTCACCACCAGGCAGGCACTGATGGGCAAGATCTATCGACAGGCCCACGCAAGCTAGGGTTCACAGTGAGGGAGAGGCTTATGTAGGCCAGTGCCCAGAGCCCATGGAATGGCCAAATGCAAAGCTAATACCCACTAATCAAAAGGCTAGTGAATTTCCAATATGTGGAGATGCACCTCCAACATGGCGCCTCAAAGCTGCTGACAACCAGAGGTAATCAGCGTAGAAGAGTCTGAGGACACAGGTGATGTGCCTCCAGCCAGTTCTTCTTCAGAATTCTTCAGAGATTTAACGTTTAAGGGCTCTAGTACGAAGAACATTTTCCTTCTAAACAAGCAGACTTGGCTCATGATACCTGGCATCCTGTCATCAAACAGGGGTCAAGGTCACAGCCTGCATTTGGAGATTCCATAGCTCTTTTACTTGTACTTGGGTAAGTCAGCAACTCGTTAAGTTGCAAAAGAGCTTAATCAAACAAATAAAAAGAAAATAAAAATAAGTTGGTTCATACAACCACATACCAGGAAGGCAGGGGTGGGATTGGTCCTAGGATTAAGTTCTCCACACTGTGGGGAACACTGCTACTCACTCTGTGGGCCAATACCTGCCCCACTTCAAGTGCAGAGAGGAGAGAAGGCATCTCTCCCCCTGACGTTGGTAAACAAAATTCCATGGGGGACACTGATGGACTGTTCACTGTGGCCAGAGAGATGGGCCAGCCTGGTTCCATGCTCACTTCTCTGTTGAGGAGCATTTTTTGTCACAGGAAATGGGTACAGGGCAGAGATCACGATAGGCAGTGTTTGATTATTATCTGTAGCAGGTTTCATACCTCGTGTGGAAGACAGCATGCTATCTTGAAATCCAAACCAGGAGGAAAGAAATTAGTATTTCCTCTCCTTTGCCTTCCCCTTCACCACCGTCACCAACCCCACTTCTGGAAGCTAATAAGATGCCGTCTCCTGGCCAGGAAGGACAGCCCAGAGCCCCTCCAGGGATCTTGGTGGTGCTCTCTCCCCTCCCTCCCATATGACAGTCACCAGCAGGGAGGGCAGAGGAATAGGCTCACTTGGTGCCAGGCAAGAAACAAATTCATCATGGTTTCATTTCAGATGAGGAGGAACCACCCGAGCTGGAGTCTCCAAGACAATGCGCCCATGTCTGATCAGGTGAGCAGTGCCGGCCACTCTGGTTGGCCCTTGGCTCCATCATGGGTGCAACTCATGCAGATCGAGAGCCGGAACTTCCATGGGGGAGATCCCTCTTGCCAGCTCTTCAGCTTCATTTCTGTCTTTATACTTTGTGGGCCCAATCTAAATGGTCAGGGCTTTCAGGTTTTTTTTTTTTTTTTTTTTTTTTTTAAGACTTTATTTGTCAGACAGAGAGAGAGGGAACACAAGCAGGGGGGGTGGGAGAGGGAGAAGCAGTCCCCTGCTGAGCAGAGAGCCTGATGCAGGACTCGATCCCCGGACCCTGGGACCATGACCTGAGCCGAAGACAGACACTTAACCGATTGAGCTACCCAGGCGTTCCCTGGGGCTTTCAGTTCTTGAGCTCAGTACCAGGCACTCTGCCTACTTTATACCAGGAGCCTGGAAGGTAGCTATTTCTATTAACTCCCCTTCAGAGGTAAGAAAACCAAGGCCCAGTGAAGTTAGCTAACTCTCCTGAGATCACACAGCAGCAGAATGCAGAATCTTGATTCAAAGTCAAATCTGTCCCCAAAGCCCATGCTACAGCTCATAGCAACCAGATGAAAAAGGCTGATAGTCCCACCTCAAGGACTTCTGGTCTTGCTTCCTCGGTTTGCTAAATTAAACTTCAGGGCCTTACCTGGCGCCCCAGCAGAATAAATTGTGGAGTTTGCAAGCATAGCCTTCAATATGGTTGGACCGCCAGGACAACCGCCTCATTCACAGGCAGGCAGTAACAGAAGGATAATTAGGTTCATGGTCGCTGTGGCTCAGGCTGGAGGGAGAGAGGTTTGTAACCTCCCTGGATGGCTGCAGCAGAGTGGGCCGGAAGGAAATCTGGGGAGGTGGAGAAGGAAACCACAGGGCTGGAGAAAAGGGAGGAAGACTGGGGACACGTGGGGAGGAAGGTTTCTGAGGCTTGTGCAGGGTAAGAGGGAAAGGCCACACAATGGATGAACAGATGCCAAACATCTCTGTTTTCAGGAGGAAGGCAGACATAGAAAGAAGTCCCCTGACCCCAAACAATTCTTAAGCACACCCTACATCCCGAGACAGCCTAAAAAATAAATAAGCGAAACAACCTGCTATATACACAGTGAAGGTAGGAAATTTCATAGTAAACCCCGAGGAATTCTTTTACTCAAAACTCCACAGTAAACCCAGAGGCATTCGTTTACTCAAAACTGCTTTAGGATGGGTGAATACCTTGGGGACAGGGCAGCTAGCAATCTGCTGGCTTCTCTGGCTTTATCACAACCTGGGGGCGCAGAGCTGCAATGGGCAAAAGGGGTGTCACACTTGGGTCTGTGGTTTGTGTAAGGGAGGGGAGGTTCCTGGTGACTGACGCTCGTCCTCTCATCTTTGGGCACCCCCTCCACAGCCCCCAGCCAAGGCTGGCCCTTGTCATACAGTGCGTGAAGCAGTGACCCTTGCAAGGCATCAGGACAGAGGTGGTGACTGGGGAGGGGGTGGGGGGGAAGCACAGTTGGCCAGTGGGTCATCCTGGACATGAATTTTATATTCCACGGACCTTTGTGCCTTGAGGGCTCCTGGGATCTCCAGAGAGATGATTTATTTTTTTATTTTTTATTTTTTATTTATTTTTTATTTTTTTATTCTTATGTTAATCCCCATACATTACATCATTAGTTTTAGATGAAGTGTTCCATGATTCATTGTTTGTGCATAACACCCAGTGCTCCATGCAGAATGTGCCCTCCTCAATACCCATCCCCAGGCTAACCCATCCTCCCACCCCCCTCCCCTCTAGAACCCTCAGTTTGTTTTTCAGAGTCCATCGTCTCTCATGGTTCGTCTACCCCTCCGATTTCCCCCGCTTCATTCTTCCCCTCCCGCTACCTTCTTCTTCTTCTTTTTTTTCTTAACATATATTGCATTATTTGTTTCAGAGGTACAGATCTGAGATTCAACAGTCTTGCACAATTCACAGCGCTTACCAGAGCACATACCCTCCCCAGTGTCTATCACCCAGTCACCCCACCCCCCCCCCCCCCCCACCACTCCAGCAACCCTCAGTTTGTTTCCTGCGATTAAGAATTCCTCATATCAGTGAGATCATATGATACATGTCTTCAGAGAGATGATTTTCTCAAGGGGGTCACACCAACCTCAAAGACATCCTACCCAAGCAAAAATTAAATTTAATTCTAATTCACTTCAATTTAAAACATGAATATGTGCCATCTGGCATTTTTATAAACGAGAGGAAATGTTGCAGAAGCAAGTACTGAAAATTCCAAGGCTTCCACGAACTCTGGGAAGGCACGAGTTTAGGGCTATAAGGATTCTGGAAAATTTTTTACTGGGATATGTGTTTCTAGTGTTTTTCTGATCACTGCTAGTTACGGAACAATGAGGCAGAAAAGAAGCACCTCCAGACCCTGGCTCATGCCACCAGCTGCCAACGAAGTTCTCTTCCTCCTCTCCCAGGGCAGGTGGAACGTGGGATGTGACTGCCCTCCCGGGGTCTTCGGGGGCCCCAGATTTCCAGCCTCACTCTATCTGCCAAACACTGAAATGTATTTTACCTAATTTTAATTTCAAATGTATTTAGTATCCATTTGTTTAAATCAGACCTTTTGATTAAAAGACAACCAAAACTGGATAAAGGAAGATCATTTTTTACATCTAAAGAAACATTGGAGAAAAGAGGTGATAAAGAAACAAGGAGAAACAATGAAGAAGCTTGTATGTTATGGCTCTCCAAAGTGCCTTGGCCAAAATGCTA
Organism: Mirounga leonina; assembly: GCF_011800145.1. NCBI lineage: Eukaryota > Metazoa > Chordata > Mammalia > Carnivora > Phocidae > Mirounga > Mirounga leonina. The sequence continues at coordinate 14,984,902 of NW_023270320.1, read as the reverse complement.
GTCCGGAGGGAAGGTTTCTGGGATCAAATACATCTGGAGACTCTGACAAACTGGTGACAAATCTGGAGACTCTGACAAACATTGGTGAGTCCCAGTGCTTGGGAGCATTCTAAAGGCTCTGACAAATCCTGCAGTGAGGAAAGCTGGCTATGTATATTTAACCTGGCATTTCCCAGACTGACCTGAGAACTAGTGTTTGTTGCAAAATTGCATTTTACTATATGGCAAGGAGTAAAGGTGAAAAAAAAAAAAAGAACATAATAGGTGAGCATGACTGAAAATTTATTTTATTTTATTTTTTTAAACTTCTTTTTTTTAAAGATTTTATTTATTTATTTGACAGAGAGAGATAGTGAGAGAAGGAACACAAGCAGGGGGAGAGGGAGAGGGAGAAGCAGGCTTCCCGCAGAGCAGGGAGCCAGATGTGGGGCTCGATCCAAGGACCCTGGGATCATGACCTGAGCCGAAGGCAGACGCTTAACGACTGAGCCACCCAGGCGCCCCGAGCATGATTGAAATTTTAGAAAATAAAGTCTAGCAGCATTGGGACCTTTGTTATGCGTGGTTTAATTCTGTGTAATGTTTGGCCTCCATAGAGAGCAAGGACAGAAACATTTTCCTAGGACTGGACAGTCAGAAGGGTGGCTTCTTCCATGCAAGGCTAGAAGCAAGCTGCAATGGAAGAAGTGGAACCAAATGGAAGAGATAAAATCAGAGTTCAAGGCTTATCAGTAAGGAATGAAAGCATACCAGAACAGCTGTTCTTGTGCAACACTCAAATGCTTCACTCGATACAGCTCTAGTACTAGACACAAACCCACCCACATTAACATTTTGTACACGTTTGAAAGGGACAGCTCTTTTTTTTTTAATTTATTTTTTATAGTTTTTTTTTTTTTTAAAGATTTATTTATTTATTTATTTGACAGAGAGAGAGAGAGCGAGAGCAGGAACACAAGCAGGGGGAGTGGGAGAGCGAGAAGCAGGCTTCCTGCCGAGCAGGGAGCCCGATGTGGGACTCGATCCCAGGACCCTGGGATCATGACCTGAGCCGAAGGCAGACGCTTAACGACTGAGCCACCCAGGCGCCCTTAAATTTATTTTTTAAAAGATTTTATTTATTTATTTGAGAGAGAGAAAGAGAGAGAAAGCACGAGCAGGGGGAGAGGCAGAGGGAGAAGCAGGCTTCCCGCGGAGCAGGGAGCCCAATGGAGGACTCGATCCCAGGACCCCAGGATCATGACCTGAGCCGAAGGCAGATGCTTAACTGACTGAGCCACCCAGGGGTCCCTGAAAGGGGAAAACTCCTACTTCTTTTGAAAACAGAAACACAGAGGAGAGAGCCATATAAAGATGGAGGCCGAAATGGGAGTGATGCAGCCACAAGTTAAGGGACACCTAGAGCCACCAGGGGCTGGAAGAGGCAAAGAAGACTCCTCTCCTAGAGCCTTCGAAGCAAGGCTGACCCTGCTGACACCTAGATTTTGGATTTCCGGCCTCCAGAACTGTAAGAGAATAAATTTCTATTGCTTTAAGCCAATATATATATATAATGGAGAAGTTTTTGTCTTTGTAGAATCAAAACTCATTCATTCACTCACTCATTCGTTCATTCAGTACAATTGGTTGAATGCCTATACGTGCCAGTCAGAGCTGAGGCTGCCGAGAGAGCAAGCCAGGATCCTTGTCGTGTCGGCTCTGACGCTGGACACAGCGATGGAAGCATAGAGCCACAGGCCACCACATTGGGATCTTTCATAATGGGATGACTGGGGCCGCTGGACTGAACCCAGGATGGCGTCGCCCATGTAGCTTCTCTGTTTTGATCCCAACAGCAACTAAACGGTGCTTTCTCAGTCGCTGAAGCAAACCAGCAGATGGCTGTATGTTTATAAAACCAAACATTGACTACTGGACTTGGCAATCTCTCTCTTCTGAAGGCTCTGGAAGCAGCTACCAGACAACACTCTGGAAGATGCTGAAAACATTAAAAGATGAAATGCGGAAACTCGGACTCCGGCTCTGGTGCTGTCCCACTATGCATCTTCTGTCACAGCGCAACATGGAGATCGCTCAAGGGTTTCTTGGGAGCATTGGACAGATTGACGAGGGCCTTTCAACTGCTCCTTCTATAAATGGTAAAATAGAAGGCTACTCACAAAACCTCTTTCTGGAGATGAAGGGTTTCTATCAAGTTACATGTTGGCCAAAGATGTGTTTGTAGAATTTGGCCCCCTTCGCCAAGAGAATGTGTAGTCTCCTTGTTCCTGGCCACATTTTAATGTTGCCTGCATTTTAGTCTATGAAGCTTCTGTCTCTGATACAAACACCATCCGTTTTAATAAAGGGATAATTGGGGTCATGGGCAGGGCACTTAGGTCTTTAGTAATCACATCCACACCACTTGGCCTAATCCTCTAAAATAAGCTATTCCTGGGGCGCCTGGGTGGCTCAGTCCCTTAAGAGTCTGCCTTCAGCTCAGGTCATGATCTCGGGGTCCTGGGATCGAGCCCCGCATTGGGCTCTCTGCTCACTGGGGAGCCTGCTTCCACCACTCCCTCTGCCCTTCCCTCCTTGCTCCCTTGCTCGTGCTCTCTCTCTCTCAAGCTCTCTCTCTTTCAAATAAATAAACAAAAACTTAAAAAAAATAAAAGAAGATATTCCTAAACCATAAAACTCTCAAACTGTGCATATTGACCTAGAGACACTCACAAACAATGAGAAGCAGCCTGAGAGTCACCAAAGGCACCTCACTGTCCAGTCACCAGCACCCCCCTAAAATCCCAGATTCGAAGGTCGCCTCTCAGTGGTGCTGCCATGGACGTGTTGTGGGAGCTGGACACCCAGCCTGTTTCTGAAGGAGCCAGGTTGAAGTTTCCGCTCCTGGTCCAGTAAGTAGGTACCGACAAATTTGGTTATAGAAATTTTGCACTTGAGAGGCTGGTGTGCCATCCGGGTGGAGTTGTCCATTAGGCAGGTGGATATTCAGGTCAGGAGGGACAGATTGAAGAGCTGGGTATATGGCCGTTGTAGTTGAAACAGCAGAAGAGAGCGTTAAGGGAGAGAGAGCACTGAAATGCAGAAATCAACTAACAATCTCTGAGCCTGGACATTGTGCACTGTAATGTACCAGACACTTTGCTAGTCTGAGGGCCTAGAAAACACCAGCATTTACAAGATTAAACGAGGAGGCAGACAGTGGGAAACCGCATTCAGCAATGGCAGAGAGCAGATCTACCAATTACCACCACTCTTCCTCATTCTACCCACTGCAGACATCACTAGTCGATCGTGACAATTTTCTCAGAATCCTTCCCAATACCATGCTCCAGGAAGCAACGCTAATTATCAGATTTGGCTCTTGAGAGAAAAACTCTTTGCTATCTTTGGTGCCATGGAAGCCAAGAGAAGAAAGGCCTGTACAGAGGAGAGGGTAGGTGGGAGCCATTTTTCATACTGGAGATGTAGAAGAGAACAAAGCCTGAAAAAAGCCAGCTGGGCTAAATGAATAGGTCTCATGGACCCATAGGAGAGCAGCAGGTCTGTGGTCAGAGTGCAGGATTCAAGCAGATGTTGGCATTCCTGTCTGCTGCCTGCTCAAGGGAGCACTGTGCTTGGAGCCAGCAAGTTTAGACTGTAATGGGCAAGTTCCTAATAACCGACAGTGATGCTTCATCTCAAGAAATAAAAATAGATTTTGAGAAGCAGTTAACAATTACATTTGCTCTCTGTGGATAAAATTTCACTTAATTTCCCAACCCCATCTTAAGAGTACAATAAGCACCTTATCTCTAAGTTGTATTAGATTGGCCATATGCATGTATGCATTTTGTTTTCATATTCCACATTTGCATTCAGGGGACACTGGAAAAGCTTTAAAGAAAATCCCCAAACGCAAGTGGCTGCCGATGGTGGAAAAGCATATGTCAACATCTTCTGCTTTCTGTATCTATAACATTTGACATAAAACACATAAGACAAAACCTGGGATGGCCCGGAAATGGACACTGTGAGGGATTCGATCCCAGGAATCATCCCATCTCCAGCTCTATCTTGGGTTTGACCTTAGGCGAGTTGGTTAACTTCTGTAGTCCTTTATTTCTTCATCTGGAAAATGAGATTCCTGGCCACAGGTATTCTAGTTGAGAGAAAGTCTATGATTCATCAGTGGCCAACCCACCTTTACCCCCCAGGTGAGTCCTCATGAATAATTTATATACACCTGCAGGTCAGCTCTGTGAAGAATCAAGTTTCCCCTATTTGTCTGCTTCCAGTGGAATTAAAACTCCCTGTCCCCTGCCATCTAATAATACACCCAAAGTCTGTAGAGGTAAGAGTTGATGATGTCAAAGGTGCTTTCAAAGTCCAACATTTCCAGGAAGGGACCTATCAATATTAACTAAGTGCTGGCAGATCTCAGGATTCCTTAGTTATTCTAAAAAATGTGCGAGCTCACTCATCGTGTGTGCCCATGAAGAATTTGGATATACCTGCAGATTTGGTTACTGTATCAGATGGGCCACATCCAAAGGCCACAACACTCTGCTTCCTGAATTTCAAGTGTGTTCTTTTTTTTTTTTTTTTTTTAATTATTTATTTATTTATTTGACAGAGAGAGACACAGTGAGAGAGGGAACACAAGCAGGGGGAGTGGGAGAGGGAGAAGCAGGCTTCCCGCGGAGCAGGGAGCCCGATGCGGGGCTCGATCCCAGGACCCTGGGACCATGACCTGAGCCGAAGGCAGACGCTTAACGACTGAGCCACCCAGGCGCCCCTCAAGTGTGTTCTTACTGAACATTCTGATGAATACCTAAAGAATTAAGTGAGTTCCTAGCCAAAACCATTACAGTCATTGGGTAAACTGGAAAAAAGGTAACACAGTATTGCATTGTCATTATGAACCCTAAGTGATAAATCAACCATCAGGGTTTCATGCTGGCCCATGCATTTCTTTGAATGTTGTACAGTGAGGAGATGTGAAGGGACACAGAGAAGGGAAAGGGGGAAACATTTGGACTCCATCCAGAGACAAGCATCCCTCAGAGCTGATATTTTTGCATGAGGGATGGGTGAGCTCTCAGCTCTTTGGTCCCTGGACTTGTCTTCTGCGTCTCTGCTTTCTTTCCATTGTCGTCTCCAGGGTCTGCTTCCTCTGTCCATCCATCAAAGGCCGGTATTCCTCAGGATTCTGTCCTTGCTCTTCCTTTATACATAGAGTATTTACCCTTCCAAGGCTCACTCATTTTTCTGGACTTAAAAATGCCTCTGTTGGGGTGCCTGGATGGTTCAGTCAGTTGGGCGTCTGCCTTCAGCTCGGGTCATGATGCTGGGATCCTGGGATCGAGTGGGGAGTCTGCTTCTTCCTCTCTCTCTCTCTGTCAAATAAATAAAAATCTTTAAAAAAATGCTCCTGTTGCTGATGAGACCTGCACATCCTCCTGGTCCCTGAGCATTCCCCCTGGGAGCACAGAGATGGGGGTGGGGGGGAAGCATGAGTCCACCTGCCCTCCAGCCACTTGTGATCTAAAGCTCCATGAGGGGCACCACCAGCCAACCCATTCTCTGAGCTCGAAACCTGGATGCACTTCAGACTTCTTCCCTCTTACCCGTAACAGGTGATCAGATCTTTTCTGACTTTCCTTTTCCTTGCTGTCACCTTCTCTCCATCTTAACTGCTGCTGCCTTCACGTGGGGCTTTGATCGTCTCTCACCTGAACTATTTCCATAGTGATAACTGATGTCGCCACCCCCACCTTGCCCCCTCCACTGCAGCCAGAATGATCTTTGTCGAGTGAAAAGCAGATCATGGTTTCTTTTTGCCATGTCTTTCCTTGGCTCTATAAACTCAGTCCTTTATTTCTAGCCCCCGGAACTTCTTGTGTCTTCCTCTGGCAGTTTCAAGCTTCTCTACCTCCTCTGCTTCTGCCCCTGCCTGGATAGCCTCTTCCTTTGTCTGTCTGGTGGGCTCTTGTTCATGCTTCAAGACCCAAGTCGAGTTGTACACTCTCTGTGAAGACAACCTTGACCCCAGCCCACCACCCTCTTCTCTACAGGACATACTATGCCTTGTTCTTGCCTCCAGCACTTACTGGCCTTTGGTTGGGTGTGGTAGCAGGGCAGACAGAAGCTGGGACTGTGATCCTCTGAAGACTCACTCGCATGTCTGCCATCTGGGCTGGGAAGTCTGTAACAGCTGGGGCTGCTCAAGAGGCAACTCTTTCTTTTTATGCCTCTCAATGTCAGAATAGCCTGACTTCTTATATGGCAGCTCAGAGATCCAAAGATGCATGGAGGGAGGGAGGGAGAGAGACAACCAGAAGCCATTTAGCCTTTTATGACCCACCCTCAGAAGTCTTGTGATGCCGTATTGGTCCAGGCCATTACAAAGGCCTGCCCAGGTATAGAGGAGAGGACATAGACTCTACCTCTTAATGGGAGAGTGGCAATGTTCTGGAGGAGCATGAGGGTCTGGAAATATTATTGTGAGCATTTTTGGAAAATACCATCTGCCACATTTTCTTCATTAACAAGGTTTCATCTTACTGTGAGTTCTTGGTTATCATCATTCCACTGAACAAGCGCCCTAGTAAATAATACCTTGACATATCTGTGACAGATGGACTTCGATGATGGAAAAGACCATCCAGAGTCACCATGAGGCACCCAAGCATCTGCTGAACCACCAGAGTGCCTGAGATTTTTCAGAGTCACCCATGGATGATACTCAGTTGCTCTCCACTAGGAACTAAAGGAATTGGGGAGGCATTTGGCCTTCCAGTCTGTTCGGCCACAAACTAGCTTTGTGGCCTTAGGCAACCTGTGGGTCACTGGATCTTCATATAAAAATCAGGGGCTGACCTAAATCCTGCATGGAGCCATTCTGTGGTTGGACTGGTATAAACCTGATTCTGCCAAGTCCCAACGGTTACCATAGAGATGTTTTCCGCTATGTGGCTCTTAACCTGGATTGTTTGTGGCCATCTCCTCTTGGTGGGAACCAAAGGAACCACAAGTCTACCAACCATAGACACCTGGTCTATGCAAAAGTGGAGAGAAATCATCCCACGGCTGAGGAGCCACTGGAAGGAGAAGAGAATGGAGAGAGAAGAAACAGAGAATAGACAGAGAAAAGGCAGACTGATTAAAAGGTTGTTGAAGTTGGCATTGGCTCAGCGTGACCAGGGCTGGTGACCTCGGCTGGTCTCCCTGGTAAAGATACAGAAACTTTAATAAACCTTGCTTTAGCTTGCGTCTCTCTCTGCTTTGCCACCCCCCACAACAGCTGTTTCACCACTTCTAGGTTACAATATTTAACATAAATACACAAGATTTGCTAGGCCAATTTATCCCATGGAGGAGACCCTTGGGTGGTTGGAATTAAATCAGAATTTTTGTTACGGACTTGGCTTGAGTTGATACTTGCCCATCTGGCTGAAACGAGAGGCATATTTTTCTGTTGTGCAAATGAATACTACTAATAAAGATGAACAAGTCAACACCAACATTGCATAAGAACTTAGGTGGTTCAGAATTTTAGGGAAAAGAAGTAGTTTGTTCACTGTCACTTAAAGCAGAAGCATAGTGTGTTCTACAGGTTTTTACTGTCTTGCTGGACCCATACAAATAGGCAGGTAAATAATTGTAAAGAGAAAGGGTCTAATGACAATAGTTCGAGAAGAGTGACAGCAGTTTCTACCAAGACAGCCTTGCAGCTTCTGTGGATTCCGCTCAGTACCGTGACAAGCCTGGCATCCCCATATCTCCCTATGGATTATTCATTTCAAATAACATATATTGTGTGCTTTCCAGTAGGTCCTGTACTGGGGACACAGCCACTAATAAAATGTTCTCCCCCCACCAAATTTATTGTGTCCCTTAAAGTAATACATGTATATTAAAGAAAATTTGGGGGAAAAAGATCTAATATAACAGCTGGTAGCATTTTGATGTATTTTCTTCCTGGGTACATAAAATATGTATGTGGTTGTAATAATGCTGAATATAAAACATTTTATTCTGCTTTTTCTGAATGAGGTCATTTTATTAACGCTAGCGGCTAGGATGCAGCAAGGCAGAGGGAAGAGTTTCTCGGAACTTTCCAAAGTCCGAAGCAGGTTGATAAATCAGGGCAAATGAGGGCCTTGAGTGTTTTGAGAAATCACCTTAAGTGTTTTGCTTGTTTGTTATTCTAAGATGTTCACCACACCCCCCATTCCCCACAACACAAACCCACCGGAGTATTTTCCAGGGAGCCATGAGCTAAGGATATGCTAACAATTCAGTCTGACACCACCCGCTTAGACACAGTTTCTAAGGAGTCAGCTGCGAGGCCAGCTCTCCACCTCCTCCTGAGGACACAGGTGGTCATGCTGGGTTACAGGCAAAGAGCCCCCCACCATTGGAAGTGCTACCTTTCTCTCTCTCTCTCTCTTTTTTTTCTTTTTAAAGCTTCTAGTGCTGCCCAGGGAGTGGTGATTATTTGAGGCTCTAGTCCTGCTCATTCAGGGTTGCCTGATGGAGTGTTGCATCAGATGCTAAAGAAGCCCTTTCCACTCTGTTCAGATATCAGTTGTCAGTACATAAAATAATAAAAGCTTACAAATAACTCCTTGCCGGTGGGTGGTAGGGGACCCAGTCCAAACCCATAAAACAACGCCAACTTGCAGCAGAGTTCAGAACCTGTGAGGAGACGCCCCCCGATGCCTCCGCCTGGAGTTGGTCTTCCTCTATAATTCTCATTTGATCTACCTGGGCACCAGGTGTGCAGAGCTTGGGGCTTGTGCATTCTGGGAGCCCTCTATATAGGAAGCAAAGAAATGAATAATACAGAGCTTGGTGCAAGATTTTGGAAGGGTCCCAGGCAAGTGAGAGGCCTCTTCTCTTGACTTTCTTAAATTCACACGAACCTACCCATGGCTGTCACCTCTGCAGTCCTGCCCTGGGAGAGGTGGCCTCTGGATCTCCAAGTGCTCCCAAGTCAGAGGGGTCAGGGCGGAGCAGGGAATACTTTCTCCCCAGGTTGGCTGGTATTTTCAAAATGAACATAAGCAAAATGCCAGGAGGAGTTAGAGAAAATAAAGATGATGTAAAAATTGTCAGGATTCCACGGTGAAGTGTCTGAGTCCGCAGAGAGAAGTGGAATTTCCACACTAGCCCTGAAACCTCTTAAATGGCAAGAGCTACATTATGGCCCCAGAGAACTCATCCAACTTTTTGTGAGTCTCGTCTCCTGGTCTTCCTGCTCCCACGTGATGAGTATCCTCTGTGTCCCTGGTCTCAGGAGGGGCTGGACTGGTCTTGCCCTCTCCTGATATCACTACAAATTCCTGTCCTGACAGAGATCAGAACATTCAGGGAGTCAAACCTCAGAGAGGTTCTGTCCCCTGCAGGGGGTTTCCTGCTGAGATCCTCATGTATTAAATGGGGGGGAGGGGCATAAGTAAGGTGTTTATAATGGTGCCCAGCACCTCCTCAGTGCTGTGTGTCATTATTATTACTAATAGTCCAAGGGTGGCTGACCTCGGTGATTAATAAAAAGGGCTTTTGAAGAAAGTCCAGATTCATCCATCAGCTCCGAGTTCCCTTTCCCACGCAGCGAGCATTGTGCTTTTAAATGGCCATCCACAGAGGGTGCAGAGCCCAGGGGCTGGCACCATATATTAACACACATAACAAGTCATCAAATACATGGTCAGGAGTGGTGGTGGTGATCTTTTGGAGAGGCTCTGTGCTTGCCTACACAATCTAGGGTCCGTTCTAACAAGGCAATTCCTACAGGGTTTACCTCACCATATAACATTTGAGATTTCCTCTCTGAGACTGTCAGGCATCTCCTAAATCTAACTCAACATATTGATTGTGACATTTATTGAGCTACTACTATGTGCAAGGCTGTGGGCTAGGGACAGGTAAGGTATATGAGATCACTATAACAAGACCTAAATTATTGTATACGTATTAAGTCCCAGGCACCACATGATGTGCTTTATGGGCTCATTTTATGCTCAGAGTAGTCTTTAAGGTAGAAATGCTTAACCCTATCATAAAAAGGAGAAACACAATGAAAAAGTTTAAATAATTTTTCCAAGGTCATATTCTCATGGCTATTGGAGATGGAATTCATACCCTCCTCCCCTGCTTTAAACTGTACCTTTCTTCTTTTTAAAACCACTCGAGAGGGGCGCCTGGGTGGCTCAGTCGGTTAAGCAGCTGCCTTCGGCTCAGGTCATGATCCCAGGGTCCTGGGATCGATTCCCGCATCGGGCTCCCTGCTCAGTAGGGAGCCTGCTTCTCCCTCTCCCTCTGCCTGCCTCTCTGCCTACTTGTACTCTCTCTCTCTAATAAATAAATAAAAATCTTTAAAAAAAAAAAAAATAAATAAATAAAACCACTCGAGAGTCCTTTCCTGTCCTTAAGGAGATCATAGTTTTGGAGAAACAATGAATTGCTGTCTTGTTACTTCAGCATCTCTATGTGTCCTTAATTGGATAGATTTTGAATCAAAATGAGTAAGTAGATGGTATTATTTCCTGGATTGAAAAGCAGATGGGATTATAGATATTTCTTTGCTATTTGGAATTCATTTTTATTATACAAGTAGTTTGTGCTTATTGAAGAAAATCTTTTGAATGAGGAAGTTTATTCATATAAAAATAATTAGTTAGCCATAATGGTATTGTCCAGCGATAGCAATTGTGAACATTTTGGTGTACACCTCCTTGTTTTATTTACATCTGATTATTTGTTCATAAAACCAGAATCCTATTACATTTTTGGCTTTACGATCTACTTCTCTAACTTAACATTGTATCATGACTATCCCCTTGAAATAGTTAAAGAACAGTTTGAATAAATATTCCGTAAAACACAATTCTGATGACTTCCTAATATTCCATCATGCGGCTAGACCATAATTTATTGATTTGTTCCTTAATTTCCTTACTTGTGGAGACAAGGTCTTTGTAAAGGAGTGTGCATTTTGTGTGTTGAAAAAGGGCGCCTGTCAGTTTGGTGGAAGGAAGGCTGAAATCAAGCTGACACCCTCCTTCCTAGGACACACACACATCCGTAGGCTACAGAGTGGGGATGGGGGAAGGGTGCAGGCCAAAGAACATTTTTTCTAATTAGCGCAAAGGCCCTAGAGGCCAGGGGCAACCTTGATGATAGATAATACTTTGCTGAATTGAGCACAGAAAAGTCTTAAATATTATCTGCTCTTGGCAATTTCTACCAGCAGAAACTGCAGTCACCGGCATTAAATTCTGTGCCTCTTTTGTCAAATGAAAAAAATTCCTTATTTTTATTCATTATGAAATGATCCCCATAAGTCTAGTCACCATGTGTCCCCATACAAAGCTATTGCAATTTTATTGACTATATTTCTTATGCTGTACATTACATTCTCATGATTTATTTATTTTAAAACTGAAAATTTGTATCTTTTAATCCCCTTTGCCTATTTTGTCCATCACCCCCACACCACTCCCCTGTGGCAACTATCAGTTTGTTCTCCATATCTATGAGTCTGTTCCTGTTTTCATTTTCTTTCTTTTTTTTTAATTCCACATGTAAGGGAAAAAATAGTGTATTTATCTTTGTCTGACTTATTTCACTTAGCATATATACCCTCTAGGTCCATCAATCAATGTTGCAAATGGCAAGATCTTATTTTATCTTATATATTATGGTAATATTCCGCTATATATATGTGTATATAATATCTTCTTTATCCATTCATCCATCGATGTACATTTAGGTTGCTTTACTTCCATATCTTGGTTATTATAAATATTGCTGCAATGAACATAGAGGTGCACATATCTCTTCAAATTGATGTTTTCATTGTCTTTGGATAAATATCCAGAAATGCAATTGTTGCATTATATGTTAGTTCTATTTTTAGTCTTTTGAGAAACCTCCATACTGTTTTCCATAGTGGCTGCCCCAGTTTGCCTTCCTACCAACAGTTTATGAAAGTTCCCTTTTCTCTGCATCTTTGCCAACGCTTGTTATTTTTTGTCTTTTTGATAATTCCTATCTGACAGGTGTGAGGTGACATCTCATTGTTGTTTTGATTTGCATGTCCCTGATGATGAGTGATGTTGAGCATCTTTTCATGTGTCTCTTTGTCATCTGGATGTCTTCTTTGGAAGAATGTCTATTCAAGTCCTCAGCCCATTTTTCAATTAGGTTTTCTTTTTTATATTAACTTGTGTAAGTTCTTCATACATTTTGGTTATTAACCTCCTATTGGTTGTATGATTTGCAAATATCATCTTCCATTCAGTAGGTTGCTGATTCGTTTTGTTGATTTTTTCCTTCACTGTGCAGAAGCTTTTTAGTTTGATGTAATTCCCTTTGTTTATTTTAGTTTTTGTTGGCCTGGCCTGAAGAAACTGGTCCATAAAAATATTGCTAGGAGCTTACTGCCTATGTTTTCTTCTAGGAGTTTTGTAGTTTCAGGTCTTACATTCAAGTCTTTGATCTATTTTGAGATTAATTTTGTATATGATATAAGATAGTGGTCCAGTTTCATTCTTTTTTTAAAGAAAATTTTTATTTATTTATTTGAGAGAGTGAGCAAGAGAGAGACAGCATGAGCGAGGGTAGGGGCAGAGGGAAAGGAAGAAACAGACTGTCAAGTTGAGCAGGGAGCCTGAGTCAGGGCTCAATCCCAGGACCCCGTCTGCTGAAGGCAGACGCCCAACCGACTGAACCACCCAGGCATCTGTCATTCTTTCAAATTTTTTTTTTTTTTTTTTTTTTTAGAGAGAGAGAGAGCGTGAGGGGAGGGGCAGAGGGGGATAGAGAGAATCTTAAGCAGACTGCACACCCAGCAGATCCCAGTGTGGGGCTCAATCTCATGAACCTGAGATCATGACCTGAGCAGAAATCAAGAGTTGGACACTTAACCGACTGAGCCACCCAGGTGCCCCAGGTCTACTTTCATTCTTTTGCATGTGGCTGTCTAGTATTCTCGACACCATTTATTGAAGAGTCTGTCTTTTCCCCCATTGTATATTTTTTCATCCTTTGTCATAGATTAATTGACAATATACACATGGGTTTATTTCTGGGCCCTCTATTTTGTTCTGTCAATCTATGTGTCTGCTTTTATGACAATGCCATCCTGTTTTGATTACTATCACTTTGTAGTACCTCCAGCTTTGTTCATTTTTCTCAACATGGCTTTGGCTATTTCGGGTCATTTATGGCTCCCTGCAAATTTTAGGATTCTTTATTCTAATTCTTTGAAAAATGCCATTGGTATTTTGATGGGGATTGCATTGAATCTGTAGATCATTTTGAGTAGTGTGGACATTTTAACAATATTAATTCTTCCAATCCATGAGCATGATATATTTTTCCATTTATTTATGTCATCTTGAATTTCTTTCATCAATGTCTTTTTAGTTTTCAAAGTATAGTTCTTTTACCTCTTTGGTTAAATTTATTTCTAGGTGTTTTATTCTTTTTGATGCAATTGTAAATGGGATTGTTTTCTTAGTTTCTCTTTCTGATAGTTCATTATTAGTGTATAGAAACACAACAAATTTCTGACTCTTTTTTTTTTTTAAGATTTTATTTATTTATTTGAGAGAGAGAGAGAGAAACAGCATGAGAGGGGATAGGGTCAGAGGGAGAAGCAAATTAATTTATTAATTTATTAATTTATTAGTTCTGATAGTTTTGTGTGTGTGTGTGTGTAGTCTTTTTTATATATAGTATTATGTCATCTGCAATAGTGACAGTTTTACTTCTTCCCTTTTAACTTAGGTGCCCTTTATTTCTTTTTCTTGCCTAATTGCAGTGGCTAGGACTGCCAATACTATGTTGAATAGAAGTGGTGAGAGTGGGCACCCTTGTCTTATTCCTGATCCTAGAGGAAAAGCTTTTAGCTTTTCACCATTGAGTGTGATGTTAGCTGTAAGTTTGTCATATATGGCCTTTATTATGTTGAGATATGTTTCTTGTATACCCACCCTGTTGAGAGTTTTTATCATAAATGGATAATTAAATTTTACCAAATGCTTTTTCTGCATCCATTGAGATAATCATATGATTTTTAGCCTTTGTTTTGATAATGTGATGTTTCATGTTGATTATTTGTAGATTTTGAGCCATCCATGAATTCTTAGTCCTAGAATAAAGCCCTCTTGATAATGGTATATTGTCCTTTTTACATATTGTTGAATTTGATTTGCTGATATTTCATTGAGGATTTTTTCATCTATGTTCATCAAGGATATTGTTTTGTAATTTTCTTTTTTGGGGGTGTTTGTCTGATTTTGATCATTTGTTTTTTTTTTTTTTTTACTACTAATTCCTCTGCATCATTTTTTTAAACATAGTTATAGTTACTCAGAATCATAGTTCTGCAGGTAATGAGAGTTTTTCCATTTCCCTTTTATTTCCACAATGCAATGTCATGAGTATTTTAAATGTGGTAAATACATACAACCATTAAAGATCATTTTTGCAATGGTAATTATTACAATAATAATTATTGTAAGTATACTAACATAGTCCACACAACAATGCCAAATTTTTAGGTTTATGTAATTCCAGGGAATTCAAAGGACTTCTGTGCATTTGAGAGATGTGATTGTCATGCTGAGCAGTGTTGAACCTTTCCCAAAGTGGTATCAGCAGGGGCAGAAGGTTGTCATAGTTTTATAATGTCCTGCTCCATTAGAGGGGATAATGCAGAATTATAAAGGGGAAAACTAGTGGGGGTTATGGAGATTCTTTTTAGATTAAGAATTAAAATGACATTTATTTTGGAAATGTTTCTCTGCCTCTGCCACAGGAAACATGTTGGACTATAAATTACCTAATACATTTTGCATGTCCCTGAGTTTTGGCTAATGTACCAGTATGTTTATGAGAACATCCATTTACATGATATAAATCTGCTCTGAGCACAGCTCAGAGACCAGACACCCTGGTTTGGAATTACTGCTGTTGTCCAAAACAACATCTGGGAGCAGGTCTCAAAGGGGCTGCATCTGACTATTTTAATCCTCTGCTTTGGACAGAGAGGCTGCAAATGTGAAGACCAGTGCTTGGTGCTTGCTTAGGGTCAGATTTTCATTTTCTTTCTTTCCTTCTCTTTAATTCCAGTATAGTTAACATATACTATTATATTAGTTTCAGGTGCACAATATATCAGATTTTCATTTTCAGCCAAGAAATGCTAGGGAAATACAGATGAACCATGACTTAATAGAAAGGTTAAAGTATGGATACTTGCCAGTAGTCTGCAGTAACAATAGCAACTTCATCTTATTTTTCCACTAAGGAGTGTGAGTTTTAGACATTCCTAAAAGTTAAAGAAACACATGACAGTAATGATAGCCCGTGAATCAGGGTGGAATCATGTAGTTCTTTGAAGGATCGCACTTGAATTTCAGTTCAATTTGCACTGTAATAATAAATGTTGGCCTTCGTGTAGAAAACTGATATAAGACAAGCATTCTAAGTACTGTTCAATTGTTTTAACAGATAAGTGTATGTGTGTGTGGTGTGTGTGTGTGTATGTGTCATGGGGTCAGCCTCACTGGAGCTTGTCAGGAGTAGGTATATGGAGTTTTCTGTTTGTTTTCTTTTTCTTTTCCTTTACCTTGTAAGAGTTGCACGTCTGTGTAATAAGCGGACCAGTTTGAAATATTGGACATAGCAGAAAGGGAAGCAGGGGAGTAAAATTTAGGATCTCTTATGAGCTAGGTAATTTGGTAAGTTGCCTCAGCTCTCAGAGTCTCGGTTTCTCGATAGGGATGTGGGGGCACCTGGGTGACTCAGTCGGTTGGGCGTCTGACTCTTGATTTCAGCTCAGGTCATGATCTAAGGGTCATGAGATCGAGCCCTGCATTGGGCCCTGTCCTTAGCAGAGTCTGGTTCTCTCCCTCTCCTTCTGCCCTTCCTGCACACTGTCTCTCTCTCTCTCTCTCTCTCTCTCAAATAAATAAGTGAATCTTAAAAAAACAAAAAGAATAGGGATGCAGGTTATCAGGAGGATTAAAATGTCAAACTTCTACGACAGTGTTGATCACCATTAACACATAGACACGAGCACATGGTCATCACCACCACAGGACAAGGCTGGGAATAGGTTCTTGCCCCCACCCTGCAGCTCTCATTGCTGCCTCGTATTGCCCAAACTGAGAGAAAGCCAGGCAAGCTGGGCCCTCTTACTTAGTTACCACCAGTTAAGACTGTGAGAAGGTCGGGGAACCCCCAAACCTACTTGGGGCTCAGCTTTCTCAATACTAAAATGAAGGGAAAGAACTGGAGACGGTTCATGGTCCTTTTGGATACAAATTTGTTTGAGTCTAGAAATAAATGTCAGGAGATAACAAATGGGATCCTGCTTCCTCACCTTTGGGGATGAGCAGAGATAATGACTTAGCACTTAGCACTTTGGCCAATGCGGCTGGCTTTTCCCCAGCCTGTTTTCTTCCCCTCTCTGGTTTTGACCTTTTGATATTGAGCTGTCAGGAAGCTGATCAATGATACACTTTGGATGGCTTGTTTTGTCAATATAAGGTGCTAAAGAGCCACTTTTCCTTTTCCTGTAAACAAGCGCTTGCTTATGAGCCCAAAGGGGACTGCAGAAAGCAATGTGTCCTCTGTCAACACACAAACACACACGCACACACAGAGTGATGATACACTTTGAGTCCCAAGAAAGAAGATGAGTTGCAGAGTGACCACATGAGACGCTGTAACTTACGCCTCTTTCCTGATTAACATTCAAATTCTATTTCAAAGTTTTTGTCTTTAGTGACACCCCAGGGGCTTATGTAAAACTTCAATAGGGTGACCTTTCCGGTACTTTGTCCTGAGTGCCTACAGTAGCTGAGTTGCCCCTGCCTGGCCTTCCTAGGGATGGAAGGCAAGCATTATAAGTATAATTCAATTGTTTTAACAGTTAAGAGTGTGTGTGTTTGTGTTTCCAATAACAGTAAGTGGAGAGTAAATAACTCACCTTGATTTCATCCTAGGGGGAAGGCGATTTACTCATGATTTCAGGAAGCAATAAACGCTTTGTCTATTTTTCTCCTCTGTCCATGGACAACATTGCCATCTGATAGGACATTTCAGTTGTCATGGTGTCTAAGTAGCTTTTGCTCTAACTCTGTCCCATCCACTTGGGGATGCAGGAAGGCAAACTCATATCCCTTGAGAGCCAACCTGGCCCAATGCCCTGCTTTCAGTCTGCCTTTTGACCGTGTGAGTCTGATGATAGTCTCCCTGCAATACCTCTAGGAGCTGAGATGCCGCAATCTTTATTCATCACCTGCTACAATGTCGAATGGGAACTTGTGTGTTTGAAGTGAAGGTTTGGAAGGGAATGTTATTTTCCCTAACACCAAAAAATACATCTGAGTATTCCTAAACACTTCGAAGTAAATGTGTGGATGAATATTAATGGAAATACTGTGTCTTTGATCAATTAAACAAATAAGGGCAAGGGAAGAAAAGTTGTGGGAGCTTCCCACATAATCACCAATTTTAAAACCCAAAAGCTGTTTGGAAAAAAAAATTTTAAAGGCAAGACTCAACTGCCTTACTTCAAATCCTACATTTGAGCTGGAAAAGTCAATGGTAAATTTTTCCAGGAATCTTAAATCAACTTCCTTAATAAAACTCTTTAATCCAAAATGCCCTCCCCCCTGCCCCTGACTGTAGAATTTACAATAAGACCTTTTATTACAATTATGAACATAGGACACTGGAAAGTATCTTAGATTTGACAAGCAAAACTGTAATACTGTCCTCAAGAATTCTCTTATTAAAATGCACACACGCACTCATACTTGGGATTTATTGGTCTTTTGTCTTGTTGCATTAAGTTCTTAAGCTGATTTTTGATATTACTCCTGTGGCATTTTAAAGCTTTTGTGCTTAAACTGCACATTCTTCTCCAAGCAGAGATATTTCAAGATGAAGTAGACAGCATTTTATAGAATTTCAAAGAGATATGCTGGCTAAGTGATGAATGAATGTATTTACTGCATAAAAGAGCAATCAAATGGGCCAAGATTTTTCTCCTGCAACCAGATTTTTTTTTTACACTTCGATAATATATTTTAATATTGTCTCCTCTTTGGGACAGTGTATATGGAACAGGCTGTGTTTTCCCCTTATTTCTCTTGCCTGAGGGTCAGAACGACAGCTGGACACAAGCAGGGTGGCGAGCCCTGCCTACTTTGCTCTCTGTGCCCTTGCCTGTCTGCTGGCTCCTGTGTTCCAGTATTTGCAGACAGCTCAGAGGCTTCCTTGAAGCTCTTCCTCTCCTTTCTGTTCTATTTCCTTCCTTTAGCCTGTTCTCATTTGTTGACCAGTTAACCGGCCTGCAGTGTTTCCGGAGGTAATCTGCTGAATTGGTGTGACTAGCTCTCAGGGAGATGGTTGTGGCGCCTCACTAAATCAATACATATAGTAGGGGAGGAGACAGGTGTCAGAAAACACTGGGCCACTAGGACTAGAATTGCTGGGTACTAAGTATTAGCATTTTTAGAACTGCGGCAAGAATGAGGAATGGAAATCCACTTTGCGCTCTCTGGCAATCTTAAGGAGGGGAGATCTCAGTTGACTGTTTTGCTGTTATGACCCTCGGAAAAAGGAAGGACAGTCTGTGCTTTGCCTGGTGCAACAAAATCAGATCAATATTGGCTTGAACCCGTACTCCAGACCACAAGTGAAATGGAGGTGTAGCTGGGGGTGCTGAAGAGCATTTGCTATGGGTAGGAGAGCTTTAAAAAACAAGTGGAAACCACAGTGGAATTTCAAGCACAAGGTGGCCTGTGATCAATGATCTGGTGAATGCTTTAGATCTTGATAGACCCTCTGAGTCAGGGTGAGCAAGGACAGGGCAGGAGCTGGGACTCTAATGCTGGGACGATTTAGATGGCGAGGAGCCGCAGTGGCGCCCGGGTGGCTCAGTCGGTTAAGAGTCTGCCTTTGGTTCAGCTCATGATCCGAGGCTCCTGGGATCAAGTCCTGTATCGGGCTCCCTGCTCAGCGGGGAGTCTGCTTCTCCCTCTGCCCCTCCCCCCTCTTTTGCTTTCTCCCTCCCTCTTTCTCCGTTCTCTCACAAAAATAAATAAATAAAATCTTTAAAAAAAAAAAAAAAAGAAGAAGAAGGAAGTGGTAGCAGCAAAGTGGAAAGTGCCCCACCCAAGAGTTAGGAGACCTGGGTTTTCTCTGTATCTGTGCTCCAGCTTCCTGTGTGGCACACGGCAAGCTCCATCACCTTCCTGAATTTTCATTGCCTCAACAGTAAATGGAGCAGTTAGAGGACTCATCCATTCCAGACACCGTGTTTAACACCATGGTACAACAGTAGGGAGCATAGATAAGATTTATGCCTTCCAAGAGGGTAGTCTTCTGGGGGGGGATCCTAAGTCATCAGGAATTCACAGTATTGAGAGTTAAGTTCTCTATCAGGGAAGTGGAAGGGGCCGAGGGAATATCAAGGAGCAGAAGGTTTCCAGAAGACCTTGCATTTGAACTGAAATGGAGAGGTAAATAGAAGTGAGCTAGCAAAGGTAGATGGGGCAAGTTTTTTTCTGAGCAAGGGGGCAATATTCCTGCTTGACTGCAACATAAAGTTTGAAATGGTAGAGCTCTGATGCTCTGTAACATCAGGAAGTTCCAGAAAGTTCTACCAAGGAACATTATGTGTTACTAACCAGCTGTGTGTCCTTGAGCAACTTTCTTTACCACACAAAGCCTTGTTTCTTAATCTGTAAAATGGCATGGATTCTATGAGATGTTATGTGGATTATATGAGATGATGAATGTCACACCCTTAGCCTGGAAGGTAGTAAACGCCTGATGAACTTTAATCACTGAATTATCATTATTATGACATCTTCTCAGCCTCACGGACCCTGTGAGTCACCACCAGGGCCAGTGCACACCTATCCCCATCACTGTGGCTCTCTGTGAGGAGCTGCAGGTCTCCACGACGCCAGCTTTCTAAGAAATTGCCATGGGATTAATTTGTGAGCCATTGTTTGTACTGGCTTAGCTTTTCTCCCTATTTCTAGGGTTACTGCTTTAGGTTCATTTCTCCCTAGTACTTTCCCACATACCACTGTACCTAGGCATTTGCTGTGTGGAATCCAGATCAAATATTGGTACATGTAGCTCTATCTCTATGAATAATATGGCTTTCTATCTCTATTATTTTGACACAATGACCAGCAGATGATCGGGAATACCTGGAAACCTTGGGAAACTAATGTACTTCCTGCTGCTTAAAATTATTTTGGGCATCGCATTTCTCCCTAGCACTAAAGGTGGAGTTATATCCTTATCCTCTATCTTTCTCCTGGGTGCAAATCTCACTTTCAGGTTTGAAAGGTTAATGTAGCCTTTAAATGTGTCCCTCTAATTCTTTTATAGCAGAAGTCACTTCTAAGATGGCCATATCAGAGAGATGAAGCACTTGAAAAACCTACTTTCTTCTGTAGAATATGTATTTGCCAAAAATTTGGCAGAGGTTTTAATCAAGTATATATATTTTAAGGAATCACAAATGTGTGCTAAGTTTGGGCCATTTTGAGAATCAAATCTTATTAAAAACATATGCACCCTCATAGACATAGTCCCTTCTTCCCATATTTCCAGTCCTCTCTTCCTGCCTCATCCTCCATCCCCCAATCTTGAGCCGTTAGTTCTTCCTTTCCTGTCGAACCACAATCCAGCCGCAGCAGGTGAAATGTTGCAATAGCAAAAGGGATTTACAATTGTTTGTGCTTTTCATCAGTGACTTGAATAACATTCATTTAGAATGATGGGCTCTGCTTCAGCCATGCAGATCTGAAGGAAGTGGGGACTGAAACAGACTGATGTATCTGAGGCCACGTGTGCATTAGTCTAGAATTTAGATGTATGTGGAATTTCTTTAAACATGGACTGCATGGTTTTGAGACAGTCCCACTTTCTCCTCCACCCACACCAGTGCCTTCTAAATGACTTTGGTTAGACACAATCTATTAATCCTTCAACAGTGAGAAAGGAAAGCAATGGAAAATCTGGCAGAGTGAATTGTGTATGAATCAACATTTAAACTATTGGAGTGGAAGGCATGTACAAACACAAGAAAACCCCACTTTTCAACAAATGGAGAGTGTTGATTGAGCTTTGCAAAGAAATGTTTCTTATTTTTCTTCTTTGGTGTAAATTGACATGAAGGTACTTAAGATATTGGGGTGAACTATTGAAATAAAGAGAGGTATTTAAATAAAGAGAATAAATAAATAACATCGAGCAAGGAATCACTCCCACAGTTGGTGGTGTTAACACTCTTACTTGTTGTAACTGAGCATGCAAGAAGCAGGTTAGAAGCCAATGAGGGGCAGTTCTCCGAGAACCCATCCTAGTGGGAGCTGGGCAGGAAGTACGGGGCTGGAAACTTCATCAAGCACAAAACAACTGGGGGCCCCCAACTCAGAGTCAGAGCTAACTTCCTCTTGTGAACGTGTTTCCCATCTCATCCCCCATCGGCAACCCCAGGATCTTCCCTTTTTATCAGCTTGGGTGCTTGCAGTAGATCCTGCACCTGAGACTAGAAGCTCCAGGTGGTAAAGAAAGATCTCTCTAGGAGCTAGTACAGAACTTTCCTTTGTTTTCAGTTTCCACTGTGATGAAAAATTGGTGATGTTTTCACTGCCAAAGAATGAGTAGAGCCCTGTGTTATAAACTGGCTCCATATTCTATGATGTTCTGAAAAGTTATGCTTTTTTGGGGGGGTGGGAAGTTGGAAGGAGCACTGTGACGTGGGTATGCAGAAGCTCTTCCCCTGCCCCATGTCGTATTTATGACTTGTGCCCTTAGCTCAGTTCTACCCAAATCCTACAGGCGTCATGTCTCCAATTCTATTCCAAGTGCTCCTACCAGTGTCCCCTAACAATTAGCTGCCTCATTTGCAACTAATGGAGTGGCTGTGCTTGGCATAAACATTTGAGCTCACCTTTCAGAGTCTAACAGATTGGAATTACCATACTCGACTACTTGTTTTATATTGTAATCAGCGTTACCAGGCAGCTTTTGGGAAAGATGGACATGTACTTGGATACAGATCTCTTACCCTCTGGAAGATTGTTGTTTTAAAACTTTATAACTGGAATCCAACTTGAAGATTCTGGTTCAGTGGGTCTGGGATGGGGCCCAGGAATTTGTAGTTTTAACAAGTATCTCGGATGATTCTTATCATCAGAGAAGCCTAGAAAACACTGCCTTATTGTATACTCGGCTTTCCTCTTCCCCACCCCAATCACATAGACCTGCGAGATTATTTGCCCCACAATACAGGCTGTCTTTGTAATGATTCTGCCTTTGGCTCAGGTCATGGTCCCAGGGTCCTGGGATTGAGCCCCACATCGGGTTCCCTGCTCGGCGGGAAGCCTGCTTCTCCCTCTCCCACTCCCCCTGCTTGTGTTCCCTCTCTCACTGTGTTTCTCTCTATCAAATAAATAAATAAAATCTTTAAAAAAAAATTGGGGGGTCGGGGGAAATGGGCACTTATTTCATGGGCATAGAGTTTCAGTTTTGCAAGAGGAAAAGGGTCCTGGAGATGAGTTGCACAACAATGTGACTATACTTAACACCCCTGAACCATACACTTAAAAATGGTTGAGATGGTAAATTTTAGGTTATGTGTATCTCACCACAATTTAAAAAAGTTTTGGAGACGTCTTCACAGGTTTATTGTCCAGTTAAAGGTCATAAGATGAATATGCCTACCTACCATGTGGCCAGGCACTAGCCCGAGACCTATTTTACTTTTTCAGTTTATTAGATTTTTAGTCCTTCAACAACCCTGTTCCTATTACACCAATAAGGAAAGAGAAGGTCATGGAACGTTAGGGCCAGGATGGTCACTTAGTGGTAGAGCTTAGGGTTCCGACCCAGCTCTGCCTAACCCAGCACTTGTGCTCTTTCTGGATGTAAACTTTGTCCTGCCAGGTTTCCCTGACTCTTTCAAGAGCCCCAGAGAAGCATGAGTCATGTGCAGTAGCCTCAGGCTGGATCGCCCTTCCTCAGACACGTCTCTGTGTAGTGTGCTTCCCCACTGGGATGTCCAGTCAGGGTCCCCCAATCTTGTGAGTTGGTAAGGTTTAATGTTGGCAAACTTGGGAAATTTAATTCTTACCTTTAACAAAATTTTTCAGGCATGAGGGACCCTCTAAACGGATTAGTTGAGAACAACAGAAGCTCTGATATGGAATCACATCTACACAATTTACCAGCGCCCTTAGCCAATACCGTGTGCATTACCAATGCCTGCCAAAAAGCACACTGGGGTTCACTGCTGGGCAGGTGACAGATCCAGGCACTGGGCATCACTGTGAAACCCTTGGCCCACAGTGGCTGAAGGCAATGTCTCTGTCGTGTCCAATCCGGACCTTCCTCCTTGTGGTCATGGTTTTCTGTTACTGTTACACCTCCTCCCTGGGTCCTGCAGCTTGGAGTCAGGATGCTCTCACTGACATGATCAGAGCTTTCCCACCAACTGCAAAAAATGTCCCT
This sequence comes from Mirounga leonina, assembly GCF_011800145.1. Lineage (NCBI taxonomy): Eukaryota > Metazoa > Chordata > Mammalia > Carnivora > Phocidae > Mirounga > Mirounga leonina. The sequence goes on along the minus strand of NW_023270320.1, from coordinate 14,961,358 downwards.
GCATCTGAGGGCAGTTGAATCAAGTTTAGAATGGAATGTCCCGGTTTTGTGAACTATATTTCAAATACTCTAGGGCTGGCTTTCTGTAATTTACTCCCACTCAGATCTGTGCAGATGCCAAACGTCTCTTAGGTACTTGCTTCAGTGTAATTCTCTTTTTGTCTCCTTTCTGTTTATGCGGCAGTGGTGAAGGGGGTAGGTAGTCTGCTCCAGAGAGAGAATGACTTTTAGGCTGAAGGCTTTCTGGACAATATCCACTGGACAGAAGGATTTGACCAGTCTGTTTCACAATCAAACATGACCTTCTGTTTCTATCCTCTTAAGATCTTTATCCTGCCTGCCAATTATTTTTCTACCATGATTTCATCTTCTATAAGTCGCTTTACCTCTCTGGGTCCCAGTTACTCCTTTATTAAATGAAAGTCCATTCTAGCCCGGGCAGTCCAGCACTGCACTCATTTTCCTCTCTGTTCCCAAGTGCCATCAGCCCTGGGAATGCTTCTCTTGACTTTGGAGCTCGGCGCCTCCCCGCTTTTCAGGACCGAGATGGCTGGAGCCTTCTTGTCACAGATGGCGGCTGGAGCTCCATTTTAGGAAGTGGCTCGGAGTGACCCAACAGAGCTTGGGAGAGAGTGGTGTCACAGGAGCCCCCATTACCAGGCCGCCCCAATGTCCTTACTCAAATCCCTTGTCAGGTTCCTACTTGTAAAATGAGGTTGCAATAATACCATAAAAACCTAAACTTGCTGTCAAATAACTTCTGTCTTCTGCTGACAACCAGTACTTTCATTAGACAACCTTCTCTTCAGTTCCAGCTGGGCTTCTGAGGAGTAATTTTTTCCCCACAGAGTTTTAAGAAATGCTTCCTCAGCTAATTGAGAATAACAAGGTACATGAAATGTTCTTGCTCGCTATCTCAGTGACTCAGTCCCAAACGTTAGTTTAGGAGGCTTTGCCATTCAGATGGAAACTTGAGAAAAATGAAACATATAAAGCCTCTGGCATCATTCCAGAGTAGACCCAACTGAAAACAGTTAGAAGCAATAGTCCTTAAAGACGTGTGTTGGTGATGGGTGTACCTATGTCATAGGCATGGTGATCCATGGGAGACATTCAAGATGACGTCACTTAGTTACGGAACGTTAGAGACCACCCAGTCTTCATATGGTAGGAGTGCCTGCAATAAAAAAAAAAAGCATTAAATTTAAAAAATTTTGAATTTTATTTTCATTGATGTACTTACTTATTGATTCCTTATTGATTCTGTATTGACTTATTGATTATGAATTTCCTTCATTCACATCCTTATTTATTCATTAAATAAATCATCTCCGAGTGCCTGTCTGCCCTGTGTCAGGCTCTGGGTGAAACTCTGGCTTTAGAACCCTGAACAAGGTTTGTGTCTCAGAGGAGGGTAATAAGCTGGCTAATAAATGAATTGAATGGTTTACAGATTGTGATAAATGCCATGAAGCAAATAAATAATATGGTATAATATTAATAGTTAAGCTAGAAATCATTGAAATAAAAATTTTGCTACCCTTTTGGTTTTCCAATGCTTTGGCTTTCCCATGTTCTTTCCCATTGTACCTCCAAACCAATAGTTCTCCAACTCAAGTTCCAATAACTCATTATAAGAAAACAACCAAGAAAATGTCTAAGAGAGCTGCTTTTGTATTTGCAGATAAACGGGCCTCCTCGTTAACCTATCCTAGTTCTATCTTCTGTGCATTTTGAGATTCTTCAAAGTAGGTCACAATTATTTTTTAAAATCACAGAAACCTTATTATATACACACATAAACACACACACACATATATATATATTTAAAGATTTTATTTATTTACTTGACAGACAGAGACACAGCGAGAGAGGGAACACAAGCAGGGGGAGTGGGAAAGAGAGAAGCAGGCATCCCCCCAAGCAGGGAGCCCAATGCGGGGCTCGATCCCAGGACCCTGAGATCATGACCTAAGCCGAAGGCAGACACAACCAACTGAGCCACCCAGGCGCCCCTTATATTTTTGATATATGTATAAGTTAAGGTTCAAGACAGTTAAAAAGGGGTTTACATTTGACATTGTTCCATTCAAATTCACCATGTTAATTCTCTGAAATAACATTGCCAGAAGAGATGAGAAATAGAATCAACCTACGTCTAAACTATGGACTATCTCAGAACTTTATGATTTCACCATGGCAAAGAACATCTGGTTCCACTGCCCCCTACCTTTCTGTTCCCTTGTTTTGGCCTGGTTTTCCAGAACTCCTAGTTCTGATTCGGGTTTTCCTACTGATGAGTGGGGTACCGAGCAAAATATTTACCTTTCTCCTGATTGGTGGACACCCAGCAAAGCATTTACCTCCGGTGTCTTCTTATCCCTCATCTGCCTCATTTGCATGAATGTTGCCTGGTTTAGATGAACCAAGGCTTTAAAAATGCTCTTTATATGGCTTTCTGTTATTTCTCTGTATCTTAGAATATAAGTTAGAATCGCTTGTGTATTTCAGTGCTGTCTTCAATTTTTGTTTTTCTTTTTTTTTTGCTGCAAAATAATTAAAAAGTAATGAGATTTATATGAATAAAATTCAACAGTAAGTCTCTCCCCCCACCCGCAAAAGCCCATGCCAAGACAATAAATTATAGCTAGTGTTTAAAACAACCAGTCTGGTATTGAGGAAACCGAATGGCTCCTTTCAAGTGGAAGAAGACAGGAGATGTTTTCTATATTAACAAGCAGCTCTGCTTTAGTTCTATTGGGAGGGATGCCCATGGCATATGAGGCTGCATTATATTGGGTTGTAACATCTGTCACTGCTTACGTAGCTGTTAATCTTTCATTTCAAATTCAGACTTATCGGTATTCATTAAGAACTCTCCATTTGTGCATGTCCTTTTGGGAAAAACTACCCTATCTTAGAGTCTTAGATTTTTCTTTTTCCTTAAAAAAAAAAAGAAAAAGGTTCAAGTTTAAATACATTTTTCACTCCGTAGCAAGCAGCATGGCAGCAGAAGTTGGGAGCTTGTCATGCATGCAGATGACCAAGCAGGCTTGTCTCCAGAGGACGTTTAGTGTTGGTAGAAGAAGGGTTCAAATTAAAATTTAAATTTACCGATTGCCATTTTGATTCCTCACCTATGAGAAAATTGAGAAGTTGGTACAAATGGCATTCCGTTAGTGCTGCTCATGGGTTTGGCATATTTTTCTGTCGAGGTTGTACAAAGCCTCTAGCGGAGTGTCTGGATTATTAGGGCAGCATCTCATCTACTTGGGAGTCCACACACACACAACGTCTGAAGGTCTAAACAGAAAGATAGGATGTCCTGCCCCTGCAAAAATCTAATGATTTTCCATATCTGTAGCAGAAAACTAATACAGCTCTGGTTATATTAAAAATGCAAGGAATGTGCAAGGGGACCCATTGCTGCTTATTTCACATTGATAATACACAAATATTCCTAATGTTTCCTATATAGTAGCTATCCTATATTCTCATATCTATATGATCTCAATGATTCAGAGGGGAATTAGTGTACACTGAATTTTTCCACGTAGGCGAGGATTTTAGAATAAATCTATCAGATTTAGTATGAACTGAACCCACAGCCAAAACAACCTTTATAAAGAAACATCAAATATTGGGTCTAAATGGAAGCTACATTCATTTAGATAGAAGGGGATGACCAGGACTTCAAGGAATGAGAATACAAAGAAGAAAGTTCTGGAACCTCTAAATTGCAGCAGAGATGCAGTCTTGCAGGAGAAGTGGACAGCACAACAAGGTGCCTGGGGAGGAAGAAGCTCCACTCTTGGCTCTTGGGCTCTTTGTCTCCACACTCCTTCAGGTCTTTGGAGGCTCCCTGAGGATGAGCAGTTACCTGGGAACGAGAATCAGTTTCATTCTCTACTGAAGGCAAGATTCTTGGGCTCCTTTCAGAGAGCACTTGAGAGTTTGTCTGCCTGGCTACAGATTTTGGTCAGTAGATTTTCTCCAAGTTGGGAGTGAGAGCCTGGAAGCCATAGCCTATCCCCTCCCTGACCCCCTACCCGACCATTCTCAGAAGTTTCCACTAGAAGCCTAACTCTAGTATTGTAAACACGTCTTTCGTCAGCCTGTATTTTGAAGAGGTTGGACCTCATCTAGATTTAGTTCAATGTGGCCAGAAAGCAAAAAGAAAATAGACTAAGGAAAAAAGACAAGAATTTTGCTTGTCCCTTTGTATACACTTCTAACGTTCTTTTTCATGGCATCACCAATATAGAAACTTCTGAGTTCCTTGAATTGCCCCATGACTGACTATGACTGTGTCCATGGGGTGTATCACCTCATCTGGACTCTCAGCCTCTGGGAGCCTAAATTACTGTTACACATGTTATAAGGTACGGAGGTATCACAGCCCAGTGAATTTCCAAGCTCAAAACCATAAGGAAAGGGCGAAGCAGCAAGGACATATTTGTCCATCTACAGAAAAGTATTGCTTGGAGCATTTTTTTCTTTTTTTTTTACTTTCATTTTGAAATAATTTCAGGGTTAAAAAATATAAAAAAGTACCACATATCCTTTACCCAGAGTCCCCACATTTAACATCTTACATAGCCACAGTGATCAAGATCAGGCAATTAACATTGATACAGTGTCGTTACCTAATGCTCAGACATTCAAATTTTGCCAGTTGTCCCATTAATGTTCTTTTCCTGGTCCAGAATCCAATCAAGTATCTCACCTGGCATTTCATCTTCCTGTCTCCTTAATTTCCTTTAATCTGCAGTGGTTCCTCAGCTTTTTTTTTTTTTTTTTTTTGTCCTTCATGACCTTGACATTTTTGAAAAGTACAGGCTAGTTATATTGTAGAATATCCCTCAGTTTGGGTTAGTCTGGTGGTCCCTCATGATTAGATTCAGGTGGTGCATTTTTTGTGTGTATATCAAGATGTTGATGTGTCCCATTACTGGTAAGGTTCACTTGGATTACCTGGTTAAGATGATGCCTGCCAGCTTCCTTCACTATAGTTGTTTTTTCCCTGTTTTTTATCTGATGAGGAGATACTTTGATACCCACTACTTTTAGTTTCCTTGTGATATTTACCTGAAGCAATTACTATAAGGATGTTTTTAATTTTATCATTCTTTCTATGTTTATCACTTGAAATTATACAGTAAGGAAGAACTTCCTCTTCTCCCATATTTATTTATTATAAAGTTGTTTATTTATATCAGTATGGGCTTATGATTCTTATTTTCTTCTATGACTTATATAATCCATTACCATTGTGATTTATTTTCTTGTTCAAATTACCCCAGATTTGGCTATTGGGAGCCCCTTCAAAGAGGTTCCTGTGTCTTTATGATGTGTTCCTATCATTCTTTGGGGACTGTCTTATCTTCTGACATATGAAAATGTTGCAGGCTCATCTTGTCCTTTCTTTGACCCAGCCCTGGAGTTAGCCAGTTCTTCAAGGAAGCCTGTTCCTTTTCTTGGAAAATGGTATTTAGAATCTAAGCTCTTAGAACTGGTTGTTCTCATTGCTTTTGGGGTATCATTCCTTCTGGGCTCTCCTGGTGGGCAGAGATAGGAAATATATGCATTATAGACATACATCTGTTTCTGTTTCTGTCCACCTATGCACATATTAAAAACCCTAAATGCATACTACATCCAATTCCAATCCAAACCCATGGGGCTCATTTTTGCCTTCCTCCTTTCTCGTTTGTAACTCTTTTCTCTGACAACGAGAATCCTAGTCCTCATATATTTATATACCTGCTTTATCCTAGAATATACATAAAATCATATAACATCTCACCTTCTTAAGTGCCTGGATGTAGTTATAAAAGTGAGAAATTATATGTGAACTTAAATATGTCATTTTAAAACTCCTCACCTTTTCTTCTTTACATTATCACCCCTAATAACTCCCTATGGTAAAGAAAACTTTACATTTTATTATTCTAGAGATATTGCAAGGCTGTCTTATTTCTTACTTAAGATTCCACATTTATTAGAGGTTTCTTTCAAGTAACCTTTACGGGGGAAGGTTGGGGATGGGATCACAATATATCATTTTCTCTTTCTCTGACTTTATTTAGACTATCCCAGGCAGACCAAAAGAGGACTGTTATCCAATCCATCTCTTTTGTTTCAACCTTGTCTTTTGTCTAGTTTAACTTTTTATATTAACAGCACAGGGAAACATCAGAGCTTCCAACATGCAAAGCATGGACTTCTGTCCAATTTCTAAAGAAGTTAGGGCAAGAAGAATGCACAAGTTTTCTGGAGACCTGGAGATCTGTTGAGATTATCCTCAAAGATACTTTCTGCTGGGCAAGGATGCTAGCCCCCTGTTAAAGAAAAGACAGAATTGACATGCAACTTTCTTAGTATTTCTTTGTACTCCAGTACTCTAAAATTGTTGCTCTGGGCCCTTTAAGACAGGCTATAGGACAGCATTGCTGTCTGTCATCACTGTAGAAGAGCTGACATGTACTGAAATATTGTCAATGTGGTTTTCTCAATTCAGAAAACAGCCCATGGATCTCTACTCCTTGCCTCCGTTTCATTTAAGCGTTGGATGCCAGTAATCGATCTAAGTTGAGGCAGTTAAAACCCAGTTTTCTTGCCCCAAGAAGTTCACCAAGGTCCTATGTTTATTCAGTACAGAGTTGATAATTTTCTGCAGGACCAGCTCTAGATAAAATAACAAGTGCGAAAAACTTGATGGAATATATGAGCTCACCATCTCGTGTGTCCAAGATATTTGTACTACATTTTTAACAGCACAAGTAAGTAAAATCAGTCAACATGAATCGGTTAAGATCTGTCAAAACAAAGACTCTTAGATTGTTTCAAAAACAAGTTAGCTGCATATCTGTTATAAGATAGCAGTTAAAAATAAGTCATATTAAGGTTAAAATAAAGGGATGGGACAAGATATACTAGGACAATAAAAAATATAGCAGGATGGCAAGATTATCACACAAAGGAAAAATAAGAACAAAATTATCTAAATGGGACAATATGATAATTAAAAATAATAAAAGATACAATCACACAAAACCTATTATAGTCATAAAGCTTTATTTACTAACATGGCAAAAATATATATAAGGCAATAAAACTATTAGAAAGCTTATAATCTAATAGATTTAGGTATTAGTGGTAGATTATAATATTACTCTTTCAGTGTTAAACAGATTAAGTAGTTTAAAAATAAGTAAGACCATAAATGTTTTGAATATATAATAAACTTAATTGTAGACATATAAAATTTTTTTCTTTACAGAGTTTTTTCAAATCTCCAATGAATATTTGCAAAAGTTGACCACGTACTAAGTCACAGAGAGAATCTAAATACAGTGCAAAAATTAGTACTATTATAGGATATATTATTTTACTGCAATATAATAAAATGGAAATTAACTATTAGAAGGTGACAAAGGTGGTCTAATAACTTAAAAACCAAAGCAAAACTACTTTTTACCATACCGCTTGAGTAAGTAAGGAAATCAAATCTAAAATCCAGCCTACTCAGGAATTATAAAAATGATGTAGCACAGATCAGAATCTTTAGGTATTGATACAGCTAAAGCTGTACTCAAGAAAAATTCATAACCTTAAATTATTTTGTGATCAAATAAGAAAAATGAAAATTAACTAAAATCTAACTCAAAAATTTATTTCAAAAAAGAGACAAAAATAAAGTTGGAAAAATAATTTAATAAAAAATTAAAAACAAATTTAAAATTGACAAAACCATACAGCCAGTTTCTTAAAATGTCAAGAGAGACATACATACTGCTGGTAAATCTGGCCATGAAAACACTTCAGAAGACATATGCATGCAATATTAAGAATGAGAAAGGGAGATGTGTGTGTGTATATATATATATACACACACACACATATATACACAATATATGATATTATATATATGTATAAAATCCAGATTCCAAACCCATTAAAATGGCAAAAATTATAGACCAAATACATAAACAAATACAAATATGTAAACATATATGTAAATATCCTACACAATATTAGCAATTTAATCTAGAAGTCAAAGGAATAACATGTCATGATTCAAGCAAGTTTTCTTTCAGGAATTTGAGAATAGTTCAAAATTAAGGAATGTGTTAGTTATGTCTTATTTATAGATGCCTCTGCTAGGCAAACTCCCAGATGGTCCCCACTGATCCTTGCCTTCTGGTTTTCACTTTGTATAATCCCTTTCTCTTGAGTAACTTGCTTTTAACAACAATTTAGCAACATTGAGGGGGATGTCATTTCTTTGATTAAGTTATACTTTTATAACTGACTTCCCTCTTAGTAGCAGACTCTCCCCCTTGCTGGCTTTGATGAAGCAAGTTGCCATGTTGGGGGGAAGCCCACATGGCAAGGAACTGAGGGTGGCCTCTGGTCAAGTGCCAGCTAGGAATTGAGGCCCTCACGTCAATAGCCCAAAGTGACCTGATTCCTGCCAACAGCTACGTAAGTGAGCTTGGAAGCAAATCTTTCCCCAGTTAAGCCTTCACATGAGACCCCAGCCCTGGCCAACACCTTGACTGCATATGAGACCCTGAACAGAGGACCCAGTTAAGCCATGTCTAGATTCCTCACTCATAGAAACTCTGAGACAATAACTGTGTGTTGTGTTAAGTGGCTAAGTTGGTGGTAATTTGTTATGTAGCAATAGATAACGAATACTGATGCCTAACAATCTTTTGGCAAAATTGACTAACCATTTTTGTGAGGGGGACCTCTATTCAGTGGGTCTCCTCTTTCCATAAAGGAATTTCTAACAGTATTCTGTCTGTCCTCTCTCCTTATCTCCTCCTGTGGGAAGGTCTGGTGCATGTTGAAGAAAAAAACAGATCCCTTGCCTCTGCTCCTTCTGATCTCTCTGTTTTAGATGGGTTACTTTCCAGAGAGGCTTCTTTCTGGAATGCTTTCCTTCATGTGCTATTATATTTACCAAGGCAGATATGTCTCTGTGGAGGAGGCTTGCCATTACCCACCTTCACCTGGGTGAGTTTATTTCTAGGTGAATAATTAAGGAGCCAGTTGAGTCCACACATCTATGCCACATATTCTGGTTACTCTTGCCAATTAAGCTGGTGTTTTGATCTGCATCAGTCTGATTCTTGTGTTCAGAATTAGTTCTGACTCGAAGTGGGGAGCAGGTAGAGCGATATTCATCAGTGTTCTAAAACCCCAACTAATACTAATAAAAATTCTTAGTATACTAGAAATCGAAAGAAGCTTGATTGAGAAGGCAATGAGTATATAGCAGAAGCCAATAGTAACCACTGTATTAAATAGTAAATTAATAAAGGAATTCTATAAAAGTCTGAAATAAGGCAGGAGTGCCCCCATTACTACTAGCATCCAACTTTGTTCTGGAGACTATAGTCAGTGAAATATGGGAGGAAATGGAATACGATATACATAGGTTGGAAAAGAAGGTATAAACATAATTATTTTCCAATGATACATTTTCATACAGAGAAAATCCAAGATGATAAGCTGAAAAAAATATTGAAACCAATAAGCATGGTCAGTAAAATGTAGAGAAAAAATAGGTACAAAACCCAGTTGCTTTTCTTCACACATCAATTATCTGTTAGAAAATTTAATGGAAAGGACATCCATTCACGATAGCGGTGAAATCATAAAATACGATATACTTAAAAAGAAATGTGAAAAATCTTGAAGAAACCTATAAAACTTCTCTGATGGAAATAAAGAGACGGAAGATGAATAAATGGAGAGAGAAGTAGCAGTGGTCAATGACTTCGGTTACTCTGGTAGGACAATATTTATCATATATCTCATTGGCTAAAAGGAAAATCAAATGATAGCAGTGTAGGGTTCTATAGAACGTGATCAGAAAATCCCATTAATGTGGCATCAAAGTTCCAGATTCAATAAGTTTCTGAATTATTTAACACTGTTTAATACTCTTTATAGTTTTGGGATTTGGACCAGGCATATGTCACACCTAAACACTTGACAATGTTAGCAGTCTTCAGTGATCTTCCCTCAATCCTGAATGGCAGGACAGACTCATCATCACCGAGACCCTGATACAAAGCAGAAATCATCAACTCTATGTATTTGCTTTGCTGGACAATGGCTGTGTAGAATTACATGTGCAGTCCAAAGGGGGTTAACCAGATCCAGCAAGCAGCATTTTCTCCCAAAGCTAAAGAGTGGCTCCCCCTGGAGTCAGAGAGGTGACGAATCATCTGTCCTTTGAGCCCCATCACCCATGTGAATCAGCAACAGCTTTGGACAGCCTTGAATCATCTGTAGAGGCTGTGCCAGTTAGAATTCGAGACTCCAGAAAGATGCCCAAAGCATATTATTCCTCATTTGGTAGGTCTTTGGGTTCCAAGACCATAATCTCTATTTACCAGATTATCTATTTTTGGTGATAAATGTTTTGTTCACATCAACGGCAAGTGTGCCAAGATCTAAACTTCAAGCAGTCAAGGCCCATGATGTGTGAAGATTCTGTAGAAACCAAACACATAATAAATCAGCGGTTCCAAACACATTCCTCTGGAGTTATCATGACTCTGTTCTTTGTCTCACTCTCCAGTGAAATCGCTAAGTACATCCTATAGACTCTAAAATATATTATAGACTCTAAAATAGAAAATATATTCTATAGGCCCTATAGACTTTTAAAATATATTCAGAGTTCCACCACTTCTTTATTCCTTCTGTCCCAGCCTAAGCCACCATTATTTGTTGCCTTGCTTAAATTGCAGCAGCCTCTAACTGATCTCCCTTCTTCTATCAAAGCCTTCTTCCTTTTAAGTAAAAGTCAGAACACATTGCTTTTTTGCTTTAAATCCTTCAGTGGCTTCTCCCTTTGCTTAGAGCAAAAGCCAAAATCCATACAATGGTCCATAAGTAGAGTGACCATATGATTTGTCCTACAAACAGGGACAGTTTGAGACTTAAAGGGAGAGTTATTACGAATTATTCCAGAACATTAGGCATAAACAAGGCTATCTTAGGTAAAATGCATGGTCACCCTGCCTACAAAGCCTTACATGAGCTGCCCTCATCACTCACCAATATTACCCTTATTCTCTCTGCTCTGCCCAAAGAGGCCTCCTTGCTGTCCTTTGAACATGCTAAGCATGCTCCCACCTCAGGGCCTTGCTCTTCCCTCTAATTGGAATGTTCTTCCCTTAGATAAGTGCATGTCTTACCCTTTGTCTTCTGGGACTCTGCTCAAATATCCCCTTATTAGTGAGACCCCCCCCCCCCGACCATCCTGTAAATTTCAGCAATCTCATTGTCACTCTGTACCCCTATTGTTCCTTATCCTCCTCACCCTGCTGAATTTTTCTTCTGCTTTATTCTTCACCATCCATTATGTTAGATATTTATCTTACAGTGTTTATGGTCTGTTTTCTCCCACAAGAATGCAAGCTCCATGAGAGTGGGGACTTTGTTTGGCTCATGATTATATCTCCAGCCCAGAACAGTGTCTAGCTTGTAAGGAGCACTATATAAATATCAACTGAAAGAATGATGAGTGGTTGAAGTGAACAGACATGAAGAAATCATGACATTCCCTGTGGAATGGCATAAAATATTTATGTTTAATCCCATCATAACAAGTAGGAATAACTTATGAGTGGAAAGTATGGCCGTATGATGTTTGTAACATCAAATTATAAACACATATGTCCCCAAGCAACATCATCAATGAAAACATAACCCAGCAAACTGTTGAACTAAGAAAGACGGACTTTTTCAAAGTGTTTATGTTCATATTTGCTTGCAACTTATTAGTTGATTTGTCCTACTTTTACTCTTGCAAGTACTAAAGGTCTTATAAAAGAAATGTTTGAGGAAAAAAATATATCATTTTGGACATTCTTCCATTGGCTTGACTGAAGACAGAGTTTGCTAGATTTCAGTCACAGGGTACCCTGGAATGTTCCGTTGACTTGAAGCTTAAGAACTGGCATAAGAAATCACAACCAGTTCAATGTAAACAGCCCTTTGAGATCTTCTCCTTCATTACACAGACAAGCAAATTGAGATCCAGAGGGGTTGTGACTTGCCTGAGAAAGTGGCCCTCCAGTAAGGCTGTCCCAATATGCCCCTTTATAGTAGTATCTGAGAATGCCCACATCACCACACTTTTACTTATGTTGAGGCTTGTGTAAAATATTAGTCAATTTAATAAAGGCAAATTGGTATCTCATTTGAATAATTTTGTTATAATTTAAATTAATTTGCTTATTAAGGAGATTGAATTTTTTTCCCATACATGTTTACTATTTGTGCTTTTTCTTTTGTGAATTTCTATTAATCTCTTGTGTCAGTTTAGCTATTGTGTTAATCTTTTTATTCTTGAATTATCAGAGCCCTTTGTCTATGTAAGAGCTCTTATTATGTTGTTGGTGGTCATTTGCCTTATACTTTTGTTTCTGATTACTTTTTGATACATAGAAGATGAGTACATAATTTCCTGTATAATTTTTTGCCTTTGATTTTATATTTATAAATATTTCCATACCTGTGTGTGTGTGTGTATGGTGGGGGGAAGTTTTATATGTGTATATGTATATCTTTGTTGCTCTTCTCAGTAAGTGAGGCAAAAGTCATAGGGGTGATAGTTTATTACACACAAACCAGCCTGTGTCAGTCACTCAGTCGGGGAGTAAATCACACTTTCTTTCTTTGTGTGTGTCAGATTGGTGTGAAAGGAGTGCTGAGGCCCAGTATGTGTCTCATCATGGTAACCCTAGTCTTCTGTGCTAGGAGATAGCCAATCCCAGAAACAGGAATAATGGGGCTCATCCCTGCATGCTTTTTTACCTTTCCTGTCCTTTCCCCTTATCCTTCCACTATCATATGCCACCTTCCTCTCCTTTTCAAATTTTTGAACAAATTTGTAGGAATTGGGATTGATTTGTCTTGAAAAAAAGGCAGCTACACACTGTACTCTAGGTTTCCCAAAGGTGGGACTGTATTTTATTTATTTTTGAATCCTCAAAACCTAAAATGATACATAAATTCTGCATTGTTGAATAAGGTGACATAACTTTGAACTTGAAGCAAATAAGGAATATCTTTGAGAGTACTGATAAATATACACATAATTTCATGTGTATACTGGAATAAATTTCAATCAAAGTTGAGATTTTTGAGTCAGACAAAGAACAAAAGTAGAAAATAAGTGGTAGAATCAGATACAGAGGTAAGTTTTAGAATCTTTCCCTAAAACAAATAAAAGCAAAAGGCTCTATTGGAGCGCTTCTGCTTTCCTTACTGGTCTTTAGATGGGACATAGACCAGCTCATCCTGCAGGATTTTTTCAGATTTCTGATGCTATCAAATTCTGTAGGAAAAGACTAAACGAGGCAAGATGCATAACCAATGGTTGTTCAGTCTTTGCAGTGTTATTTTTCTGTCTGAACATGAGGCTTCCATTTGTGGACCTGGCCCTGCTGCTTCCCTGCTGACCTTGACTGTAGACAGCAGAGATGGAAGTTTCTAGTACTTACATCAAATCCATTTTTGCTGGTGACTCTGCTTTCCTTTGTGCCCTAGTCTGATGACTGGTGTTTGCCCTATTTTCTTTTTCTCTATATCACTATTTTGTAAAGCTTGGGGCTCTGTAGTCTCTTTAGAAGCTGGACCCTGTATTGCTCTTCACAGGAGTCTTGAACTTCACCCTTGACTCCACACAACGGTGGGGCCTATGCTTCCTGCTGCATTGCTTATCTAATGGATGTTTGCTGGAAATCAGGAATGCCCCATGGCTGAGGAAAGGATGGCCAGCCCCAACACCAAACATGCTTGCTCCCGTTGGGCCTTCGCCTGGTTTCTCATGTTTTCTCTACCACATCAGGCTGTTTCCCCACACCTGCAGCTCTTAGCCACCTCCTTCCCCAGGGGATAGGTCTAGCTAGGTTGCGGCCCCGTCCAAACTGCTCCTTTTGGCCATTGTTAACTGGACTCGACTTAGCCCTGTCCCAAGATGCAGCTGTGGCAACAAGCTAAAGAAACACGACATCAGCAAACTCAAAAAAATTCCTGATAGAGAGGATTCGCAGTTCTACAATGAGCAAGATGGTTTGCCTTTGGCCTTCATGCTGAGCTCTTCCCATTTGCCACAATCTTTAACACCACTTACATCGCCTCCACTTCTTGCTCAAAACCTATTCTTTCCTTGCAGTTCTTCTAAAGAACAGCTCAGCAGAGTGAAAGGATAAGTAATTTAGAATGTGTAAAGGATGACAATTTTTTTTTTTTTTTTGATGAAGCAGGGGAGATGGATCATGCAGGCTGGCCCCTGCAGCTGAGAAATCTCAAAGTAAGATTTATCTCTTCCTAAGCTGGATGAAGTTGGCTCTATTTAACTTGTGTGTCTGTAATTGTTCATGCCCCTTCACTACTTGTGAACAACAAACTCTAGTTATCATAAGCAGAAAAGGAACTTACTGGTAGACTATGGGGTAGCTAACAGAGTTAATAGGGAGGATGAAGAATCTGACAGGTGCCAAGGGAAGTGGATGGTTGGCACAGGCTAGGCCACCACACATGGGTACAGCTTGGAGAGGGTGCTTTGGTCACCACTGCTGCTTATGAGTGTCACTGGACCCTGAATGTTGCCAGTGATACCACCAGGATGAGTTCTAAATTGTCCTGCTCCTAGGAGTCACGGCTCCAGACTAAAAATCTTAGGCAAGAGTGAACTATGACTGTATTTTGGTTATAACCTGTATCCTAGCTGCTTTCCATGAAGGCTCACATAAAGGTAGAACTTGAGATAAGGGTTTGGATGCGGGGCAGACAAAATATGGCAAGTGTTTATTTCTCTCCTAGTAACTTGCTTGAGAATATCCATAATTAATTCGTTTTCATGACGGGGGACAGTGAGAGAATGCTTACTTTTCCAGGGCAGGGAGCCAAGCTGCAATCCTGATCCCTGAGAGTCAAACGAGACAGATTCCTTCACTCCTGCTTGGAGGGAAGCTGGGAAATAGAAAAATCTATGAGCAATTGGTAGAGGCCTTGTAGGTTCTGATCCCAACTCTGCCATTTCATTGCTTAGAAAAGTTTGTCAATGGGTTAGCCTGGTGGTGGGTATTGAGGAGGGCACATTCTGCATGGAGCACTGGGTGTTATGCACAAACAATGAATCATGGAACACTTCATCTAAAACTAATGATGTAATGTATGGTGATTAACATAAGAAGAAAAAAAATAAATATAAAAAAAAAAGAAAGAAAAGTTTGTCAACTTCTCTGGGCCTCAGTATTCTCACCTGTAAAATGGGGAGAATTAAGTGAGACAATACATTTAAAGTCCCTAGTATGGAGATTGGCGCATACTAGGCGCTCAGTCAATGGCTGCCATCATTACTGTTGTTACGTTAATGTTTATTACTTCAGTCTATTTCTCTGAACCTCACAGTCACATCAGCTTCTTCCCTCCCCCCACAGGTAGCATGTCATGCTCAGATCCAGCTGCCTACAGTGGCTTAAGATGTTGGTTCCTTTGTGGAGAAGAGGGATAAGGTAAAGGGCCAGAATGTTACTGAGTAAATAAGTTGAAATATAATTTCTCTACTAGAACTTTGGGGTAATTTGGGGATTGTGATCAGAAAATTGCCACTTATTGCATAGAGGGGTAAACACATTTTTCTCTTTCCCCTTCCTCTGAATCCCACCCAAAACATGGAAAAATAGATACAAAAACTCCATCTTCAATTAAAAAAAATAGAAAAAGAAACTGACACAATCCCAAACCCACCTAGACCAAGGTGATATCATATGTGGTGCTCTTAGTAATATTACTAATTATGAATTAATATTATTAATATTATAAAATATCAATATGAGTAAAAAGACAGATCAATTAAATCATTTGACTTAATATAGGTAGCAAGTGGCAAAAAAGAATTCAAACCTAGGTCATCCAGTTCCACTGCCCGAGCTCTCAACCCACTGTGATGCCTCTTTGATATGCCTCTCATTGAACTTGAGCATTCCCAAAATGTCTGAGGCAGAATGTTGAAAGGTATATCCAATGACCACTTAATTAGATGAATAGGCCATGGAAAAAACAGGGCTTGTCACTGTAGGGAACAATTGCTGATATCCCTGAACAGGAAGAAGGGGGAGGTGAAGGAACAACCATGCAGATGATCCATTTCCTTTGTCCTAGGCCTAGCCTCATGGCCAAGGGAAAACTCCAGTGTCCGGGCCAAAGAGGCAGGGCCACCTTACCCGGTTCACAAGGCAGGGGGCCTTTGGCCAAAGGCGCTCTCTGGTGAACCAGACTGTTTTCGTGACCCTAGAACCCTGAAGAGAAATGTGCCCCTGGAGAAAAGGAGGCAACAGACAAGCTGAGGGCATTTGAGATGTCCAACCAGAGCTGTAGCTGTGGACTGGCCATCCCAGCTCATTTCACCTTCAATTTTTTTTTTTTTAAAGGAAGTGGCCAGATGTAAGACAAACTCATAGTATTTAACCTGTTTAAAGGCATTTAACAGTTGTCTAACTCCAGATTCTACATAAATCAACTGGTCCCAGGAGCATTTCATTGCATTAGAGAAAAATTATCATTTGGTGCAGGAAAGATGCAAAGTGGGAGAATGTTCATGAAATGCCTTGGGATCATCCTTCATCAGGTGCATCTTCTCAATTTCAGGTTCTCAAGAACTTTTTCTTAAGTTCTGCAGGTGGCTCAATCCATGCAAGGAAGCTGCTTTTCTCTTTACAAGGATGAGAAAGGCAAGGAAATAGAATTGGGCGGAGTAATTTAAGGGAGCCTTGTGTGTGTATGTGCTTGGCATGGCATGAGCCTGAGTGTGAGAATTGGTGCCTCACCTCAAGAAAGATTTCCTAAAAGTTGTGAAGATGCCATCCCCAGTCCTCAGGCCACCTTGACCACTCCCAGGGTGGCAGCTGGGGGCCACTGGGGCACCAGAGTTTGCTGGCTTTCTTCTGCTCTTTGAAATACTACATTAGCTGTCCAATTAACTTGAAACAACAAATACATTAACTTCATTGTTCTGAGAGGGTTCCTATAGGATGCATTCCTTGGCCAAAGCCACATCACAAGGGGGAAGCTGTTGACTTTTTTCTTAGGGGAGAGAATGAGGCGGGTGTGCACAGCACCAAAGGCTGCCAGGTATCAGTAAAGGCTCTTCTTTTTTTTTTTTTTTAAAGATTTTATTTATTTATTTGAGAGAGAGAATGAAAGAGAGAGAAAGCATGGGGGGGAGGGTCAGAGGGAGAAGCAGGCTCCTCGCTGAGCAGGGAGCCCGATGCGGGACTCGATCCCGGGACTCCAGGATCACGACCCGAGCCGAAGTCACCGCCACCCAGGCGCCCTCAGTAAAGGCTCTTAAGAGTGTTGCTAATGCTACTGGGTATTTACCCTAAAGATACAAAAGTAGGGATCCGAAGGGGTATGTGCACCCCGATGTTTATAGCAGCAATGTCCACAATAGCCAAACTGTGGAAAGAGCCAAGATGTCCATCAACAGATGAATGGATAAAGAAGATGTGGTATATATATACAATGGAATATTATGCAGCCATCAAAAGGAATGAGATCTTGCCATTTGCAACGACATGGATGGAACTGGAGGGTATTATGTTGAGTGAAATAAGTCGAACAGAGAAAGACATGTATCATATGATCTCACTGATATGAGGAATTCTTAATTGCAGGAAACAAACTGAGGGTTGCTGGAGTGGGGGTGGAGTGGGAGGGATGGGGTGACTGGGTGATAGACACTGGGGAGGGTAGGCGCTCTGGTAAGCGCTGTGAATTGTGCAAGACTGTTGAATCTCAGATCTGTACCTCTGAGACAAATAATGCAATATATGTTAAGAAAAAAAAAAGAAGAAGAAGGTAGCGGGAGGGGAAGAATGAAGGGGGGGAAATCGGAGGGGTGGACGAACCATGAGAGACGATGGACTCTGAAAAACAAACAGGGTTCTAGAGGGGAGGGGGGTGGGAGGATGGGTTAGCCTGGTGGTGGGTATTGAGGAGGGCACACTCTGCATGGAGCACTGGGTGTTATGCACAAACAATGAATCATGGAACACTTCATCTAAAATTAATGATGTAATGTATGGGGATTAACATAAGAATAAAAAAAAAAGAGTGTTGCTAATGTTTGTTTAATTAGAAACTAGCCCCCAAATGGCTGAGAGACAGGAAGTTGAAATAGAACTGGAATCTGCCTCATATTCACACTGACAGACTCAGCGTCTGCCTTCTCCCAAATGGTTGACCTCATGAGGTCAGGGACCATGACTGTGTCAATAACATTATACCCCAATGCATCTCAGAGAGTATTACAGTTTTAATTTGTTTCCTTCAAATTTATATATTGAAGTCCTAACCCCTGTGAATGTGACCTTACTTGGAAATTGGGTCATTGCTCTTGTGATTAGTTACAATGAGGTTATACTGGGATAGGGTGGGCCCCTAATCCAGTGTGACTGACATACTTACTTTTTTTTTTTTAAGATTTTATTTATTTATTTGAGAGAGAGAGAAAGAAGGAGCAGAGGGAACACAAACAGGGGGAACAGCAGAGGGAGAGGGAGAAGCAGACTCCCCACTGAGCAGGGAGTCCAAGGCAGGGCTCGATCCCAGGACCCTGGGATCATGACTTGAGCCGAAGGGAGACGCTTAACGTCTGAGCCACCCAGGTACCCCTTGACTGGCATACTTATAAAAAGGGAAAATTTGGACATAGATCTGCATACAGGGAAAATGCCATGTGAAGATTGGAGTTACATCGCCACAAGCCAAGGAATTACCAGTAGCTAGGAGAGAGGCCCGGAACAGATCCTTCCCCAGTGCCTTCAGAGGGAGCACGGCCTGCTTTGATCTTGGACTTGCAGACTTCAGAAATAAGAGACAATAAATCTCTTTTGTTTAAGCCGCATGGTTTGTGGTACTTTGTTATGGCAGCCCTAGCAAACCAATACAAAGGGCCTGGCACAGAGGACGATGAACATTTGTTTAAATGAAAGTTTAAAGTATTGTTTTATCCCTTACCAGCTCTGAGATCTTGATGTATAAATTTTATCCCACAATATGAGATGGAAGAAATGTCTTGCTTATTGTATTTCTTTAAATGCAGTGTATTCTGGGGCGCCTGGGTGGCTCAGTTGGTTAAGCGACTGCCTTCGGCTCAGGTCATGATCCTGGAGTCCCTGGATCGAGTCCCACATCGGGCTCCCTGCTCGGCAGGGAGTCTGCTTCTCCCTCTGACCCTACCCCCTCTCATGTGCTCTTTCTCATTCTCTCTCTCTCAAATAAATAAATAAAAAAATCTTTAAAAAAATAAATAAATAAATGCAGTGTATTCTGCTCCCCATCCCACTAGGTGGTAGTAATTTTGATGGTATGATGGTTTCCCTCTACCCTATATCTCAGGGTGTTGCGTAGGTCCTTGGGGTCTTATACCATCCAAAATTTTAGGAGAAGGCTTTTGTTCTTTGAGCACATGGAGAACTGAGACTGAACCAAGCTGGACTTCTCATTGAGGCTCGTATCCTTGGCCTCCCCAAGAACACCTCAGGAGCATGCTCCTATGAGATTTTGCCACCCCCACCCCCCATGAAGGAGCAAAGTTCAAGTGATTGTCACAACCATTGAGACCAGGTATTCACCTCTTCCACTTCAACACCACCAATACACCCCCCATCCCCCTGCTGGCAAATCCTCTTCCTTTTTGAAGCTTGAAGAATAAAATTTCTCTCCTTTGCTTATAGCTTCTCCCCTTCTTTTTTCTCCAAGGCACTCACCTCTCTCCTTACCTCCTCCCCCTCCCCAACCCCGAGACATCTTAACTAGCTTAGGCTTTCTAAAACCAAAACCAGCAAGCTATGCTTTACCTTGGCAACACAAACCCTTCTGAGGCAAGCAAGTGCAACAGTTGGGCTACCATCTTCACTGGGAATGGCAAAATTCAGTATGAATGAAACACAAATTAATATCTGTAGTAGATTGTATTATTGTTCCCAGTTATTCATTCTCTTTCTACAAAAGGGTTAGACATCCCCACCCATTGCTATGACTTGCCATGCTCCCTTGTGAAAAATATATTTTTCTGTCCCACTGATGTCATGCTTAGTTGAGACTTGCTTTGATCAATAGAATGTGAGCAGACATGACATGATAACCCTCTGAGCACTGTGTTTCCATTAGCTCCCCTTACTTTTTCCCCTGTGCCGTGAGACTCATATGTTCCAAATAGAGCCTGCTCCTTCAGCCTTGATTCTTATGAAACAGACCCACAGACAACTTGCTGCTTATGCAGAGCCGTATTCTAGAGCCAACCCACAGCCAGTGTGCAACATGAGGTCAAAATAAATCTTTATTGTAAGTTACGAAGATTTGGGGGCTAGAGTTGTTTGTAATCATAGTCTAATCTAGCAAAATGTTATTAGTGAAATATCTAAATAATTATCCTTCCACATTGGGAAAGGTTAGGTCTTTTCTCTCGCTCTCTGTTTCATTACATGTAATGTTGAGTGGTTGGGCCACATGATATCTTAGGTCCTTTCCAGTTCTAATTGCCTAGGATTCTAAGGCAATGTAACCAGCTTCCTTCCTCATCCTGGGTCCATAGGGTTCATCCATGAAGGCATCTGCTATCTTCCTGCCCCTCTCCTCTCCATCACAACCTTCATTCTCACCTAAATGTCTATGACAAAACGGGAAGCCAACAAAATAGAGTGGAAAGAACTATGGCTTAGGACACATACAGACTCAGTTCAAATCGCAGTAACCAATTATTATGTTTGACCATTGGTAAGAGATAGGTTTGCCTAACTTCTGTGAGCTTTCATTTTTCCATTTGTAAAATGGGAATGATGATAGGATTGTGATGATGGAGTAATATAATGCACGTGAAGTTTCCACTCTAGGGCTCATCATGTATTAGGTATTCAATACATGTTAACTTCCTCATCCTTTCAAATATCTCTAAGGGTTTCATCACCCAAGAGGATTCGTAACCTAATGGAAATCAATGTCCTAAGATAAAAGGAGGACTCTCCAGAATTCGTTTCAGATACCTGTGGTCGATTAAGAAGGCGATTTAGGAATTCCTGAATCCCATACATTAAACCTAGGGAGAGATGCAGCATCTATCTCTTTCACTTACTTTCCATGGTCAAGCTTGTTGTGACTGGGGGGAAAGATGTAATTCTCTCACAAGGATAAGCGCTGAATAGTTGGAACGATAATACATCTACCACAAGGGTTCCACACCCCTTTCTTAAGGAAGCCTAGAAAACAAAGTAACTCAAGAAGCAGGGAATGGTGAGGTAGATCAAATGCTATTGAGAAGTTGAGTAAGGTGAAGC
Source organism: Mirounga leonina (assembly GCF_011800145.1). Taxonomy (NCBI): domain Eukaryota; kingdom Metazoa; phylum Chordata; class Mammalia; order Carnivora; family Phocidae; genus Mirounga; species Mirounga leonina. The sequence continues at coordinate 14,939,978 of NW_023270320.1, read as the reverse complement.
CAGAGAAGTGACCATTGGGTTTGAAAATTTAGAGGTCTTCAGTTTCATCAGTACGTCATTCTTCTAAGCTGACATATTAAGGACACATTAACGTGTACTTTTGGTGCTCGCAGCACATAGAAGCAATACTACTGTTGGCTTGCCCCCTGAAGAGCCATTTCACTACTTCTGTATTTTTTTTTTAAAGATTTTATTTATTTATTTATTTGAGAGAGAGAGAGAGAGTGAGAGAGCACAAGAGGGGGGAGCGGGAGAGGGAGGAGCAGACTCCCCGCTGAGCAGGGAGCCCGATGCGGGACTCGATCCAGGGACTCCAGGATCATGACCTGAGCTGAAGGCAGTCGCTTAACCAACTGAGCCACCCAGGCGCCCCTCTGTATTTTGAAGACAAAGCAGATTACAGTTCAGTGAGGCCCTGGAGCAGCTTAAGAGTCCAATAATCAAAGGTATTTGGTTATAAAAGTAGAAAGTGTTAAATTGATTAAACAAGGGGACCCTTAGACTGAGGTGGTTCTAATACTTTAGCAGCCTACTAAGCAAACCAACACCTAAACCCGTAAATGCCTCAAGGTTAAGAAACCGAAACCTAAGGCTACCCGATCACAGCCAATTAGGCTTTTCCAACTAAAGCAAACACTTAAACGATAGCCAATCAAACAATTTCCTTGATTTTAACAAAGATAACCTGAATTTTGGTTTGTCCGGTCATAGTTACGTGCATTCCTGGAGAGGAGTCATTGGCTAACCAAACAACTAGTACGCCTTCTGACCAGTTTTTGAGTTTCTGAGTTTTTCCAAAGACAAAAGAAAGCACTGGCCAATAAGTTTGCCTTTCATGGAAGATTCTCTACACTTCTTCCAACTAGTCAGATTTTCCTGGGCCATCCCTCACACTTGCTCCAACCTTAACTCTGCTTGTTTAAGAGGAATCTGGGCAGGAGTTTTCAAAGTTGGGCGTGGGGATTGAGCTAGTGAAGAAACACCACTGGTGTGGAACTGAAATGCTGACTCCATGGATTTCCTGCTTGGGGTTGAGGACAAGCAAGGTGTCATTTTGATGTTTGGCAAGGTACCTGAAAAACCTGAAATTTCTTCGTGTGATTTAGATCTACTTTGACATTTTAAAAGAACTGTTCTTTTAAAATGTAAATCCTAACCCTTTGTTTTTTGTTTTTGTTTTTGTTTTTGTTTTTAATACTTCAGACTGTTAGGGCTGGTGAGGAGATCTAAAGGTATTTGGGCTCAACTATTCAAAAAAAAAGGTAAGAATCTCTACAACCCTGACAAATGTAGCCTACTTCTGTATATATCTGGAAATGAAGGAGCTCATTGTCTCAGTACCCAAGGGACAAAACCAACTTTTGATTAATGGAATTCTAATTTTAAGGTCCTTTCTGATATTTAATTAAAACTTGTCTCCTTATAATTTCCATCGAGTTATCTATGCTGGGGATAATATATATATGCATATTAGTCAGTGTTCTCTGGAAACAGAAACAATGCATGTATAAGAGATTTATTATGGGAATTTGCTCATGCAGCTCTGGAGGCTGAGAAGTCCCACAATCTATGGCTGTCTGCAAACTGGAGAATCAGGAAAGCCAGTGCCATGATACAGTCTGAGTCCAAACGCCTGCGAACTAGGAGCTCTCATATCCAAGGGCAGGAGACGACAAACATCCAACTCAAGAAGAGAGAGTGAGAATTTACCCTTCCTCTGCCTTTTTGTTCTGTTGGGGTCCTCAGTGGATTGGATAATGGCAGCCCACATTGGTGAGGGTGAATCTTTTTTCTTTGGTCTACTGATTCAAATGCTAATCTCCTCCTGAAATACCCTCACAGACACGCCCAGAAATAACGTTTGACCAGCTACCCAGGCATTCCTTAGCCCAGTCAAGTTGATGCATAAAAGTAACCATCACAGTGTGGTATAGTAAGAAATATGGTTCACCTTTGTCCCTGGTTCCTGTCACAGAGCTCCTAAAACCCTTGGAATTTCCTGAGTGGTAGGACTGTTTTTGTTATTCATAATGAGCCCTTTTCTATCACACCTGAGTTTATGCTAATGAGGCGACTTAAGGTGGGACCTCTAGATAGCTGCAGGATGGGGTCCAAAGGCCAAGCCATCATTAGAGGGCTAGAGCTTTTAGCTCCACCATCCTGACCTCAGGGGAGGGGTGGGGGAGGTGCAGATTGAGTTCAATAACCACTGGCCAGTGATTAATTAATCATGCTCCGGTAATGAAATCTCTATAAACACTCATAAATGAAGGGGTTGGGGAGATTCCAAGTTGACAAACACATCCATGTGCCAGGAGGGTAGCACACCCCCACTCCAGGAAGACAGAGGTTTCTGTATGCAGGACCATTTCAGACCTAGCCCTATGGATCTCTTAATCTGGCTGTTCATTTGTAGCCTTTAAAATGGGTTGTAATAGTAAGTATAGCATTTTCCTGAGTTCTGTGAATTATTCTAGCAAATTATCAACCCTGAGGGGAGTAGTTGTGGGAACCTCTGAATTTTTAGCTAAGTCAGGGAGAAACATGAGCAACCTGGGGGCCCTGTACTGGCAGCTGAATTGAGGACAGTCTTGTGGGAACTGAGATCCTTTAGCTTGGAATTGGTTGCTAATGCATGGTAGCCAGTGTCAGAATCGAACTGAATTGTTAGACTCCCAGCTGGTATCCAGGGAATCAGAATATAGGATGAATCTACTCCATCTTTCCCATGAGAATCCTTTGAACAGGTCAAACATCTTTAGTTCTTCAGACTCTCATGAGATAATTGACCAACTGCTCATCATCCTCATCATCTTTCCCTATCACTCATCAGAAACTAGTTTGTCAAGGTTCATCCTGAAATACTATATTTATAATTTAGCACACTTCTCTGGGTGTGACCTAAAGAGGACATTATAGGTATGCTAGGCAGGTTAACAATTTTATGCTTCTTCAAATGGATGTGCCCTAAATATTTGTCTGTTACCCGGACTAAGGTTGGAAAGGTTGACTAGCAGCAGCTCTGGTCCTCTTTATTGCCCTGCTCAGTTCAGTTCTTACCCAATCATGAGCACCCTACCCAGGGAACACAAGTCCTATAGATAACAACACCACCTCCTTAAAAACTAGTTAGTGACCCTCACTTAGAACTCAAACATGTCTTCAGAAAGCTCAGCTCTCATGCCAATGAGCTTATCAGAGAGCATCAAAGTCAACTAAGAATTCTAGTAAATGACATTTTCTCCATCTTCTTATATTCTATGACATTGAGCATCTTATAGTTTGGAGCCCTGAACCCTGGCATGGCTGATGCACTTTTTAATTGAGCTTTAGGTTTGACCAATTATTTCCTGCGTTCTAGGTAACTATATTGATTGTAGCAATTAAAAAAAAAAATCCTGTTACAATAGAGCTCTGAGGAAACTGTGATTAACTTAAAAACAGATTTTTTTTTTACGTGAATTGTCAAGCTGATCTCCCTCATTTTATATTTGTGTTTGACTTTTTTGAGCCTGAATATAGAATTTTGCAGTTAGCCTGATTGACTTTTATTTTGTAAGAGCCGATTAACCATTTTAATTTGTCAGAAGGATTTTGAATTTTTATTCAAATGTGTCAGTATAGGATATTCTAAGCAATTGCATTGTTTGTTTCAGTGACGAAGACTTGGAGGTTGAAATCTGATCACTACATTAGGGAAATTTCGTCCTTCAAATTCTAGGGCTATGCTATCTAAACTATAGTCACTAGCCTCATATGGCTCTGAAACACTTGAAATGTGGCTGGTTCACATGAAGATTATGCTTTAAGTATAAAATACTCAAAGCCTGAGTACAAAAAAAAGAAAAGAAAAGAATATAAAATATCTCATTAACAACCTTAAAAATCTTGATTGCATGTTGAAATGATAATATTTGGGGCATACTGAGTTAAATAAAATATATTAAAATTGTTTTTGTCTGTTTCTTTCTACTTGTTAAAATGTGGCTAGTAGAAAATTTAAAATTAATCTGTGGCTCACATTTGTGGCTCACATAATATTTGTCTTAGATAGTGTTACTCTAGAGACTGAAGTGACCTCTAACTTCCCTCTATTGTAACCGGATAGTTAGAGCAAAGTCGGTTGCGCAGGAACCAGGGGACATTTTGAAACAAGGCCTGGTGTGTTGGTGTGTGAAAAGAGGGGGAAACAAGAGGTAGTATTGGACAGGGACGCCTGGGTGGCTCAGTCGTTAAGCGTCTGCCTTCGGCTCAGGTCATGATCCCAGAGTCCTGGGATCGAGTCTCTCATCGGGCTCCTTGCTCAGTGGGGAGCCTGCTTCTCCCTCTCCCTCTGCTGCTCCCCCTGCTTGTGCTCTCTCTCTCTCTCTGACAAATAAATAAATAAAAATCTTAAAAAAAAAAAAAGGAGGTAGTATTGGACAGTCAGAGAGCAGAGGGAGAAACAGGCTCCCGGCTGAGTAGGACCTTGGGATCATGACTTGAGCCAAAGGGAGAAGCTTAACCGACTGAGCCACCCAGGCACTCTGACCCTCAGACATATTTTGTTTGGCTTTCACAATGCTTTAAAAACTTAAGCCAACCTTGGAAAATTAGAGCATCTTACATAAAACTCCTGAGTTTGAGCTTCCCTTGAAAATTTCTAAAATAACATTGGGTCAGTATTCTCATAGGGTAACAATGAGCTGGAGTAGAATAACAGTAATCCCATTACACCAGGCCTGTGCCAAGATCTCCGGGCAGATACAAAAATGCCACCAAATCCACACAGTGGAGTTATCCAGCTGGTTCCTAGAGTTATCTGTGTTCACTCCCATTAGGTCTTCCTGATTGGAAAGCCAGAAGGAATTTGCCATCAAGAAAGTGGCATGACACAGGATTTTTCATGATGGCTTTATTGCCAGAGAGGTGTAAGAGTTAGGTGAAGGTGGAGGTTCCAGAAGGGAGAGAAAAGGTCTTAGGCACTGCTCCTAACTGGATGTGTTTCTAAGAGATAGAGCAGAAAGGGGAGGAGGACAAAGTATAGAAATGGGTGATGGGGTTTGGGGGTTGCGAATTCTTACTCATCTTCTGAGTTCATCTATAATTCACCTCTGTTGCCTACCCAGAAGAGTAAGGAACAAGGAAACCTAGTTAGTCAATAGCCAAAAACTATGCAACTGTTTCAGCTTACTTAAAAGAATGGACTTACCATTTAGAAGGATGTATTTTCCCTATGAATCAAAGGAAAAGACAGCATGGCAACAGCATGGGGTCTGTGTGGGTGAGAATAGGTTGCACAATGGTTTGCTGGCCCAGCCACTGAATGGAGAAATGCCCTGCTCTCTGAGTGATAAAGGGCAGGCAGCTCATGCCCCCATTGCTCACGCATTCCAAGGTCCGAAGAGCAGGTCAGTACAGTGCCCCAGTGTGGAAGCCTGGGACAGAGAAGCAAGGAAAAGTCTTCCTTGTTTAAAACAATCATCTCCTATGGTATTCCACATACTTGGCTTTTATTTTAAAGTAACTGAATTAAAAAAAAAAAATAGCAGCAAAGGAATGGTAATCCAAACTCAACAACAGCTTAAAAAAAAAATTTTTTTTAAAGCGAATCAGATAAAAAGATACTGCTTAAGAAAGACCTGAGTTTCCTTCACATTCCTGAGGTAGAATCTAGATAGCTTTTATAAACTTGAGTCTACTCTGGTTGCTGATTTTGGCCTAGTTTCCTTTTAGAGAAAGAAAAGACTTTTGAAAGTCTCTCAGCCCCTGGTGTGTTTTCTCTCCTAGCAATGTCTAATTCAGGAGGCCAATTTTAGCCAGGCTGGGCAGGTTCCTGAAGAAGGGTCAGGTCTTACATGTTCTGTAATGACCAGTTTATATTGAGGACCAAATTGGACTCTTTTAAATGACTCTGTCCCTAGCCAGGATCTAGTTTCACATTGACAGTGATCATAGTGTGAGCTGGCCATTAAGTCATGTGTTTGTTTGCCTATTTGTTTGGAGTGGGGGACAGGGTTGAAAGACCTGATAGAAACTGAGAAATTGACTGAAATTTGGCTTGCATTTTATTATAAATGTGTTCAGTGCTTTTCTTCTGAGACCCAAATCTCATGAATGCATTCTAAAATGAACCAGTGAGGAAACCAACAACAATGGCTAGTCCATTTTGCCCTGGTCCTTCCATTCTCAAAGTTTCTCTCCTCATTTTTCTGGCCCTGAGAGCAGCCTATGAGGGTGGCTCTGAATTCACATCTCTTACTGCAGCCTCCGATTCTGAAAGAATTGAACTTTCTTTTAGGGCCCTACACGGGCAATTATATACCATCACCTTCTGATAGCCTTTGCATGGCTCTGTAAGTTTCATGGGGTTTATCTTTGAACTTATGTTTATATTGTCTGCTCAGCTAAACTCAAAGCTCATTGAAATTCGTGTATATATTGGGGCTCCTGGTGGCTCAGTCAGTCAAGCGTCTGCCTTCGGCTCAGGTCATGATCATGGGGTCCTGGCATCGAGCCCTGCATTAGGCTCCCTGCTGAGCGGGGAGTCTGCTTCTCCCTCTGCCCCTCCCCCTCCCCATGCTCTCTCTCTCTCTCTTTCAAATAAATTAATAAAATCTTTAAAAAAGGGATGAGTGGGCATATCTTGTACCTTTGTGTTTTGCCACAGCTCTCTGGACAGTGCTAGGCACACATTAGATTCTCAGAAACAATTTTTTGAAGGAATGGTACAGTGATTGATTTGGAACACAGAATCTGCCACCAACGGTGATCACCTCTGCTCTTCTGGCAGGTGAAGTAAAGGGACTGGGAGATTGATTCAAATAGTAGCTCAGACTCAGAGTATCACCTGCCTGGTGCAGGTCTTCTAAGTCCACAATCCCAGTAGATGGCATCCTCCACAGCAGTGCCAGAGCCTACGTTTGACTTTCCCTGGTTCTGTGTTCCCTTATCTGTGCACCTCCTGCCTCCCCTACCCCACACGCTCACACCACACATACACACACACACACACCACATACATCTCTCTGTTTTGCTTCCCTATTCTTCATCTTCCCTTTTCTAGAAATGATGAGTTTTATAAAAGTTAAACTCAGAGCTTAAGGTCAAACCCATTGAGGTGGTATTTCCCAGAAATTGAGGGATTGGATTTAAAACAATTATTTTTTAGGATTTCAACTAAGCATTTATCTATAATTCAAGAGTACCAAGGATGTATGCATTGTATACCTTTTATACTAATATAAATTTTATGAGCAGCTTGAAGAGCCAAGAAAGGAGAGACCTCTCGGGAAGGGAAAGTCTATTACATCATGCATGTAGAGCACCCTAGGCTGTCTGGGGCACTCTGAACAATGGAGGCAATTGAAGAATTCAAATGAGTAGGTGATCTTTCACATCTTTACAAGGCATCTCCTGGAATACCCCAGCGCTGGGATTTCAGTGGGGCCTGAGACTTCCTTCCTTTGGCATGATCTTCCCATCATGATGGGCTATGGTTCAAGATCTTTATATTACACATGCCCAGGCAACTTTTGAGTTTATTCTCAAAAAAATTTTTTTAAAATAAACTTGTTTTAAAAAGAATGCTCACCCCCTGCCCCCCCAAATCCACTATTATTTAAAAGTTCCTATTATGGGCTAAATTATGTCCCCTCTTTCCCCAGTTCATATGTTGGAGTCCTAGCCTCCAGTACCTCAGGAGCTCACTGTTATTTGGAAATAGGGTTTTTAAAGTGAGTAATTAATATAAGATGAGGTTATGTTGGGTGGACCTTACTCCACATGACTGGAGTCCTTAAAACCAGAGGATATTAGGACACAGAGCTATACAGCAGGATGACCATGTGAAGATATACACAGAAGATGGTCATCAAGAAGCTAAGGAGAGAGGCCTCAGAAGAAATAACCCTGTTGACCCTGATCTTGGACTTCTAGCCTCCAGAACTTATAAGAAAATAAATTTCTGTTCTTTAAGGCACCCCGTCCGCGGTACTTTGTTATGGTAGCCTGAGCAAACTAATATAGTGCTCCTACTCATTTTCTCAACATCTCTGAGAAAAATATTCATTTTGCGGGTAAAAAGTACTCCATGAAAGAGTATATCCAAAGCCTTGAGGTTAAGCAGGAATTGTAATAATCAGATTTTTTCAAAGACTTATATAACAATTCTTTTTCTCATTCTATGTTTATAAAGTTGTTTTAAACAAACTTGAGGGGGCGCCTGAGTGGCTCAGTCGGTTAAGCGACTGCCTTCGGCTCAGGTCATGATCCTGGAGTCCCGGGATCGAGTCCCACGTCGGGCTCCCTGCTCGGCAGGGAGTCTGCTTCTCCCTCTGACCCTCCTCCCTCTCATGCTCTCTGTCTCTCATTCTCTCTGTCTCAAATAAATGAATAAAATCTTTAAACAAACTTGAGGGCGCCTGGGTGGCTCAGTTGGTTAAGTGACTGCCTTCGGCTCAGGTCATGATCCTGGAGTCCCGGGATCGAGTCCCGCATCGGGCTCCCTGCTCGGCGGGGAGTCTGCTTCTCCCTCTGACCCTCCTCCCTCTCATGCTCTCTGTCTCTCTCTCTGTCTCAAATAAATAAATAAGTAAAATCTTTAAAAAATAAAAAAATAAATAAATAACAAACTTGATTCCTGTGGGACAGTCGTTCTCAAAACCAGCTTCATATTACAATCAACTAAAGAGATTTGGAGGAACATGACTGATGTCAGCTCCATCTCCAGAGGTTCTGAATGATTGATCTGAGTTGGGTGCCAGTATCCACCCCCCCCCAATGGGTAGCTAGGGGCGAGAAAAATTGCTTCAAAAATCAGTTGATTAGAAAAACTCTGAGAAGCGGAAGTTCACAGAGAGACTCATTGTATTTCTATCTTTTAAAAAACCCAGATTTCATAAATCATTTTATATTGCTCCACCACTGTAAATTACATTTCTTAGTCCAAAGATGACTCCATCCTTTTAACCCCCAAACCATCAGAGAGTTTTATTGCACCATTCAGTGAGAACAGAGACTAGTTTGTAATTTCCTCACCACTGATCAATGCAAGTTACAAAATGGCAGTTAGAGTTTCAGGGAACGTTTACACACCTTCCAGTTTCGGGGAGCCTCTCTGCCCAGAAGAAACTCCATTTGGACAGGCATTCTCTGCATCACCCTAATTAGCAACATAGCAACACAAGCCCTATGGAGAACTGGCCTAATTTGGTAGAGCAGTGTTGAGAGCCAGTTCTCTTGGACTTGGCAGCAAGTGAAAGTGCTTTGGATGCCAGTTAGCTGGAGTTACCTTCAACCCATAGCTGCTTAGTGGCAGCTTTTTATGTTTGTTGGTTTTTCATTAAAGATTGATCTGACTCTGTGGATTTCTAATGTCCTTTTATTTGGTAAGTCAATCCCAGCTTGGCAGTGTCACAGATACAAGATGTTAAAAAAAAAGAAAAAAGAAAAAAAAGGAAAAAAGTCTTGGCAGAAACCAACTTTCAAAATTCAGCTCTGGAGTTCCAGAAGAGAAGGGAGGGGCAAAGAGAATGGTGGTGTGAGAAGCAAGACCCTCCGCCACGGCTGAAGTAGCTGAGCCCCGGAGAATTGGGGCTCTTCATGGGCCTTGGGTGGGGAGGACATAGAAATGGAATAGAGTGAGGAATGATCTCATGCAGGCGCTCCCAAAGGACAGAAATCTTGATGCTATTATTACTTCAGGTCTTTAAGAAAAGGGAAGTAAGCAAGAGGGTCGTTGGGCCCACTGGAGACGGAAAGGGAAGTTACAATAGTGTATTCGCGCCTTGTTTTGACCTTCCTTGCTAGGGCGCTGCATCGCCAGGTTGGACAAAATTGCTTCAGCTGGTCTCTTGAATCTGGTAGTCCCCTCTTATCTGTGGTTGTGGTTTCACTTTCTGAGGTTTCGGTTACCTGAGGTCAACCAAGGTCCAGAGGCAGGTGCTCCTCCCCCTGACATAGCGTCAGGAGGTCAAGTGTAACCCAACACTAAGGCACAACGCCTACATCACGGAGGCCACTTCCTTTCATTAAGCAGACCTTTTATCAGATCTCATCATCACAAGAACAAGGGTGCATGTCGAACAATAAGATATTTTGAGAGAGAGAGAGACCACATTCACATAACTTTTAATACAGTATATTGTTATAATTGTCCTATTATTAGTCTCTTACTGCACCTAATTTTTAAGTTAAACTTTATCATAAGTGAACATGTATGGGAAAAAACATAGTGTGTGCATATATACATACATATAGGGTTTGGTGCTAACTGGTTTCAGGCATCCACTGGGTGTACTGGAAGGTACCTCCCGTGGATAAAGGGGACTACTGGATTCTGATTGGCTAGGCAATATAACCTGCATAACCAATCAGATTGAGCTTCTCTGGGGGCAACTCCAGATTAGCTGGAAGTCAAATCTCATGATTGGCAAAATTCCCACTGTCAATTTATCTTGTATCTAAGGAGGTATCTTGACTATAATTTCTGGCAGGAGCTAATAATGAAAGTACTTGCCTCATTGATAACTTGCCCCAAGTGGGACTGTTCTTGCATCTGTTAGGGCCAAAGTTCCTTCTGCTTTGGCAAACAAAAGTGCCCAGGGGCTGATAATCTAAGAAATGATATCACCTGCCAATACGGCCAAGGGCAAAAAAAAGCTTAAGACTCTCAGTTTAGCCCTCTAAGTTCTGGGTAGTGCTTTGTTTAGTATGGCTCATGTTCTTACAGCTTAAAAAATCCTACTCCCAGGGATTCAACAGTAGTGTCTGGTAACACCAGTCTTATTAAATCACTGTGTGTGTGTGTGTGTGTATGTATAATATATATCACCATATACATATATATCTCGATATATATATATACTTGAAAAGCTAACAATAGTGTGTTAATGCTATCCTTATTATATATTATAATATATAGTCTATCTTATATATAACAGGCAAGACTTTTTAAGTCGATATAAATGTACATTTATTTATTTAATAAATAAATATATATCTCAACTCGAAAAGTCCTGCTCTCTGGGGTTTAATAATAGTGCCTGTCGATGCCCTTCTTAACAGAGTTTTTGCTTGCTGTTCCCTCTGCCTGAAATGTGTTTCCCCTAGATATCTGCATGGCTCACTCTCTGACTTCTTCAGGTCTTTACTCAAAAATCACCTTCTCCCCGATCCCACAATCTGAAGTTTGAGAGCCTCCTCCATGGCCCACGTTTCGTATGTTACGTTATTTTCTTCTTAGCACTTAACACTAAAGTACTCTACCTCTTATTTGTCTTCTATTGTCTGTCTTTCCCCGCTAGGCTACAAACTCCCTGAGGACAGGGATTTTGCGTAGCTGACACAGAGCTGACAGTCAATAAATATTTGCTCAGTGAATGAAAGAGTCATATATTTATTGAAGGCATGCTATGTTCAATGCCCCATGCTCTTTGCTATGGGAGATACGAAGGCCTCTAAGACGGCCTACGCCTTCCAAGACCTCACTCACCAGTTAGCAAGGAAACGAGAGCTGATGATTATGGCAAGTACTAAAACAAATGTTCCAGAGAGCAAGATGAGCAGAATTCAGAGGCAGGAGAGACTAGGAAGGGCTCCTGTGGTCAAGGAGGGTACTGTGGGTAAGGTGGGCCTTGACCTTGACCGTAAAAAGAGGAAGGTGTTAGATACGTGTGGAAGCGGGAAGGTGTTTTTTTGCGGGGGGCGCTGCCTCCTTCAGCAACTTTGCAGATAAGACGTTCAGCTTTGTAAGTGCAAAGGCCACAGGAGGTGAGTCATTTTCTAGCCATATCTTGGGCTTATTGCCACCTGGCCAACCTCAAGAAAAATGTGCATGTGCCTTCCAAGTGTCCTGGTCACCTCCACGCTGGGCAAGCTGGATGACTGCTTTTTTGTCACCAAAGGGAACACTCAATCTTCCCTAGTGTCGGCCTCCTGGAGTGAGTGTATTTTAGGAGATGGGCCATCTAATTTAGACTAATGGTATATTCAACACAGGCCAATTAATCCTGAGACTTTATCTCTATGAAAGAGTTCAGAATATCTCATTTAAAGGCATTTCTGGGTTGTGTCATTAAAGTTTACAGATAAGTGAAGTCTGTTGTTTTTAAAACCAAAGCTTAAAAACCTATTGGGTGCATCTCTTGTGGAACTGAGTTATAAAAATACAGAGGTGTCCTCAAGGAGCTTAGGGCTAGCCAGATAGTGAGTTACTTACTAAATACCCCTGAGCTCTGTGGGTTTCTTATGTACCCATTTTAATAGCTTTTTTGGGGGGTCTCTATCATCACTTTTGGCTTCTGACTTATCTTTTCTCATTCTTAGCTTTTGTTGCTGATTATTTGTGGACTGGGAAACCAAATGAAGTCAGTAATCTTAACTATTATTTAAAAAGAACATAGGCATTGACCAAGGATCTTGGGAGCTCTTCTCTGTGCAGAAGATGCCCTTCAGTGCCCAGGATGTGAGTTATCTCTGTTTTCCACTCAGCCCCCATCTCCTCCTGTCTGGTCATCACCCAGAAGCCCCTCTCCTTACATCCTGATTTTTAGCTGTGATCAAGATAAGTGAGATTGTCAGGTGGCTAATTTCCGGACATGTGAACTATTACTACGATTTTAGTCTAATACACCACAAAGAAATAAGATAGATCCTTTACTGTACCCATGCTGTCTTCATTGGCAGGTACCAACTAAGAAACAGATTTGAATAGACAATTTGTGTGTCAGGAATTTGAACCTCTAGCATTTCCTGTGGTCAGTTACCTTATCTACAATATTCTGCAAAAATGGTAAGAATTGATCCATCCTAAGGTAACCAGGGACCTTGAAGCTACTCTTTTTTTTTTTTTTTAAGATTTTATTTATTTATTTGAGACAGAGAGAATGAGAGACAGAGAGCATGAGAGGGGGGAGGGTCAGAGGGAGAAGCAGACTCCCCGCCGAGCAGGGAGCCCGATGCGGGACTCGATCCCGGGACTCCAGGATCATGACCTGAGCCGAAGGCAGTCGCTTAACCAACTGAGCCACCCAGGCGCCCCGAAGCTACTCTTTATTTGGGGGGCTGTGGTCAGGTGGTGGCGGTGAGGCTGATGGCTGAGTGTTCAAGGCCTATTTCTGAAAGCACTAAAGAAGGTTCCAGCAGCACAGAAGGAGTGAGACCCAAGAGAAGCAAGGGTAAGTGCATCATCAAAGGTATAGGGGAGCTTGAGGATGATAGGACATGCGGATGGAGAATGGTTTGGTGAAAGGTAAGGTGGCACCCTGCAGGATGGCTGCGACACCCTGGGGCCCAGTGTGGATGCTCTGTGGCAGCAGAGGTGGTTATATGTGGTCATCAGCTGACACAGAGGACAAGTGACCTTAACACTAGGTTTCCTTCCTGCTGAATTCAGCCAGTTTTGCAAATGGAGAGGGAGATAAAGCAACGTAGACTTATTTCATAAGGATTCATGAGAGTTGTCATCACCATCTTCGCTGCGGAGCATTACTTTTGGCGAGGTATTAACTCCTGATAGCCAGGCATGATGTGCTGGGTGGAAGAAACTGCTGTAAGCAGCCTTCAGTAATGTGGGGGTGAGGTGTGGGAGTAGGGGAACTGTTCTACAGGCCTGCGATTAGGTCTCAGTTCTTTAGTGAGCCTAAAAAATTTGAATTTTAACTTCACAAGTGTTCTCGCATTTTTTTCTCCTCATTCCCCCATCCAGAGGTGAGACAGGATGGCTAGGGTGGGCTGCAGTTGGGTATTCTCTTTCCCTCATTTTAGTTAGGCTCTGATGATACCCCAGTAAGTTGGGTTCCGGTTAACTAGGGCGGGTCTCGTTAAGGAGAACAGAGTGCTCTTGCCTATTTTAAAATGGTTTCGTTCACTTTCCACCTTGCTAGAAACACAAGGGGATTTTTCTGATATTTACTGTGGGAACCCGAGCAAGCTCCTGGAGTTAAATCTCATAATATTGTGAGGCCTCCCCAGTGACTGGGTGCCCTTGGAGTTTCTAACTGAGTCTCGATTACAGTTCAGGTTTTCCTACCCTGGCACTGGTTCCCAGGGCATGTTCCACTAGCAAGTTTCTGCTTCTGAAAGCCATGAACCCCTGTATTCTCCTGTCTGTCTCCCCCATCTTGAGGGCAGTGGTATGCCAGGGTTCTCCCATCTCGAACAGATCCAGTAAAAGTTGTTTATTTTTCAGTCTGTTCAGCTTTTTGGTTGCTAAGATGGAGTGGCAAATTCCAAGCTTAAAAGGAGATTGTACAGTATTTGTCTTTCTCTGACTTATTTCACTTAGCATGATGCCCTCAAGGTCCATTCAAGTTGTTACAAATGGCAGGACAATCCATTCTTTTTTTTTTTAAGATTTTATTCATTTGCGAGAGAGAGAATGAGAGACAGAGAGCATGAGAGGAAGGAGGGTCAGAGGGAGAAGCAGACTCCCCGCCGAGCAGGGAGCCCAACGTGGGACTCGATCCGGGAACTCCGGGATCATGACCCGAGCCAAAGGCAGTCGCTTAACCAACTGAGCCACCCAGGCGCCCCAGGACAATCCATTCTTTACAACACATCTTTATCCATTCATCTGTCGGTGGACACTTAGATTGTTTCCATGTCTTGACTATTGTAAATAATGCTGCAATGAACACAGAGGTATCTTTTTGCGATACTGTTTTTTGTTTCTTTCAGATAAATATCCGGAAGTGGGGCTGCTGGATGGTTGGGAGTTCTATTTTTAATTTTTTGAGGATCCTCTGTGCTATTTCCATAGTGGCTGCACCAATTTACATTCCTACCAACAGTGCGCTAGGCTTTCCTTTTCTCCATAGCTTCACCGACACCTGTTATTTTTTTTCTTTTTGATAATAGTCACTCTAACAGGTGTGACGTGATATCTCATTGTGGTTTTGGCTTGCATTTCCCTGGTGATTTGTAGTGTTGAGCACCTTTTCATGTACCTGTTGGCCATTTGTATGTCTCCTTTGGGAAAACATACTCGCAATTTCTCTGTGTATGTTTTAATCAGATTGCTTTTTTTTCCCATTGAGTCGCATGAATTCCTTAGATATTTTGGATATTAACTCCTTATTAGATATGCAAACATTTTCTCCCGTTCAGTAGGTTGTCTTTTCATTTTGTTGGTGGCTTCTTTTGCTGCCCAGAAGCTTTTTAGTTGATATAGTCCCACTTGTTTACTTTTGCTTTTGTTGCCTTGTTTTCTTCTTTATCGCCTGCTTTTGCTCCATTGTGGCTAAGTCTTCTTTTGTCCAAAAGGCAGGGCACTGGTTGGTTAATCATGAAAGTAAAATCCATAACACAAATTCAGCAGAAGAGTCGTGAGAAAAGCTGCATCATTTTAGGCTTAGGACCACCAGTTAGTGCTTCTTTTCGGTTTTAACTGAACCCACGTTAATATCATGACATATTTAAGAAGGATAAGATGACAGTAGGAGATTCCTCCCATCTAAACTCCATCTCCCCCTGATTTGGAATCTCAATTAGAAAAAGTAGATTTCAAAAAAACAGTTTACCAAAAATATTTACATTCCTAAATTATAGGGACTTTCTTACTCTTTCCCTTTTTTTCTAGGCTCTGATCCCATGGGAGGAAAAGTATTCTATTTGGAGACTGTTAGCTCTACAGCCCCAAAGATTCTTGCTGTCTTCTCTGAGGAGCTCTTAGAAACCTTTGGGTTTCTGGAATCTTAAAATTAACCCATGTTGTGCAATGTGTAATCAATCAGAGAGATTTTTTTCAATGAAAATTAGATAACTTTGTGGGAATTGGTATTTCCTTTTTCATACAGTAAAATTCAATGGCTTCATTCAGACCTCTCCTAACACACACTCTCTCAAAGAGACAGTTCCAAATCAGCCATTTGCCATTTTGCAAATGTGTTCTCCTATCCTGTGATTTGCTTCTGTTATATTTAGACTAGATTCCACACTTGCTTGGAAGGTGTAACTAAGACTCAAACTCAGCCCTCCATGGCCTGTTCACAAGGGAAGTTTTGCCATAAAAGATGAATTGCAAAGTAATAGCTGAGTAGAGCCAAAATAGTCAATGCAATTACCCTTTGGTACATTTTTTGGGCTAATGATATTTAAATCAATTTGACTGAAAAAGAAAAATAAATGTCAAGCCAAATACCAAAGTATGAATAACCCACTGCAAGATTACTAGAATTACAAGCGGTTCCCTGTGCTCTAAGATTGCTCTGAGAACCATGTCAATACGCTGGTCCCATGGTAATTAAAAAATCAAAAAGCCAATACTTATTCTGTCAAAGGCACAAATGTAAATCCAACTTGGACTATGAAAAAATTAACACAAAGTTCTGACTTTGCTCAAGCTGCAGCAGTTAACAATTATTCTTAAAATAATATTTCTATAAAGAGCTCTCTTCTAAAATTCAAAATACTAGAGAATCATAAAAGTTGGAAAGGGCTTGAGAAACTAATTCCTTTATTTCGTAGATTTGGAAGCTGTGGCTCATTAAAGTTAAATGACTTGTCTGTAGTCACATGGCTGACCTGTGCCTCTTGACTAGCCAATGACCTTTGAATTTGCTTATCTTGATGTTCTTGCCTTAGATTATCATCCCAATTCTCTCTCCTCCATTCTGTTGTAAAAGAGCTCGTCCCTCAAAAATTACTGTCAATTTTGGAGAAAGAGGAAGTCTTAAATGTTTCTATATCATAATATAAATAAATATCAAAGAAAACGCCCCTTGGATTAATCACAAAAATGAGTAAAATGAATTTTGCCCAGAGATATCCAGGCCATAGGATCTGGCCTTTCAGTGATTGGCAGAAGAACTTCTGTAGGAACTTGATAAGGCTTCACAAGATGTTCAATGAAAAAAAGACAACCCAACATTGGTGGCCTTCGAATACAGGAATACCACAGCCTATGCAGAATAAAACAAACCAAGAAAAAATAGTATCCACAGTCCTTAAAATAAGAAAGCCAGACCCATACCAGAGAATAGAGATGGAAGAAATTGGATTCAAAAGACAGGAAAATGAGGAAGGACACCAGAAATATAGGTAAGGGAGGTGACACCAAAGATGAGTGGACGTTGTCAGCAGATTGAGAGTGAGTCAGGCACTTGATCCCAAGCTGGTTGGGTCAGTGGAGTGGGCCAGCTGGTAAACCTTTTAACCTTTGGGATTATGTAGGGCCTGATAGAGAAATCTTGGTCACAAAGTAGAATTCCACCTCTGGCCATGATTTGTCTTGCTCATTTATTTGTATAATATTTATGAGCACACCGTGTGCCAGGCACGGTGTTAGGTACTAGGCGATAAGTCGATGAATAAGAGAGACATAGTGCCTATCTTTACAATCTATCAGGGCGATAGATACCAAACAAATTACTACACAGACAATTATTATTTGTGTTTGAGGCAAACGTTATGAAAGGAAAACACAGCATACAATGAACATTTGTTAAAGGGGCATCTGACTTTGCTTGAGGACAAGGGGAAAATCATGGTATCAGTTTTTAAAATGGAAACAAATACTGAATGGAAGTCGGCTAATTTGCATTTTACATTTATAGATGTATCAACTGTTACTAATCAGTATCTTGGACCAAAGTGTGTACCTGAACTGACCGTGTGTACTGGAACCCAGTGATAAGGATGACAGAAAGAGGTTCCACTGGGGAAGCCAGAGAACACAGGAGAATCTGAGTCCCGGATGCTGCTGGATGACAAGCAAAGATGAGGCTCCTTCTCACTTCCACTTACAGGCTGCAAGGAACTAGGTTGCTGAACTTGAGTTAGGTTGCAGTTCAGCATGAAGTCAGTGTCTGTCTGACCTCAGTGCTCCTGTTCTGATTCCTGCCCTGCATTTTGGTTTCCCTGGTACTGAGGACTGCTGCGCACCCTAATTTCTTAATTTTCAGATCCAGGAACCCAGTTTCTCTGAACTGTTCCCAGACTCTGGATATGGCTCACTTATGCGTTGGATCTTTGCTGGAAGGGATCCGGACTGGACAACGTCGGGGCCTTTATGAGGTAATAAGCGTGTCTTATGAGGTAATAAGCTTATCACAGACATGTAGACTGATCTTTCAGTTTTTGACTTATCTCTGGATTCATGCTCCATGGCCAACCCTATAGCTCTGGAGAATTTCCAAGGATGCCCACGCCTATAAAATCAGATGCTGGAACACCAGCCCCAGTCGCCTAAACTGGATTCCTTAGGACCTCCTGACTATGTATGACTTGGCCCACAGTCACCCAGCCGTGCCCCTAGAATGAGGTCCTGATGAGGTCCTGATGAGGTCCCCCCTACTGGTTAAGGCTGGAACATCAGAAATGGTTGACCAGAGTCCACACGATGCACGTGGAACTATCTCTGTGGTGTCAAATCCTCCTAAAATGTTCCTTGACTCCGAGAAACATACATATGAATGGGAGGGTACTGAAATAGACAGAAGCATTCCATCTGATGGTAGAGCTGCAACAGGCGTCTGAGCCACACAGTTGTCCAAACGCCTTGCACTGCCCTGAAAGAGATACAGAATGAGGGCTTATAACTTCACATGGTTTGAAACACTGTGTGCAAAATATCAGATCCTATATGGTGCGTCGAGTTCCATTTTGAGCATGGCATTTAAAAAGGGATTTAGACAAACTGGAAAATGTAATCAGATTAGTGAAAGGGCCCGAGATTATCCATGTGAGAACAGCTGAGGCTGAAGGAAACAGAAGGTTAGCCTGAAGGAAAGAAAACAGCTGCTTTCACAGGTTAAAAGGACTCAAACTGTCACAAGGGTGAGCAGAAAAGCAAAGGAAGACAGAGCTTCAAATCAATATAAGCAGAGTTTTCTAATAGTCTAGTTTGGGTAGACCTTTGCAGAGAGGAGAGCTGCCGTGGGAGGTGGAGCTTCCCCGCTGCGGCAGGTGTTTGGGCTCAGAAGGGACAGCAGTGGGATGGAGTGGGGAGGATCCAGGCATTGGATGGGTGCTTGGACTAGAAGATCTTCAAGATTATTCCTAGTCATCCTGGGAGTCTGATTCTTGACTCTCTGCTCTGACCCAACAATCTCCCACTCAAACCCTGATTCCAGTGTTTTCCTGGGTGTTCCTGACAATCTAGCCAAGGGGGTTTGCCCCCACAGCCTTGCCGTGAGCTGAGAGTACAGTGTGAGGGTGACCCAAGCTCTGGGAGGTGCAGCCCAGCCTCTTCTGCTAATGGATCCTGGCCCTCAGGGCCACACCAAGGACCAAAGACTCATTTGTCATTGGTCTTTTGAATTAAACCTAAATGGACACACACATTAGGGGCATACTTTTTCCTGTATATGTGTTATTTCCAAACGGGGCCTTGCATTCTGTAGAGACTGACCATCTACCTGCTGAAGCACTTGTCTAGAGCATAGAATACCCACTGTCTATTCCATTTATTTATTTACTTATTTATTTACCTATTTATTTATTTTATTTAAATTCAATTGGTCAACATATAGTACATCATTAGTTTTTGATGTAATGTTCAATGATTCATTAGTTGCATATAACACCCATCACATCATGTGCCCTCCTTATTGCCCATCACCCAGTTACCTCATCCCCCCCACCTCCCCTACAGCAACCCTCAGTTTGTTTTCCAGAGTCAAGAGTCTCTCATGATTTGTCTCTCTCTCTGATTTCTTCCCTTTCTGTTTCCCTCCCTTCCCCTATGATCCTCTGTGCTATTTCTTATGTTCTACACATGAGTGAAACCACATGATACATGTCTTTCTCTGATTGACTTATCTCACTTAGCATAATCCCCTCCAGTTCCATCCATGTCCATGCAAATGGTGGGTATTCATCCTTTATGATGGCCGAGTAATATTCCATTGTGTATATATACCACATCTTCTTTATCCATTCATCTGTTGATGGACATCTAGGCTCTTTCCATAGTTTATCTATTATAGACATTGCTGCTATAAACATCGGGGTGCACGTACCCCTTCGGGTCCCTACATTTGTATCTTTGGGGTAAATACCCAGTAGTGCAATTGCTGGATCTTAGGGTAGCTCTATTTTCAACTTTTTGAGGAACCTCCATACTGTTTTCCAGAGTGGCTGCACCAGCTTGCATTCCCACCAACAGTATAAGAGGGTTCCCCTTTCTCCACATCCTTGCCAACATTTGTTGTTTCCTGTCTTATTAATTTTGGCCATTCTGATTGCTATAACGTAGTATCTCATTGTGGTTTTGATTTGTATTTCCCTGATGACAAGTGATGCGGAGCATTTTTTCATGTGTCTATTGTATGTCTATTTCGTATGTCTATTCTCTTTAAGCAGAAAAGATATTTTCTTAAGATCATGAAAAGTGGCCTTAAATGTGTTGTGTTCGTGCCTCAAATAGAACAAAACAATAATAAAATCCAACTGTTCCCCGACCCCCGCCCAAATCTTTTTACTGAATGTGAGAATCTTTACGGGATGCTTGAGGGATTTTAAGACCTAAAAGTATAGTGAGAGACAGAGTAGAGAGAACTCATATACAAAGATTTTGAAAAATGGAAGGTAACTTCAAGGTAAGAACACTCACCCCGTTAAGGAAAACATATATTGCCCTGTCCCTGTAATCGTGTTCACCTGTAATAATATGAGTGGCACAGGTTCTAGCTTTTCTCCTGCAAAATCTGCCATTGGAATCAACATTTTATCTAAGCAATACTGAATATACAAAACCGATCCTTTCTTCGCATAAACTGGGCCACGCTAGTGGGATTGTGGGGATGTGGGAATTAAGCCAGAATTAACAGCTCAAGGTACATTAGGCCTGGGTGGTAATTCTTTTTTTTTTTTTTAAGATTTTATTTATTTATTTGAGAGAGAGAGAATGAGAGAGAGCACATGAGAGGGGGGAGGGTCAGAGGGAGAAGCAGACCCCCGGCTGAGCAGGGAGCCCGATGCGGGACTCGATCCCGGGGCCTCCAGGATCATGACCTGAGCCGAAGGCAGTCGCTTAACCAACTGAGCCACCCAGGCGCCCCCACCATCAATTTGTTCTAAGTAATACATAATCTTTATAGACAATCTGGAAAGAGAAAATGAAATATAAAATAAAAGTAAACCATAATGCCACCATCCAGCTAGAGTCACTATCAACATTTCAGTGTCCTTCCCTCCAGCCTGAGTTTTATGTGATGCTATACTATTTTATGTCCTGCTTCCTTTGGTGTTTGGGCTTTTGTTTGTGTGTTTGTTTGTTTGTTTTTTTAAAGATTTTATTTATTTATTTGAGAGAGAGAATGAGATAGAGAGCATGAGAAGGGTGAGGGTCAGAGGGAGAAGCAGACTCCCCGCCGAGCAGGGAGCCCGATGCGGGACTCGATCCCGGGACTCCAGGATCATGACCTGAGCCGAAGGCAGTTGCTCAACCAACTGAGCCACCCAGGCGCCCCTGGGTGGTAATTCTTAAAAAGAAAGAGATTAGCTCCCATTTCTCTCAAACTAAATGTGGCTATGTTTCCTGGACTCTTTCTTCCATGTCTACCAAAAGAAGCATATACTCTTAGCTCCTGCCTGGTTGAAGCACTGGCTGAAAGGAGAAGTCACTAGTCGTTCTGGGAGACCCTTTGCCCACCAGTGGGCTGAGTCAGCACTAGAGTGGCTTTGAAGGAAACTTGAGTGTGTAAAGTTTGTCCGGATGATCCTGATGGTGACGATGTTACTATTAAGGGCTTACTGTGTGCTGGGCACCTTGCTGAATCACAGTAAATGCAGTAGCTCATGGAATCCTTACAACCATCCTGTGACGTAATCATTACGGTCCTCGTTTCCCAGTGGAAGAAGCAAAAATTCGGAGAACTTAATTTCCTCGTCTATAAATATCTACTTGTTTTGCATAATGGACTCTTTTTTTCCCGAGGTCGGGTTCTGAAATGATGAGCAAGTGAGCAAAAAACGAAGATAGGTAAGTGTGTCCTTGATAAATCCCGCAAGGAGGGGCCACTTGAAGCCCCTAGTAGGAGTCAGCACCTTTCTCCAGAGGTGATCAAGACAGGCAGAGTCCCTACCCTAATGGGGCCCAGCCATTTGGTGGAGGGTGGCAGTTATCACCCTTCTGCTGAGTATTAAACACTACTTGCAGACTTCAGAGTGAGAGGGACTGATGAGGAAAGGTCCCTCCGAGGACACGGCATTTCAATGGGGATCTGAGTGACAAGAAGGAGCCTCCATGTGATGATTAAAGGAAAGAGCGTCCAGGCAGAGGGACCAGCCAGAATAAAGCTCCCCAAGAGAGAACGAGCCAGAGTAAGGCAGGCTAAGAGGAGAGTGGTCCGAGCTGAGGCTGGGGGGTTAGGTGGAGAATTACATCATGTAGGGCTTATTTGTTTTCCAAATGTGCTGGAAGGGTTCTGAGCAGGGGCAGGATGTGACGGAATCCCCTTTTCCAACTCTCTCTGGCAGCTGTTGGGGGAGGGATGGCAGCATGGGAGGAGGCAAGCATGGAAACCAGGGAGGAAATTCGCAACAGATTGAGTTTATGCTTTGGAGGGGGAGTTGATGGGTTGGATGTGGGGTGTGGGAGAAAGAGAAGCATCAAGAATAACTCAAAGATAACCACTATTTGCCACTAAGTCTAACACGGGTTTTTTTTTTTTTTTTTTCTCCAGTGCCAATAATGTTTCTTTAATGGAACACCTGGCACAGTAGTTGTCTTCCAGTTGGTGGCCATATTGTGTGGGGGAAAATGTGTATCTCTAAACACTAGAATCACTCTCAGCCTAGGGAGCTGCTCACTCTCTGAGAGGCCCCCAAGACACGAGACCAACAATTTCATGCTTCCTTAATTTCATGCACTCTGGGACATACGGTCCTTTAAGTGGGATGGCAGGGATCCCATGGTATCCATGGTATGTAAATTTAAGTTTACTCTCAGTCTCTCTCCTTCTCTCATTTTAAATTAAGATCAGTTAAATGTGCCTGATAAATATACAGTGACTCTATGATAATGAAGATCACACCTCATGTTAGATCCTATCTTGATTAGAACTCTGAAATCCTTGCTTGGCACATAGTAACCAGTGCCTGTTCCTTCCCTTTTTTCCTCGCCCCCATCCCCCACTATTTTCTTCCCCCCTGCCCCAATCCAACTTACCTATTCAAGCGTTCATTGTCCCAGAAATCTGCTCTCAGATGTTTTTTACTCTTGTACAGTAATTCATGTCAGATCATTAGTGAGTGTTCACGAATCCTTTCCAAGGTAAAATAAGTAAATCAATAAGTCTCTATTTTAACAGATGCCTTCTGAAAACACCATGCTGCCACCAAAAGTGGAATTCTAGTAGTGGAAGTGTAGGTTTTGTGGGATTGCTAGTGAAGAGGTTTGTGGGTAAGGGGACTTCCAGTACCAGTGACTCACCCCACATGTGGGGCCTATGACCCCATTGCGTGGATACGACAGACATAATACCCCCATTGTTCTCTGAGAACCATGGCCCCCTCTGCCTGGGTATGCAGAGAAAATGCCTTGGAAAGGAAAAGAACTTCGGGTTGGCTTCTTAAGAGAAATAAAACCTGGATAGAAATGTACATTTGAGCAGAGCAGGGTAAGACGGGCAAACTTGAGGCCTCCCGTGGTGAGGTTGAGTTTCCACAAAGGTCTAGGTTTCCAGCTAACCACCTTGTTGCTCTCAGTTAAGTCAGTCTGACACTTGCATATTTTCTTTGACCGTCCTTCCATCCTCACCCATTCCTGGAGAGAAAAGGCTATTATTCTGGCTTCTAGTCTGTATTTTGTTAACTACCTGAGAAGATGTGTTGTTCATTCATCTTTTCATGTGTAGAATGGTACCAACACCCTCATCCTAGTGTGGTTGTTACGAAGATTACATGAGGCTCCACACAGTGCTGGCCCATTGGGGGAATCTAATGATAGTTGGGCTCCTGCCCTCTTGCCAGAGAACCTTTGACTAATAGGTTATTCATTCAATGGCTATTTATTGAGCATGTACTGTGTACCAAGCACTGCTCTGAGTACTATAGAGGTAGCCGTGATTAAGATGAAGTTTCCACCCTTGCACAGTTGGCATTTTAGCAAGAAGAAAGAGGCAAGGACCTGAGAAGCAAATAAATAGCATAAGCTTAGATTGTCAATGAAGATAATCAAATAGGGCAAAGGGGTTGAGAGTCACAGAAGGGCTCTCTGGCATGATGGGATTTGCACTAAGATTCATGATTTCTAGTGCAGAAAGAATTCCCTCTTGTTTCAGCATTGTGATTTACTACACCCATTATCACATTCAAATAAAACTTTGATTAAAACAGAAGCATGGAGAATGAATATTTTAATTAACTGACTTTTCTAGTCCAAAGAATGTTAATTCTCAAGTACTTCTTTTTGCATTGTTGTGTGAGAATGTTTATAAATACTAATGTGTTTAGTTCATGTTCCTGATGGAGCAAATATAGTAGAAAGAAAGGCTCATGAACTAAAAGCATGTTGTAAGATCTGAAGTTCATTACTTGGATCTTACTTTAGTGCTTCTGATACTGATGTTGTTAAAAAGAAAGTTTGGGCCAAATTGGATACTGATTCCAGTTATAACCTAGAAGTTCTTTTTAAAAGAAATCAGTGTTACTTACCTTTAATCTAATAAGCAAGTTGTAGGGGAAATTATGAAATATCTTGTTCTCCTGGTCCTCTATTTTTAAGTTCTTCATCTTTCTCTTCACCTTCTGCTTCTTCTTTTTAAAAAGATTTATTTATTTATTTATTTATTTGAGAGAGAGAGAGAGAGAGTGCCTGCACTTGTGTGCAAGTGGGGGAAGGGGCAGAGAGAGAATCTCCAGCAGACTCCCTTCTGAGTGTGGAGCCCTATGTGGAACCTGATCCCATGACCCTGAGATCATGACCTGAGCCAAAATCAAGAGTCAGATGCTTAAATGACTGAGCTACCCAGCCACTCCATTTTTCTTGGTCTTCTTGACTCATCCCCTCAAGCATCCAGTGAGTTTATATTTTGTTTTGATTATCAAATCCATGGTCAAAGAGGCATCCATGCATCGGTTGGAAGAAGTGATTGACACCAGCTATTGTATTAGACTCCTCTTGTTGCTATAATGAATAGCCACAAATGTAGTGGCTTAAAATAGTGTGAATGTATTCTCTTATAGTTCTGGAAGTCGGAAGTCTGACATGGGTTGTATTTGGCTAAAGTCAAGGTGCTGGCCAGGCTGTGTCCCTATGGAGGCTCCGCGGGGGGCGGGGGTGGGGGGGTGGGGAATTGCTCTCCTTGCCTTGTCCAGGTTCTGAAGGCTGCCTGCATTCTCTGGCCCGTGACCCCGCCCTCCATATTCCCAGCTAGCAGCATAGCATCCATAAATCTCTGACCACAACCCCTGCTTTCATGGTCCCATCTCCTGCTATGGTTCTGACCCCACCTCTTGCCTCTCTTGCCTCCCACCTCTAGCAACCTGTGTTATTACACTGGGTTCCTTGACTAATCCACGATCACCATCTCATCTCAACAGCCTTCATTGAATTTTTGCTCCCTTTCCATGTGGGGTACCCTTGTCACAGGTCCCATTAACATGTGGACATCTGTAGTGGTGTAAGTGGTGGTGGGGGCATTATCTATTTACTACAGCTGGTATCCATCCAGGAGAGATTCATTAACAGGACAGAGCCAGGATTCATATTCCCATCTATTCGTGCTAAGTCAGTTTTTAAAACCAGTATATTAGAGTTTCCCATAAGTGGTCAAAGTGATCAATGTAGTGATTAAGCCTCCAGAACTGAACCCTTATCAGATCATGTTCCAGACCATAGGTCCTGATTTGGCAATGGAAATCTTTGTGTCTGGATCCAAGCTGCATTTCCATATCAGGCCGATCGGAGAGCCCAGGTATAACTTGTAAGCTCAGTAGACCCTGAAGGCCCCAGGGGCCACAGAGCGTTAAACCCAGGACCGGGTAGAGGGAAGGTGTTTCTGGGGTGGCCATAGGGCTCTCTGCCTAGTTTGACACAGGGAACCAGAGGTTAAACTTGGGTTTTTGATCTTAGGTCTTTGATCCTTTAGATCCTTCGGAGCACGAGAGAGGCCACTGCTTTGCATAGAATGGTGACCACATCGATACCAGGAAACCCTGTGTGGCAGTTGGCTTGCCGAAAACATTGAACCAAGACAAAGCAGGTTTTCAGTTCCTGGGGAACCTGGATTTTCTCTCTGTCTAGGGCCAGCATAGGCCAGCCTGTCAGCTCTGCATCCTCAGGCAAAGTTCATGGAAAAAGGAGCCACAGGCCACACTGGCAGGTTTTATGTATGTGTAGGTGACCTGACCTTATTTTAGCGGTGAAAAAAATACCTCTATGTTCACTTTTAGATAAGAATGACTCTGTAGTTACCTATTCAGGCCAAAGTCTATCCTCTCTTTTTCTTATATAATCAAATCAAATATAGTTTAATCCTGAACCTAGGGAAGAGGCAATAAGTTGGAAAACTCTTTGGCCAGCTCTCAACTTGGGGAAGAACTTAAAAAAAAAAAACAAAAAAGAATTCCAGTCTTTTCATTCATACAGGAATCTCAAGCTTCCTATTTGAATTGCAGCTTTTCATAGATTATATGTGTCAGTTCTTTGAAAACAGCTACTTCTTGTCTCCCACCTCCAATGTATTCATTCATAGATTTATTTTTTTCTAATTGATTAACTGATCCCTGTATGTTTATAATAACTTGAGGTTGTAAAGCACAGTTTCTGGCCTTATTTGGCTTATGCTTTAGAAGGGGAGACCCAAGTGACTTTCTAGAACTCTGGACTCCTGAAGTGGGACTCTTTGATGTTTCTTCCACGAAGGAAAATCCTGTGGAAGAGGTTGGTATCTGGGAGAGAGTAGACACTCAAATGTTTATTGGCTGAAGAATAAGAGCATTGTTTGGGCCCCAGTATAGCCCATTGAGACCTGAGCCCAGGCGGCTCTCCTGGTGATAAAGTTTGCAGTGGTGTGGGGTAGAGGAGAGAACAGCTCCTGGAAGTTAGAGGCCTGGATTCAAGATCTGCTTCTGTATCTCATGACACCCTCTGGACCTCGGCTTCCCACCCATGAGACAAGAGATTCAGATGATGAGACAGGTTTTTCACAGTCACTGGTGGAGTCACAGACTAACTCAGAACTTAATCATCCAGCGCTGGTGGGAGACAAGCACATCTAATCTAGAAAATGCTGTGATTGATTGGTTAGTACAACCTATGCCTTACACAGAGAACAATTTAAAGAGAATTAGAACACAATGTGTGTGGCATTTAAAACTAAAAAGAATATAAGCGCATTTTCTCTTGAACCATGAAGCCTTTCAGGGCCTGATAGCTGCTTCTGTCCATTTATGAAAGACCCAGATCAAGCGGTTCTATTTAGGTAAGCCTTTTCCTTCCACTCATTATGGAATCCAGACTGTAAGAGAATCTCCGTTATCATCCAAGCCTTAGTGAGGGAAAAACCAAAGTAGCATTTCCAAGTTGGCACAGCTAATAAATGGAGAACCAGGAAGAAAACTCAACGCTCCCTATTCTCAGGCCCTTCTGGACCTTGCTGTCATTCCTAACCGTTGTTATGCTTTGCCCTGGACCCGGCCCTGGCCCTGTTCTGGATGCTGAAGACAGAGCAGTGAGCAAGAGCCAGGGAGTTCTCATATTGGTGAGGAAGACAGAGCACAAATGAACAAGATCATTCCAGGTGGGTATAGGTGTTATGAAGAAAGCAGATGACAAGAATGTAGTAAAACAAAGAATCAGGTAGGAATGGGTAGTTTAGACTTGATGTTGAAGAAGGCCTCTCCCTAAATAGATGCTCTTGTGCTGTTCACTGGTAGATTCGTAGACTTACTTAGAACCCACTTAGGAAAC
Source organism: Mirounga leonina (assembly GCF_011800145.1). Classification (NCBI taxonomy): domain Eukaryota; kingdom Metazoa; phylum Chordata; class Mammalia; order Carnivora; family Phocidae; genus Mirounga; species Mirounga leonina. The sequence goes on along the minus strand of NW_023270320.1, from coordinate 14,912,140 downwards.
ACTGCCATCCAACACTGGTGGGAACTGTGTTGGTTCTAACCTGTAGAATGTTGTGATTTTTCTGGATACTATCTGAGTTGAGGCCTGCATGATAAGAAGGTGCCAACCCTGTGGTTATTTGGGGAAGAGTCTTCCACGCAGAGGGGACAGCAAGTGCAGGGGCCCAGAGGTGAGAACAATGAAGGGACAGAGTCTGGTGTGACGGCAGTTTGGGGACCAAGATGGAGAGTGTCATGTGATGAGGTCAGAAAGGTTGGCAGCATCTGGAGCTCAGAGCTCTGCAAGCTATGGCATATGGCAAGGAGTTTGGGTTTTATTCCATTATGTGATCAGGAGACTTTGGAAGGCATTAAACAGGGTTGTCACAGGATCCGATGTATGTGTTTAAAAGCTTGCTCTGGCTGTTGTGTTGAGCATGGATGGGAAGGGGCAACATGGAACCGGGAGACCAGCTGGTGAGGGCAGCATGGACCAGGGAGGCAGAAACAGAGATGCAGATACATGAAGGCTTTAGGGCGTTTGTTGGAAGTAATGCCAATAGGGACCTGCTGATGGGACATGAAGGAAAAGAGAATTCAAGGAAGCCAGCAGCTGTAGAAACTGGGGGACAAACTCTGGTGGGGAGTGACAAGTTTGGTAGCTATGGTAACTCTAGGTGGCCTGATAGACATATATTTCTTTAAACATTCCCTCATTTTGTCTAACTTTTGCCCCTATTTGTCAGAATTAAGTGAATTTTCTCTCTCATGCTCTAGAAACTCCACTCAAGTTCCTGCCTGTGATTCTTGGACAAGTATCGGTTGTTCTTTAATGGCAGCAGTGACGCAGTAGACTCAGGAAGATGTCCTAATTTCCCGCTGTGAGATGCTCCTCCTGGTCTCTGGTTGTGCCCAGCTTTTCTTTCCCTGTATAGCCCACCATATGGCATCCACATTGCAGGTGGGAGAGGCAGCAGGACCAGGTAGGCCAAGGAGCCCCACAGGCAGAGAGTGGTGATTTCTTTCCCCTCCTGTTAGCAGAAGTCATGATGGTAACAATGACGTTGCTTAAAAAGCCTATCTTTAATGACTGAGTGAGTGTTTCATTTCATTCTGTTCCATGACCTTGATAGTTAAATAGTTATTTAATGAAGGATTTATAAGTGCCGTTACTTCACATTCAAGAAGCTTGAGGGAAAGTATCCTTCAGATGCCCATCTTCAGAGTGAAGTGAGAATAATCTCTGAGCAGCCCTTTGGATTATTAGGAAGTCTAATCACAGTCCAGGGACATGGGATTTCAGCACTAACCTGAACAAAGCAGTGGATTATGCAGCTAATTATCATCTCACATACAAATAAATTCAAGCCGTTCAAATCAGCTTCTGTTCAAAACTGCTGTTTGTTTAACCTAAATAATACCATAAGACTTATTGATTTCAGCATCCTATTTGCTGGAAAAACCTTCATAGAAATAAAGCCCCAAGTGTCAAGTAAATACGGAGACTGAGAAACATCAAAGAAACACCTTGCCATATTAGATATTTTCTTAGAGCCGTCAGATGGACAGCTGACAACAGCTGGGCTCTGTCTTGTTTGATGACAATTCAGCAGGCAGAACACTGAGACACCTGCCATCCCAGTGAACTGTCTTCTCCCCAAGAATAGATAGCACCATGTATTGGTCAATAGAACTTACACTGTTAGGATGAAAAACACATTTGTAGTTTTTTAGAGTCGAAAGGTGATGACCTTTTGGTCCAACCCAAAGAGGTTAAGACCCTGTGTACCCTAGATCACACACTTAGTTATGGGCAGTCCCAGAACACGAAACCAAGTTTTCTGGACTGTGGATTTGGAGCTCTTTCTATTTTACCAAGCTGCCTCCTGGGAAACACATTGGAATCTCTTGAGTTAAAAAAAAAAAAAAATCAACAGAAATAATTCAACTTGCGAGACATCTGGGTGGCTCAGTGGGTTAAGCATCTGCCTTTGGCTCAGGTCATGATCCCAGGGTCTGGGGATCGAGTCCCACATCAGGCTTCTTGCTCAGCAGGGAGGCTGCTTCTCCCTCTGCCTGCCGCTCCCCCTGGTTGTGCTCTCTCTCTCTGTCAAGTAAATAAATAAAATCTTAAAAAAAATATTCAACTTGCTTTACACTTGAGATAGGTATCAAGGAAGAAAAGCCTCTACCTCTCAGAACATCACCCCAGATTCCAGGATGGAGCTGCCATTTCATGGTGGAGTGAGGGGGCAGGCAGCCATTTTGGCAAGTCTGGGAGGTAAGCTGCCAATGTCTCTAGAAGTCCTGGTGATCATGAGAGTTTCGGGAAGTACTACTGGCTGATGACCCACAGATGGCAGGAACTGAGTGACAGTGTGGAAACTATTCCTTTGGTAAAGGATAAGATAGGGAAGATACGTTCTCTTCACAAGGGGAAATCCATAGAAAAGTGAACTCTTTGAGTGTGTTAGCTACATAACAAACACTGACTATTTACTCTGTGGAATGCATTGCATCTTTTTGTGAAAAGTATTATGATAGGAGGTGTGCATGGCTAGAAGTGGGGATTGGAGAATAGGGATTGTGTTTAGTATAAAATTCACTTTTCTTAGGGTTCTAGATCAGGTGCAACACTGGACTGCAAATGGAAATAGGAGTATGACCCCTCATCTCAGATCTAACTAAGAGACAAGGGTCACTTTCCTTTCCTTTATGTTTTCAATTATAAGTCATTGAAGAGGAGGAACATGTCATCTACTGTTTAGAATTTTTAGCAACTTGTGGAAAAATTCTGGGTTCTGTATATACTAGACACAGAATAAATATTTACTGAGAAATGATAGTGAATTGGTGAAAGAATGATTAGTGATATCTCACTTATTTTGACTCTTTGGGGAATTGTGTTGGGTGGATGATTTTTCCGGTTAACTAAGACTTCCTTCCTATGAATTTCCGGTTAACTAAAACTTCCTTCTATAAATGTGAAATAGTGTTTTAACCACGGTATGTGGACATATTTTTAGTGCATCAGTCGGGTTTCTTTCTTCTTAAATATGTATTACTAAACATAATTTTAACTTTTCTGGGAAGTAGTACTGATTATTTTGCTGTGTACAACCATGATTTGGGGGCTCTCAAAGTGTGAGCTGTTTGCACCCCCCCCACCCCAACCACTAGATAGTGATTTTTTTTTACTCGGTGCTTCTTCTGTCTCCTTCTTTACCTTACTCATCATCGTGAGTGTGTGCCTACCATGAGCCAGACATGATTTAGTTACCTGGAAACAATAGTGAACAACACAGACGTGGTTGCTTTCCTTCCAGAGCTTCCAATCTAATCTGGGATCCAAACAGACCAAGCAAATAATTAGAGTCCAAGGCAAATTCTACAAAGATAACTGCTAAGATAGAGAATATTAGAGAAGTGGGTATTGCCGCAGTGGGGTGAGTCATAAAGACCTTGCTGCGGAGGTGACTCTAAGTTGTATCCTGGAGGAGGAAAGTCAACCGTGGGGAGAGTGCCTCTTTCCTTGTAGCAAACCCTTCCACCCACCTTCCCCTCTCTCTGGTTGCTAAAGTTGCCAGCAGATACCAGAGACACGTGTTTGTTAAATCATTAACCTCATGTTCACAGAAAACAGAGATGTTGCTCTTAAGGAAATTTCAGTTCTTTCTTAGGTGAAAATATATAATTTTTAAGACAGCTATTTTATTCACTCTTCATTTCACTTTGGAAAGATATGCAAAGTACTGAGCACCGGGCGGAATAAAAAATGAATAATACATGGTTCCCTCTACCTTAGGAATTGTATTAGTTAAGGAAAGCTAGCCTATGTGGCAATAACAAGGAATCCCCAAATCTCAGTGGCTTGGTGTAGTCATGCCTTATTTCTCACTCACACAATTTCCAGTGCAGGTAGCCAGCTCTCTCAGAGGTAATCACTTAGGGATCCATGCTCCTTTTAGCCTGTAATTCTGGCCTCAATCCGCAGAAGTTGAAAAGAGGACTGGAGGCTCATCAAATATTTTTAAAGACTAGCTTTCTAAAGACCGTCCCAGAAGATGCTCATATCATTTCTACCCCAGTGCATCAGTCAGAACCCAAACACATAGCCTCAAACTAACTGCGAGGAGGATGGGGAAAATGAGGTCTTCCTGTGTGCCCAGAAAGAAGAAATGGGATTGATGAAGATATAGCTGGTCTCCCTTCTAGGAATTTAGTGGCCCAGAAAGATCAGAAGACACTGAAGTATCTTTATTAGGGGGTGAATGTCAAAAGCATTAAACAGAAGTGGAAACAAAGATGGGAGCCCATATGGATGAGATTGATTCACTCTGATTAATCAACAGAGGATAAGGGAAGTCGGCTAGAGGAACTGAGTTTGATTAGGGTCTTAAATGATGACTACATATTGAAATGGTAGAAGTAAAGGAGTGAAGTTAGACAAAGGCACAGGAATGTGGAAGTTCACACCTTCCAGAAACACTGAGGGATCTGGTAAGACTGGAGGAAACGGGAGTGGAGAGGGAAGAGGGCCAGATTCCCAAGGGTGTTAGATGTTTTGTTAAATAGTTTGAATTTTATTCTGTAGGCAATAGGACACCATGAAACCTTTTTGAATAAGTAGTAACATCATCAGATTTATATTTAAAAGAGGTGTTTTCTTTTCCATGTATTTAATTGTTGGCTGAGGTCAGTGGAAAGCAAAATGACTTGATAATGGACTTTCAGTTTCTTCAAGAGAAGGGCGCCTGGGTGGCTCAGTTGGTTAAACATTTGACTCTTGATTTGGCTCAGGTCATGACCTTGGTGTCCTGAGATCAAGTCCATGCTCAGCCCAGAGTCTGAGGATTTCTCTCTCTCCCTCTCTGCTCCTCCCCAACCCCCACTCTCTCTCTCTCAATCTGTCTCTAAAATAAATAAATAAATCTAAAAAAAAAAGTTAAATGTCATGTAGGGAGAGTCAAATGTCCCTATATGACCTACTTTACTGAGCTGAGAAAACTTCCTGTGGATGGCACAATGATAAGCAAGGAGAGTTGCAGGCTGCATCATTTGTCAGCATGGTGGAAAACTCCATCCAAATGTTTTTGAGAGAACCAGAGCAACTGCCAACTCTATGGTGTAACTCAGAATATGAAAATTAGATTTCCGGGAGTTATTGCAACTCTTTGTGTATGTTGTCATCAGCACCTTTGGGTTCCAGCTGAGGACAACCCATATCTTAATCTTTAAGCTAAAAGATAAATATCCATTCTTCATAGATTCTCAGTCTTACTGCTGCTTTGCAATATTGATAGCTAACTGCATTTCTCTATTCCAGCACTTTCCAAACACATGGAAATTTAGCTAAAGTCCTAACCTAGATTAAGTTTCTTTAGTTTCTTTGCATCACCTCAACAAAGGTCTAGCTCCAGCCCTTTTCAGTCCCATATCCCCAGTCTAGAGAACAATAGAAAATTCAGAAACATGAAAACCTTGATTTTTATGTGATCTGTCTTTGGAGAAGTTTAGCACACTTGAGGAGAAGTTGCTGTTGGTTCTCCATCCAATGGCCAGTCTTTCCTTACTCCTTGCTCTCAAAGCCCTCGTTCTGTCCAGATGGCCACTTTTTCCTAACCTGACTCAGGAGCAAACCCAAACTAGTCTAATCTAATCACAGCACCTCTGAACCCCTTCTTAGTGATGGGTTTAAGGTTGACCCATTTCTGCCCAATGAGGTGTAAGTGCAGGCCTGCAAGGGAACTTGTTGGAGATGTTACCTCGATTGTTTTCCTTCAATTTTATTGAGATATAATTGACTTTCAGTGCTATGTAAGTTTAAATGAATGGCATAATGACTTGACTTACATATATTTCAAAAAAAATTATAGTAAGTTTAGATAACATCCATCATCTCATACAGGTACCAAAAAAAATGTTTTTTTTTTCCCTTGTGATGAGCACTTTTAGGGTCTACTCTCTTAAGAACTTTCAAATGCATCATACAGCAGTGTGAACTATAGTCGTCATATTGTACATGACATCTCCAGTACTTATTTACCTTATTTATCTTATATCTGGAAGTTTGTACCTTGACCACCTTTATCCAGTTCCCCCAATCCATGCCTCTGGTCACCACAAATCTGATCTCTTTTTCTATGAGTTTGGTTTTTTTTTTTTTTTTTAAGATTTTATTTATTTATTTGTCAGAGAGAGAGAGAGAGCGAGCACAGGCAGAGGGAGAGGGAGAAGCAGGCTCCCCAAGTAGCAGGGAGCCCGATGCGGGGCTCGATCCTAGGACCCAGGGATCATGACCTGAGTGGAAGGCAGACACTTAACCAACTGAGCCAACCAGGCATCCCTGTGAGTTTGGGGTTTTTGTCTGCTTGTTGGGATTTTTGTCTGCTTGTTCGTTTTTTAAATTCTACATGTAGGTCTTTCTCTGTCTGACTTATTTCACGTAGCATAATGCCCTCAAGGTCCATCCGTGTTGTTGCATATGGCAAGATTTCCTTCTTTCTGTGGCTGAATACTATTTCATTATATAAATAAATAAATATCCACTTTATATATACACATATTCATTTATATACATATATATCCATTACATATATCTTGTTTTCTTCACCCATTCATCTGTCAATGGACCTCTAATGGAAACTTAGTTTACTTCTATGTCTTGGTATTTTAAATAATGTTGCAACAAACATAGGGGTGCAGATATCTCTTTGACAGTGATTTCATTTCTTTTGGCTATATACCCAGAAGTGAGTTTGCTGGATCATATGGTAGTTCTATTTTTAAGTTTTTGAGGATCCTCCATACTGTTTCCCACAGTGGCTGCACCATATCACATCCCCAACACCAGTGCATAAGGGTTCCCTTTTCTCCACAGCCTTGCCAGCATTTGTTATTTCTTGTCTTTTTTGATAATAACCATTCTAACAGGTGTGAGGTGATATCTCATTTTGGTTTTGATTTGCATTTCCCTAATGACTAGTGATGTTGAGCACCTTTTCATGTACCCATTGGCCATTTCTATATCTTCTTTGGAAAAATGTCTATTTAGGTCCTTTGCCCATTTTTTATTGGATTATGTGCTTTTTTTTTTTTTTTTTTTTTAGCTATTGAGTTATTTGAGTTCTTTACATATTTTCGGTATCAACCCTTTATCACATATATGGTTTGCAAATATTTTCTCCCATTCCATAGGATGCCTTTTCATTTTGTTAATCATTTCTTTGCTGTGCAGAAGCTTTTTAGTTTGATGGAGCCTCACTCATTTGTTTTTTATTTCATTGCTTGTGCTTTAGGTGTCATATCCAAAAAATCATCCCTAAGACCCATGCTAAGGAGGTTTTTTTTTCTGTTTTCTCATTACCTTGATTTTGAAGAGCACTAATACTAATGTTTGTTTCTCTTCTTCCACTGGATGCTGTTGTGTCTGGATATAGTGCCTGGAACAGCAGTGGCCACCTTGCAGCCCCAGGGGAGCCCAGCTGATGACAGAGCAAGAAGGAGGAACATAGGGCTCTGGTGACATTGGGAAGTTATTAGCTTAACCAAGCTTACAGGTGTTCCTTACTACGACCTCTTTTATATGAGATAATTCACTTTCTTTACTTTTTTAAGCTGGTCAATTTAGAGTTTTCTGGTAATTTTCATTATTTTTTACCATCCCGGTGAGGAAGGCAGATGGTCAAAGCAGAGCACTCACTTTATAGATCTCTAGGCCATAATGTGATCAGTGCCTCTGGAGTTGTACAAAGCAGGTTCCAGAAAACAGGCAGTGAGCAAACAGAGTCATCTGGGTCACAGACAGGATCAGTAAGAAAACCAGGAAGAGTCCAGCCAAGATAGGGCCTCCTTGAAGTCTAGCTGGAGTGTGGAGCCAGGCACACCTGGCTCTGGTTCTTTTTGCCCATAGACTTTGGCCACTTCACTTAGCACTGTGAAACTTCAGCTTTTCTCATCTATAATATATGCACCTTGCAAATTATTGTAAGAATACAAATCACACATGGCAAATCATCTAGCGTAGTGATCACAGCCCATACAACATGGGCATTCAGCAGAGGGAAGCTTATATTTTAACTAGAGCAATGATTCACAGAGCTTTTTTTTTAATGACAGCAAAGAACCTCTGGGCCATTTACCTTCCTGTTGTCACTTGAGACCACAAATTCATAGGACAGAAGGGAAGAATGTGTCCCATGGAAGAGATTGAATTTACATGTGATCAGCTAGTCACTAATTCCTGCCTGATCTTCCACATCCATACAGCTCCATCTCGTACATGAGAAAGCTCATGTGGATCAGGAAAGACCTTGGGACCATACCTGAGAACCCAGTTTAAGGTGTATAACATGTTGATTTGATACACTTATATATTGCAAAATTATTACTACCATGTCATTAATTAATACTCCCATCATGCTACATAATTTCTTTTTTTGTGGTGAAAACATTGAAGATCTATTCTCTTAGAAACTTTCAAGTATGTAATAGGGAATTATTAACTGTAATCACCATGCTGTGCCTTACATCCCTACAGCTTATTTATCTTCTAACTGGAAGTTTGTATCCTTTGACCAATATCTCTCCATTTCCCTTACCCATAGCCTTTGATAACCACTATTCTAGTCTCTATTTCTGAGTTCATCTTTTTTAGACTCTACATACAAGTGAGATCATACAGTATTTGTCTTTCTCTGTCTTATTTCACATAGCATAATGCCCTCAATGTCCATCCATGTTGTAGCAAATGGCAGTATTTCTTTTTTCATGGCCGAATAATATTCCACCACCCACACTCTCACACACACACCAATTTCTTTATTCATTCATCCATTGACAGATGCTTATATTGTCTTCATATCTTGGCTATTGTGGATAATGCTGCAATAAACATAGGAGTTTAATTCTCTCTTTGAGGTCCTGTTTTCATTTTTTTTGGATATATACCCAGAAGTAGGATTACTGGATCCTAAGGTAGTTCTATTTTCAACTTTTTGAGGGACCTCCATACTGTTTTCCAGAGTGGCTGCACCAATTACATTCCCACCAACAGTCCTGAGAGCCCATTTTAAAGCTATATTGCCACCTACCAACTTAGAGGAAAACTGGGTTTCTACAAGTCATTTAAACTGAGTGCTTTGCTTCATACTCCCCATTAATTTTTTTTTAATAACTACTTGTTAGGCTCCAGTTTGAGAGAAGGAGAATAAAAAAACCTGGAATGTTCTTGCTTGGAATGATAATTGCTCATTAGAACCCCATTTTGTTATAATTGTACAATTCATTATGCTGAGCACTTCATTAGACACATTGTAAAAATTCTGACAACTTGAATATGTTACATTGAATATCAAAATGAATCTGATTTAGAGCTTTGCTGTTTCTTGAGGGCATTTTCTAATTAATAGAAGTCTGAGAAGCCAGAAAAGTGAGAGTCTCTGTATTTTCTTCTGGGGGTCATTATTAGAGATGTGCTTAAAGCAACATAATTTTGAAATAGGAAGCTTTCTTTGGAATAGAAAGAAAAAAAATAGCCCATAAACCTGAAATGGTCACAGTGAGGTCACATCTGCCTTTACAAATACAAGCTCAGAATTATCTGCAATTAATACCAAACCACATCTTTTTATCGTGCTGTTAGGGACTTTTGGGTAAAGATAGCAGATTGAACATTTTCACTTATCTCCCTTTCCTCTTGAAAGCCTACTAAAATGACGGTAAAGGGGCCTTTTAAGGGGTATAAGTCCACAAGGACAGAGGAAAAGAAGGAGCAGATGGGAGCAACAGAATCCTGGAGAATCCCCAAGCTGACAGAATGGGAAGTGAGAAGCAAACCTACTGCACCTCAGCATCCCCCAAACTGGGGATCTGGTAATTGGAGATCAAGGTGGGGCTCTAAAAGCATCAGCTGAGAGTCTGCCTAGGGAGCTTTTAGATCCCCGGATCTCCTCTCCCACACTGGCCAGCTGACAGTTCCTTATTCCTACTGGCACAGGTCGAGAGATTTCTACCTCTGGAGAGTGTGGAACAGAGAGCCTCTGGACTGGAGGACTCCAGAAATATTGATGGCAAGAATACCACAATAAAACAGGGGGATCAAATGGTCACTTACATATCGAATGATGAGCTCCTCCCTCCCAGCCCTCTTAGGCTAACAAAATACTGGAGCCAGGCCTAGACCCTGAGCATGAGATTGGGAGGCCCTTGTTTGAGGACTCTGGCCAGCCCATAGGGAAATACTTAAAGATCATCTTGGAGAGTCCCCAAGAAAACAATCAGTTATAGCAGTGGTTCCACAAACCTGTAGTATCAGCACCATGTGGGCATTTGATAAAAATCCATATTCTTGGGGTGCCTGGGTGGCGCAGCTGGTTAAGCATTGGACCCTTGATTTCAGCTCAGGTCATGATCTCAGGGTGGTGAGACCGAGCTATGGGTCAGGCCCTGCACTGAGCGTGGGGCCTGCTTATGATTCTCTCTCTCCCTCTGCCCCTCCCCTCCTCCCGTCCCACCCCCATTCTCTCTCAAAAAAAAAATTAATTAATTAAATTAATCGCAAATTCTTGCACCCTGCTCCAGACCTACAGAATGGGAACCCCTAGGGGTGGGGCCCTGAAATCCATATTCAATAAGACCCCAAGTACACACTGAAGTTAAGAACCACTGTTCTTCCACAAAGCTCACCATAGATGCAAAGTTTCCCTTCCTTATAAATATGGGCAATCAAGGATGGGCATATATCAGAAGAAAGAGAACAAAATAAACTGCAAGAAATAACAATCTTGGGGGGAAAAGAGGCCATGCAGGAAAAAAATCAAACTTGGGAAAGAGCTAATGTGAATACCCTCAGGGAGGTAAGAAAAAAATATTTCCCCCATGAAACAAGAAGAGGCAGCTATTTTTTTTTTAAAGAAGGGGGCCTTTAGAAAACAACAAAAATGGGCTTTTGAAAATTTAAAAATATGGCAGTAGAAATGAAGAATTCAACAAAAAACTAAAAAGTAAAGCCAAAAGACAAAGAGAATAGGAAGAAAAAAGAAAGATGTAAGGATTAGTGCAGGAGAGTGGTTGAGAATTGTTGGTCTAGGATGATAAACATGCAAATAATAAAAACTCCAGGCAAAGGAAGCAGAGAGAAGTGCTCAATGAAATAATTGACAAATGTTTCCCAGCATTGAAGAATATACATTCCCAGATGGAAAGGGCCCACCTAATGCCTGGCCAGTAGATGAAAACATTCATATCAAGACACATCACTGTCAGATTTTCGAATGTGGGAATAAAGAGAAGATCCTGCACGTTTCCAGAAAGAACTAGGCACATACTAAGTATTAAGAACCAGAAGGTCTTCAAGCTTCTCAGGAGCCACAGTGGATCCTGAAGGACAATGGAGCAAGGTTTCAAGAGCCTTCAGGAGATGATTTCCAGAGTAGAATCCCATACCCTGGTAGAGAGTTAATCAAACATGGGGCTAGAAAAAGCATTAACCAAATATGCAAGGGTAGAATAGAGACACTTAAAACCAGGCTCAGTTTTCAGAGCTCTTGGGTCGAGATGTTAAATTTTGTAGGAAGAATTAGATAGTGGTCACTGTCGCAGTACCAACTCAGTTTCACAGAAGCTTCTCAGAGAAGTGCATAAACCCAGGCCTTCGTGACAACTGCTGTTTTGTCCCAGTGTGTCTGTTGTCATCTCTCTTCTATCTGTGCCCCACCTGTGACCAGAGGGTTCTCTCCCCTGAGCACTTGTCTCCCCAGCCTGCCCTGTAACCTGAAGCTAGTGAGCAAACCTTTTTGTTCTCAGTGAGGCTTCATCTTGCCTTAGCTCTGGAATTACTACCTTGTTGGGATGTGGGGTAGAAATCTGGATGTGGGCAGTGAAGTCAGCCCCAGGGTCTTACCTTAAAGCTGCATTTGAAAAATAAGCACCTTCTTAAACACTGAGATTTCATATCACTTTAAATAAAGTTTTTCAAGATGATTTTATTTACTCTAAACAAAAGGTTAAGAAAATATTAGTTGCTCCTATCAAATGTTATTTTTATCATTTTTATTTGGGGTGGAATGAAGGACGGGTGGAGCCTGGAGCTGTGAGCTCAAGGCCGTCTCTCATTGGCCCCTTTGTCCTGCATCCTGGGGTGATGGCAGGAGTCAAGACAGTCTTCACAAGAGGAAACACTGGAGGCTGTTTGGATGTGCCTTCTTTTCCTAGGAATGAATCACCTCAGGTCTGGCCCCTTCAAAGTCTCTCTCTCAGTGAAACTTCCCCTTAGAAGCTGCTCCCATAACCTGCCCGGCTGGACTCCTTAGAGCCCAATTTCTGCAACACTGTTTTTCAAAGGACCACTCTTTATTAAAGAGATTTATTCAAAGATCCCTAGATTGGCCAGGGCAGATATTCTGGGAAATAGCCCAGTGACATGCTCCTTTCTTTCTCAGCTTCATTGCTCCGAACCTTAAGATGGGGCCCCGATCCAATGACTCTCCGGTGGCCATTTAGTGTAATGGGGTGATTGAGAGCCTGGGCTTTGGGGTAAGACAACCATGGGTTCAAATTCTGGCTCCACAAGCTTCGGCAAGGGACAAATTAGCCCATCCCAATGGGTGGTTGAGAGGATCAAAAGAGATCATGTATGCAGGGATCAAGCCCATGAAATCCTCAATCAGTGATAGATCATAAACAAAATTAACTAAGGACTCTGTAAAATTTCCTCCTACGAGAAAACATTGTAGAAATAGTCCCTCTGAGTTTAGGTATCTAGGAAACAAGACAAGAATCCCTAAGTTCCTTCATTTATATTCTCACCTTGTCCTCTCCTTGCCCCCCTTATTGGGCTGGGAACACGTCTACAGACTCCATCAAGTTCAAGCTCAGCACAAGCTCTAAATACCCCCTAGCCTGGATTATAAGAAAACTGGCACACCAGATGGTTAAAGAACATTTAAATGAGAAAGTGAAACACAATTCAAAGCTTCCCCCCAACCTTTTATCTAGAAGTGTTTCCTTAAGTTGTCTCTAACTTTTACCAGTAGGTAGGATGGTAATAATGATGACAGACATTGTTAGCTGAGTGCTTACTATGTGCCAGAGTATTTCTCAAGTTTCTTTTCACAAGTTTTACTAAGGTTATTTTATTTAACCCTCATGGGAATCCTAGGAGAGAAGTACATTTGTTATTCTCTCTTTGCAGATAAGACACCTGGGGCTTGAAGATGAGAACTCACCGAGGAAGAAGAAGATACCAGTGCAGTGAACGTGGAAGAGTATCCCGAGAGTTTGAGAGTGTAGCCATCATCCTCACATGGTAGGACTTTGACTGACTCTGCCCTTCTCTTTAATGGCTTCTAGAAAAAGTATGGGGAATGGGCAGTTTCCTTCTTACTTCCGTGGAGCTAGCAGGGAACCTTCTCTATGTTCAGGGATATTTCTCTATCCTCTGCCTCAGTATATGGAGCCATGGAGCAGGAGCAGGTTCATGGGGACTTTGAGACAGACTGCCAGGGCTTAGGAGGACTCTAACTCAGCTCTGTTCATTTTCCCACGCTCCAAATCCTTCTGAGGCAAGGAGGGGCCTCGGATTCTCTTCTCTTCCCCACAGGTGCCGGACAGCAAAAGCAACTATTCCAGCCCTGTCACCCACAGTCATGTTTGGTTGGTTTTTCATAAACCTTCAGTCCTTCTTTGCAAGGTTATTCCCAACAGATACATCAGGAAGACGCCTGGACTAGATGATCTGGAAAGTCCCAACTCACTTGCAAAGTCTATCATTCTGTTGTTATATAACGTAATGTTATATAAAAGATAAAGGTACACATCGCAAGTTTTAAGGGAATCCAGAAATGTCACTGTGTATTAGCGCTTTCTTGGAATCTCTTTCAGGTGTTGACAGTTGGGGTCACCTTTCCACGAGGCTGCAGAGAAGTCAGAAGGGAAATGACCTTGTGCTGGCTGTCATTGGGTCCTTCTGTGGTCAGCTGGGAGCTCCCCTTTGATGTTATCATCCAGCCCAGGCCTGAAGGGTCCATGCAGAGTGGCTGGGGAGAGGACCACCCTTAACGGGAACATCGTGGGGTAGAGCCTGAGCTTGGAAATCAAACCCACCAGGGTTCATCTCTCAGCTCTGCCACTGACTCACATTGTCATCTAACCTCAGTTGTTTTTTTTTTTAATCTAAAAAATGGAGGTAATGTGGTAGGAATGGAACGATCCACCTATGTGCCAACACAACGCGTAATGCCCATCTCGTGATAAATACTGCGTCGTTGGTAACTGTTAGTAATGGCACTGCTAACGAAGTCAAATTGCCCTGCCTGTTGAAAAGGCTCATAGCATTTAACGCAGGGTCAAGGGGCCACTCTCGTACACACTGAGGCTTGGATTTTATCAGCAGTGACTCCCGCGGACTTGCAAGAACCCAAATGGAAGTAGTTAGGGCCATTGCTGGTGTCATAAAAAAAGTCATAATTAATTTTGTGAATTTGAATGTATCATTAATTTGAGTTGCCTGTTATTGCCAGTTATAAAGAATTTTCCTGACAGGTAAAGTTAACTAAGAACGGACTGGTGGCTTGGTGTGAGGCGTGAGGGTCATCAGCATGGCAGGAATGGCTTAAGGGTAGGGCCAAGAAGGACCCTGTGGCAAGCACTCAGCAGAGGACGTTGAAGGACCTGGCGATGGTGTGTGTTAATGATTTTACATTTGCTGAGGTTCCAAATGGGCATCCCGGGTCTCTAAGCAGCCCTGGCAAGGTATTATTTCTGCTTCAAGTTTCCTTGGTCTTAGAGACGACGCATCAAGTAACTGAGAATCTATAAATAAACATCAGAAACAAGCCCCCTGATGGATCGACTTTCCGGTTTCCCTTGATGAGTTTTCTTGAAACTTGGTTCCTGGGTATAACTGTATTCATGAAGCTCCCTGGGGAAAGACCACTCCCGTGATCTTTGAGGAGGATAGAGGCAAGGCAAGGGGGGCAGCAGGGCTACTTACAGATGAGAGCCGACATTTGCAGAGTTGACACGCTACGCCTGCAGAATTAATAAAACATTCGAGCGAGGAGCAGAGAGGAGGACGAGTGGCTGCCAGGCCTGTGCACTTACTGACTCAATGCCAACCCCTGGCCACAGAGCACGGGACACTCAGATGTTTCGGTTGGGTTGCTGGAGTATTGACATAGTCTTGTAAACTGACACCTGTCAAAGAAGTGAAAAGAAAAAGTAAGTTTAGAGGAACATTTACATAGAGGTTTCCCTTGGGTTCCAGCTGCCCCACTGAATGAGCATCAAACCACTGCCCTGGAGGAGGGTCATGAGAGTTGGTTTTCCTGGCCTCACACTACGAACGCAGTGGGTGCTGCCTGGTTTTCGTTGGGAGAAATTTACCTTCAATCCCATCCTCACCCCAAACTTCTGTCCTCCTATGAGCTTTAGTCTGTCATTCTCAGACCCAACTATTTGCAACAATGCCTCCACTGTTCTTTCCCCTGGGGACATGGCTATAAAATTCCTCCTGTTCAGTCTTTCTTCCATCCCAAGCAAAAAATGGCCATTCTTGACTTCAGACTGGCATCAATAAGGAGTTTGGAGGGAAAAAGCTGAGTGAACGCATTCACACTAACAAGCAAATAGCTGATAAATCTTGGAGCAGTGCTAACACTTTTTGTAAATTCAAGTATCCTAGTTTTATAATTTTTTTATTTTTTTTATTTTTTATTTTTTTGACAGAGAGAGACATAGCGAGAGCAGGAACACAAGCAGGGGGAGTGGGAGAGGGAGAAGCAGGCTTCCCGCGGAGCAGGGAGCCCGATGTGGGGCTCGATCCCAGGACCCTGGGATCATGATCTGAGCCGAACGCAGACGCTTAACGACTGAGCCACCCAGGCACCCCTAGTTTTATAATTTTGGGGTTTAAAGGCTAACCTCTTGAATGGTGTCATTTCCTTCACTAAGACCAACAGCAGAAAGTTTTTACGTCTTAAGACTCACCTCCCTTCCTTGTGCTCCTTAATCTGATGGTAAGGAAATGTGGCATCTGGGACTAGCAGAGGATATTGTCAACCCCCAGTATTCAGAGAGCCATAGTCAGAATAGATGAAAATCATGGAAGCCTCTATATGGACATACAAGAAAGGCTTCAATCCCATATAGGGTCCTTGCATTCCCAGTTCCTATCCCGGGGCCTCCTGAGATAGGAAATCTCAGGAATGGGCTGAAGTGACCTTCTTTCAATGCCAAATTAGGAGCTTCTTTTGTCTTTTGAGAGTATTGGGGAAAGGAGGAGAGGAGTACCCCTTAATGATGGAATTTTGACATTTGCATAATAAACAGCTTATTACGGTTTGCTGTGTGTTGCTACTATTCTAGAGGCTTTCATTCATTCATTCAGCAAGTATTTATTGAGTGCTTCCTATGTGCCAATCTAAATGCTATTTATCCGTTCATTTATCCAATGCTTGACCTCTTATGTGTCAAATATCGTTATAAATACTTTTCATTCATTCATTCATACATACATTCATTCATTCATCAACAAGAACTTACTAAGCACCTCCTGTGTGCCAGGCATTGATTTATCCTCTATAGCAGCGAACCAAACAGAGCCTCTGCCTTTATGGACACGACACTCTATTGGAGGTTGCCAGGCAATGCACAAAGAAAGGGGGAAAAATACAGTATATCAGATGGTATGAAGTCTTATCGAGAAAAAGAAAGAAGTTGAGGGCAACAGACAGCACAGGTGGTAGAAGTCTTTGTATTTTGCCCTCATTGGTGAGGTGGCATTTGAGCAGAGAACTGAAGGAAGGGAGCCATGACAAAGTCAGTCAGAGGAAACCACAGTACAAAGACTCTGGGGTGTGAGCATGCTTGGCAAACTGGAGAAAATGCAAGGAAAGAAGGAATGGTGTGAACAAGAGGGAGAGCGGTACATGAGGTCTGAAGTACCTGAGAGAGGAACTGCCTAGGGCCTTACAGGGCTCTGGACCCACAGAGGCTTCAACTCTGACTTGTATGAGAAACACAGCAGAGAGATTTGACCACAGGAATGACTTGTTTTTAAAAAGCAGCCTCCAGGGGCGCCAGGGTGGCGCAGTTGGTTAAGCCTCTGACTCTTGGTTTCCACTCAGGTCATGATTTCAAGATGGTGATTTCAGGGTAGTGATCTCAGGGATATGAGATTGAGCCCCTCGTCGGGCTCCAGATTCAGCACAGAGTCCGCTTGAGACTCTCTCTGCCTCTCCCTCTGCCCCTCCTGCTTATGCTCTCTCTCTCAATCTCTCACATAAATAAATAAGTAAATCTTTTTTTTTTTTTTAAGTAAAAAATAAAAAAATAAAAGTAGCCTCCAGCTGCCATGTTGAAAAGACTGGAGAACATCAGCGTGAAAATCCAGGAACCAATTCAATGGCTAGTACAGTAATCCTGGCAAGAAGGGCAGGGGGCTGTGATCTGTGGGGACAGCAGCGGAGGTGAGAAGTGGTCAGTAGCTGCTGCTATTGGGAAGGGAGCGTCCACGGGATTTGCTGATGGATTGGCTATGATATGTGAGAGGAAGAGGGACATCAAAGAGGACTCCAAGCCTTTTGTCCCGAGCAACTACAAGGCTAGCGTTGGCATTTACTGAGATGAGAGAAATTGCCAGGGGGAACTATTTGGGGCAAGAAGTGGGATGGAAAGCTCAGTTTTGGGTATCATTGAATTGGAGAGGCTCATGACCCCTCGAAGTACAGAGCTTGAGGTGGGTTTCAGGGTGTCAGTCTGCAGGTTGAGGAGGAGTCCGGGCTGGGAAAGAACAGAGGGCAGAGAGAGCATTTAGAGTCACAGACCAGACAGATGAACCGAGTGTGAGTGTGCTTAGAGGAGAAGCCCCAGCACTAGATCTGGGCCTGCCAACGTCTAGAAAATGAGGAGGAATCCTGAATGGAGGTAAAGAGGTAACTAGCGAGGTAGAAGGAAAACCAGAACAAACCGTTATCCTGGAAGCCAAGCAAAGAAGTGCTCAAGAAAGGGGGAACAGTCTATTATTATTTCCATTTTACAGATGAGAGAACTGAGGCACAGAGAGCAGCTCTGGAGGACACACCCTCATCACTTCTCCGAATGCTCTGAGCCGGACTCTCTCAAACTTGCCCAAGGCTGTGGAGAGGGGAGCGAAGCCCACTGGCATCTTAGGACAACAAACACTAGGTAACGGGGATAATAGAGTAAAGAGAATGCGGTCTCACCTCCTGACACCCCCCCAATCCATCTTTGCTTTTGGAGAGGCAGGCTAGCTAAGGCAGTCCCATAGGCTGGACAGGAAAAGGTACCGTATGTTTCTAGAAGTCAATTCGGAATCATTAGAACATGCTAAATGTCCTTCCAGGAAAGAGGTGGCATTAAACTGTCATCAATAATGATGATGACAATGGATAAGGTTTGGGGCTTACAGAGAGGTGTCTTGCTGTGAGTTCCACATTCACCTAGACTTATCCATGAATCTGCATTCCTGTCCTTATCAAAAAGAAGGTGATCAGGTAGCTGAGAGGGACACCTGAGAAGAAGTTGGAAGAGCTCCAAAGATGTGTGTTCATGTTTCTCAGGTCTTCTTGGGGCTGGCCTTTCCAGTAGGACAGAAGACAGTGTTAGACTCCTGGCTGAAGTCTACAGTGACCTCAATGAGTCCCCTTGTTCTCCTGCTCCTTTGGGAAGGTTCTCCATCTAGCTCTTTTGGAGCCAGGGCAAGGCAGGACCACCCAGGATGCAGGTGGCATTTACACTTTCCAGGCTTGGGAGAGAGAAGTCAGCCAGACGGGGGCTCTGGGTGCTCAGCTCCTATGAGTGGACAACCTGGGATCAGTGAGTTTGCTTTGGCATTGAACTTTCAATCTGAGCATTTGGAGCAATTCCCAAAGGCTCTCCCACTGGTTACATGAGTATTCTCCTTACAGCTATTTGTTCAACTATAATCACTTTTCTCTTTGTTCCCAAACTGGAGCGTTTTAATATCTTTCATGCAAAAGGAAGAATCATGGTTATTCTGCTAGAGAGAGAAGCCGAAGCTCAGAGACATGGAATGACTTGCTCTCGATCACACAGCTAGGCTTTAGGAAACACCAGTTCTCCTCATTCTGAAAAATTAGCACTTGCTACCATGCCCCCCAAGTAATGCCTGGCTGTCCCTTATTTATTAATCCAAGTGATAAATCAATGGAAGGGCAAAAAGTTCAAGCCACCAACATCAAAAGGATGAGAGCTGACATGTGCCTCCAGGAAACTTGATACGACCAGGGTCATTCGAAGATCTAGTTTCTAGAAGAGCTTGTTTAGACTATTAGGAAAATGTGAACCTACTCTTTATCTGCAATGAGCAGGATTGGGAGCTGGTGAGCAGAGTGCGAAGGGGTGCTTGGTGAACTGTTTCAGGACAACCTTCCCTGACAAGTGATGCTTAGAGAGAATCTGCTGGTAGTAGGAATGTGTTCCCACTCAAGATATTGGTTCTATGGCAGGTAATAAATATTTGGAACTCATAACTTAAATATCTGTTGCTTCTGCTGTGGCCAGCATCTCGTAAGCATTCAAATTTTTGTTGAATGAATGCAGATGACTTGTGCTAAACTAATACCCCGATGATCCGTTTAAATTTTTAAAAGCTAGTGTAGTAAGCTAAAATTAGTAAGTGAAAATATAACAGGAATAAATGTACAGCCGTGCATTTAGTTTCCAAAAAATCAATGGGGACAAGAAAGATAAGAATACTTCTTTCAACAGCAGTTCAAATGAAAAAGACTTAGGAACTTTAGTTTACAAGTCTATAGAAACCAGATGTATGAAGCACGTACTAAGGAGTTGATGCAATATTAGGCTATTTTAATAGAATAGTTTCTAGATCAAGGCTGGACATCATTACCCTGTGCTCTTAGGTGATTAAACCTTACCTAGAGTATTGGAATTGATAATTAGGTGTCACATCTTAAGGACATAGATAAGCTAGACCATGTTCCGAGAACAGAGCATAGGGGGCTAAAACTCTGAATGTCATGACATACTATGCCTCAAAAGAATTTAGAATGTTTAGTTAGAAGAAACAACCAAAAGCAACACAAAGATTGATCAGATGATACTTTGAACTTCATACAAATTTTACAGCTGTGAAGCAATATCCATAATGTACCATCCAAGGACCTGTGATAGTCAAAAGTGGTATCCCCCACACAGAAGTCCCCACTTGCATCACCCAAAGCAAGATTCAGGGTATAAATTAGGATGCTCTACAAACCTCATAACAGGGGGTTTAAATTATCCATACCCACAAATAAAGATCATACATGTTATTTTCCCAAATAATCATTGTCTTGTCAGAAATGCCAGGAAATTGCACCAATAGATATTTTTCTATTGCCTCAAATCATTAATAAGAATTTTGACCGCAATAAAAGTAATCAAATAAATAAATAAATACCCCTTCTCTTTCTACAATAATTTATTAATATCTACTCACAAAGGAGCCTTTTCTCTTGGGTACAGGTTTTCAATCACATATGAGTTTACCGAACAGTATTTCATTCAATGAATATATTTCTACCTATTTTTAAGGGACTTTAGCCAATGCCTTACTCTGTGAATTCCCCTTACATGCCAGGATACTAACACGCTATGAAAAAATAATGAGTTTAGTGTTGCATGACTTGTTTCTGTGGACTCTCAGATCCTTATTTACTGAGGAGCCTGAGTTCCTTTATTTAATATTCAATTCTAGAATTTTGTCAGGAAATAACAATCCTCCTGTTTCCTTTTTGAAATCTGGGAGATCGTCTTCCCTGTGACATCTCAAAGATTATAGCAAGGGTTCTGGGATCTGTCTCTAATTCTTTCCGGACACTGTGAGACCACCTCTGGGCTGGGGAAGGCAGCACTCATGTAGTAGAGGCAGCTTTGTGGGGGCAGACAGGTCCCGTTGCTGGTGATTGCCCAAGGCACCATGCTGGCAGGGTTCTTAAACCTTCTCGAGGCGTGGCACAAAGTCGTATGTCATGCGATGGCAAGGTCGGTCCTTGGCCCCAACAAGAGGAGTGTCTGTGTCAGAAGGCCATATCTCTGATCTGGAGCTAGATGTTCTCTTGCTATTTCTTGATCATCCTAAGCTTTCTTTTCCTTCAAGGCATCTTCGTCTTTCCCCTTTCCTTTTGAAGACTTTTTGCATTAACTGATAAAATTGAAGAAAAATGGGAGGTGATTCATGCTATTGATGATTAGTTGTGAGACTTTGAACAAATTGCTTAACCCTATTTTATAGTAGTCAACTTAATTTTTTCTTAGGCTAAATTTAGGTAGTTGTGACTATCCATACCTTCTCAGTCTCCTTAGCTTCTCTTTCTGTCCATAGAATCAACCAAAGTCACTTACTAGTCTTTTAAAAAAAAATTATTGCCATGACTTATTTTTTCCAGTTTTATTGTGATATAATGGACATACAACATTGTATTATTCCAAGATGTACAACATGATGTGATATACATGGATATTGCAAAATGATTGCCACCATAAGTTTAGTTAACATTAACCACCTCACAGAGATAACAAGTGTTGGGAAGGCTCTGGAGAAAGGGACCCTCATGCACTGCTGGTGGGAATGCAAACCAGCACAGCCACTGTGGAAAACAGGACGGAGTTTCCTCCAAAAGTGAAAAATAGAACTGGATCTGGCAATCCCACTTCTGGGTATATATGGAAAGGAAACAAAATCACTCTCCTGAAGAGATATCAGCACTCCCATATTCATTGCAGCCTTATTCACAATAGCCAAGACATGGACACACTAGGTATCCATTGATAGATAAATGGATTCTTTTTTAAAATTTTTAAGGTTCCTTCCTTTAAAAATCTCTCAAGACTCACTCTCACAATCCGGTGAGGCCAACCCTTTACTCCAGATCAGATTCTCTCCCTCACCTCCCCCTTTGGTCTCAAACTCTTGGGTTGCGCTGTGGTTCCCCAGCATCTTTTGCCAGGAATGTGGGCAATCCCTGTGCTTTCTGCTTATGGTCTCAGGCCAATCACCGTTCACTCCTATCCTGCCCTCTTTCTCATACCCCAACCCAGGCTGGACAACCCAACTTCCTAGAGCTGGAAGGTCAGAGAGTGACGCTCAACTTGAAATGACGCCAAGTGAGAGCACTTACAAACCTCGAGATGCCTCCACCATTACAAAACAGTCTCAATCCTAACATGCACAATATATTTTAAGACAGCATCAATTCAGGGCGCCTGGGTGGCTCAGTTGGTTAAGCGACTGCCTTCGGCTCAGGTCATGATCCTGGAGTCCCGGGATCGAGTCCCACATCGGGCTCCCTGCTCGGCGGGGAGTCTGCTTCTCCCTCTGACCCTCCCCCCTCTCATGCTCTCGCTCTATCTCATTCTCTCTCTCAAATAAATAAATAAAATCTTTAAAAAAAAAAAAAAGACAGCATCAATTCAAAAAACATTTTCAGGGGGAAAAATAATAAATGGGCACTTGGATTTACAAGGCATTGGATTTCAGGAATACTAAAAATTTTTTTAAAAAAATGTATCTTAGAATTGGATATTCTCTGTGAACATTCCTGCCAGTTCTTCGTGTGACGCGTTACTGAACAGGGTGGATTTGGTAGGATGAAGTCAGGAAACAGCTCTGTGTTCCTCCCACCAAGGCCTCCCCCTGGCCTGTTCCGTCAGCTCCCCCTTCCCCATGCCTGGTGTCATCTGGGGCAGATCCCTGCGCTCTGGTCACTTTCAAGCATCAGAAAGTCCAGCACAATCCAATCAAAACTCCACTCCGTCCAGCAGAAGCCTCTCTGTTCTCTCCAGCCCGTGCCCTGAGCTCGGGTCGGACTTGGTCCTTCTTCCGGCACCTCCTGTGCACTCTCTGCTACTTCCTGTTACTCCAGAGCCAGGCCCAGGGGAGGGGCCTGTGGTTCTGTGATTTTCTCCGAGCTGTGTCATTTGCAAGGCATTCGTTGCATTGCTCTTTCTCCTCTCGCAGCCTCATGCAGTCAACTCCTGCCTTCAGGCTGCTTCGAGAGACAGTCAAGCCCCAGTCTCATGAGCTGCAAACCCAAGGGCTGTATTTCACATTCTCCCAGGAGCCCTCCTGTGCTTGTCATGCTTCCTTCTCAGGAAGGCCTGAGAGTTCGGGTAGAGGAGCCAGGACCTGGTCAACAAGTGAGGTGTCAGCCCCCACTTCCTAAAAAACTTTAATCTTCACCAGTAGTTCCTTAGGGTCTTTCTTCACTTATCCTGGGTGGCTGTGGGGAGGAACGGGAGGGGAGGGGAGAGCCACCATTGGTCTCTAGTCCTACATACTCCCTCCAAGGGAATCTTCCTTCTCTCCTAAGAGCCATGAACCACATGCATTGGTGGTTGCTGGGCCTGCTTGGCCTCCTCTAAGTTCAAGGTGGATGTGGCCAGCCCTTCTCTTTAGAAAGTAGATAATATTTACCCATTATCTTTGCTTTGGAAGCTTTAGCAAAAACAGGACACAGGATGGGGGTCCTGGGTGGCTCAGTCGGTTGAGCATCTGACTCTTGATTTTGATTGGGTCATAAGATTGAGCCTGGTGTTGGACTCCACATTCAGTGCAGAGTCTGCTTGAGATTCTCTCTCTTCCTCTCTGTCTGCCCCTCCCCCTGCTCTCTCTCTCTAAAATAAACAAAATCTTAAAAAAAATAGGACATAGGAGGGGCTCATCCTACCTGTTACACTTGTTCATTTGAATTCAACACACTTGGAGTATGTGCTACACACCAGGCATTGAGCTAAATGCTGGGATTACAAATGTGAGCCAAGCATAATTCACACGCTCAGAGGATCAGAGCTGCTGGTAGAGCTCAGAATGGATGAACAAACAGCCTGGGCACCTGGGATTGAATTGTGACTTTGCCACTTTCTAGTTGTCTGACCGTGGGCAAGTTGCTTTAACTGTCCGCACCTCCATTTCTCCCCCTGTGAAATGGGGATAATAGCCATACCGAGTAGTTATGATGTTCAGACTCAAATATAAGTGTGTAGAACAGAGCCTAGCATGCAGTGGAGTTACTTGCATTAAACACAGAATGTATGCTGTCCTGATTGGTTCACAGGCTTCAGCTCATCCTGGCCTCTGACTCTCCTTCTGCTTCCCTTCCAGGTTCGCGCCACCCTTCTCCATGTGTCTTGGGATGTGGTCTCCTTCTGCCTATGCTCATGTCCTTCTGGTACCCAGCTTAACAAGATCCACTCTACGACCACATGGCTCTCTTGAGAGACCTGCCCCTTGTCTTTCATCAGAGCATTTGTTATAATTCTGATACTCAGAGTGCCTCATACCCCGTTTACCCTTTAGTGCCTCCACATGGGAACATTTGAAATGCACGTTTTCCCCTTTGAAATCTCCTTTCCAAAACTAGGAGGAGTTCTATTCATCTCATTGTGTCCAGTGTTCCTATGAAGTTCAGAGCAGGAGTCCTTCTGTGATTCCTCACCCTCTGAGGAATAAATTCAGGAGTAAAAACAAGGCAAAATTTAGCACAGTTAGATTTCTAGAAGCTCTCCAACTAAAAATGACTTTTCAACACCCTCATATGGTTTCCTAAGTAGTAACTGTAATGGGATATTTACATGATACTCCTCCTGTATTGAAATTTGGGCAATGCCCCAAAGTGAGAACTACCCTAAAGAAGGTGCTAGATCATCTGTGTGGGACTGGCAAAGGGGTGGTCCAAAACTTGTTCTGCCACCCAATTCAAGGGCTTAAAAGAGGAGGCTAGGAATTTATTAGCGTGAAGAAAGTTGGCAGCCTAGCTTGGGAGGAAGAGAAGGGATATTTTCCCCTCACCTTAAGCAAAGTGAGACAGACTTCAGAAACCACTTAGAGAGATTCATCTGTGTGGCCCAGAATTGGGTGGGTGTAGACTGGTATCTGCCTTCTATCTGTAAAGCCCAAAGAGAAGATGGGGGTTGGAGCTCCCTTGCCAGGAAGCAGAGTAAAGAGACAGGGTGAAGAGGCAAATGTTCCCTGACATGGGGTGTATCCTGACGATGGGCATGGTGGGGGGTGAGCGGCCAACTGCTTACGACTGTGACTTCTTTGACAGAGCTCAAGTTGGAGATCCCCATGATGTTAAGCAAGGTGCCAAGAAAACCCACAGGACATGTTGCACAGGTCAAAGAATCAGCCTGACACCAGACTGTAATGGGGACAACCAAGCAAGCCCTTTCTTATTCCTTCCTTTTCTTTCCCTCTCTTCTGGTTCTGGGGAAGCCTGATTTAGGCAGGAGGACTGAAAATAGTGAGGCAGCCAACCACAGAGCTGACCTCACCACCAGCTCCCAATCTGGTATTGGGCCCAAATGGTGAGAAAAGAGGGGTTTCAGTTGTCTGCCAAATTGATATCTGGATTGACATGGACATTTTTATTATCTGAAAAAGGAGGCTTGTGAATCTCATAGGAACGGCCTGGGGTTTCATCTAGGAGGAAAGAAGCAGCGCTCAACTTAGCACAGAAAAAATCATGTAGTTGCTTTCTGCCTGTGCTCTTTGGAGTCCAGCTCATTTAATGAAATAGTGACTCAGTAGTAAGAAAGCAGGTCCATATCCTCTAGGGTCTGGATGGTCTGTAGGCACATGGGATGTTTTGGTGTGGTCTTGGAAGTGTGATTCTCACATTAAGAAGTCATGGCCTTTCAGTTCCCTCTCCTGTTAGTTTCATCCCTGGGCTTTGGTCACACATCACCAAATGTGCTCTGGGACCAGGGTGAATTCCTCTTGCCATCCTCAGAGAAGAGCTGAGCACGTGGACATGACAGACATAGGAAATATTTGGCAAAAGCCTGAACCCAAGGAGTGAGAGGGAAGCTTAGCCATCCAAGGGTAGAGTTGGGTCTCTGCAGTGGGGAGCATCCTGTCCATAAGTTCAGCGCTGCGCGATGGGCAAGTGTGGGTGCGGACCACAGGAGCAAGTGAGTGAGCAAGACTGTAGGCAGGGGCAGTAGTAAGAAGAGGATGCAGAGAGGAAGGGGAGAACTAGGCAGAGGTGGAGGTCCAAGAACAGTAGCAGGGCTCTGGGATAGGGTTGCTTGACTTAGCAAATAAAAACCCAGGCCAGCCGTTCCTTTCTTTTGTCTGGCCATTCTACTCTACAGAGTCTGTTGGACAGGGAGGAGTGAGGATGAATATCTTTAGCATTTGCTAATGTGGCCACTAGAGTAACCCAAATTAAAGACAGTGTGGAAATAGATTGTTCTCCATGTGAATCTGAGAAAGAGAGCAAACGTTAGAAATACTAAAATGCTTGAACTATTATCACCAGAAAACAAAGTTATATGGAAGAAATATCATGTGCTTTGGGGATATAAAGGACACTAGAGGAAGCAAATTTACATTACCTGTTTTAAAGAAATATGGCTTAGATATAAATGACCCTAAGGGAAGTCATATAACAACATAAAATGTATTAAAATGTAAGTGCATTCAGTCTTTAATTTAATTTTGAGTCAAATAATCGGGTTAAATTTATTCCTTGTGCAACACATTATTTTAATCTTTTATTATGCAGACCTGACAATTCAATTTAAATTGTGAGAGTATGTTTGGCACAATTAATTTTAATGATATTTACTATTTGCTGCATATTCCTAAAAGGCAGAACATCTTGAAAAATTTGTTCAAGTTATTTCAAACCACTTTCAGATCCTTGTTAGCAAGCAAGAGTTGAGCTCCCATCAACAGAGGCTTTTGAAAAACTGACAGACACAAATGCTGATCTGCAAGGTGTATCAGAAGCGTGATTTTCATATCAACAAATTCATGTACAAGAGGAGGTTCTGGCTGCTGCTGAAGGAACCCCCATCACGGGCACCTCCTGGCTTTGGTCATGTGATGATGATCAGCACCAGAGATGTTCTTTGAGCAAAATGAAGCTGCCCACCTCCCCACTATTTAAAGGATTAAAGCTCTGGGTGATTGAAGTGCCCCAGTTACGCCCACCCCCCACTCCCCTGCTCAGATGAGTTGTCAGCATCTTGAGAAATGGTGCTGGATGTACTTTAGGTTAACAGGTAAGGGCATCGGTGAATAAATCAAGAAAGTTTTCAGAATGCAAATACTTGCTGCCAGAATTAAGGAGAGAGTTGAAATGTATCCTGTGGATCTGAAGGGAAACCCAAGCCCAGATGGGTGAAATGAGTTGCTCAAGTTCGACTAGACAGTGTCAGAGAGGTGTTCCTGAGACCAGGACTGGAAAAGTTACATTTTTGTTTGGCATACTCTTTTTTTTTAAGATTTTATTTATTCATTTTTGAGAGGGTGGGGAGGGCAGAGGGGAAGGGAGAGTGACAGGCAGACTCTGTGCTGAGCACAGAGCCCAACATGGGGTTCAATCTCACCACCCTGAGATCATGACCTGAGCCGAAATCAAGAGTTGGACACTTGACCGACTGAGGCACCCAGGCGCCCCTGTTTGTCTACCCTTAACATCCCGTCCCAAAGTTCAGATTTTTTTAAATTGGGTTTTCTTAAACTGAGGCACACCTGTATTTGTGCTGCCATCAGTACCTTAAATTATAAGGTCCTGAGTGAAAAATATTGGGAATACTTTTTTCTAGAAATTTCTCTCACTAGCAATCCAGAACTGTTAGCTCTTCACAATCCCAAGACGATTGTAAGAACCAAGATAGTTCTCCCTGTTGATTTGATGTTCTTGATTTTGGACTTCTCACATGACTTGGCGTTCTTCCCTTCTCTTCGGATTCCAAATATCCTGAAAACAGAGTAGTAGGTCTTGGAGGTTGGGAAGACAAGCCTCTGGTCACACTCCAAAGTGCTTTTCCAAGGAGGGGAACAAGCCCTTCTCTTTCCTCCTGCCTGTGTCCACTGCAGTTCTCAAGAGAGGCTGGGCTCAGCACCAAGCCCCAGCAATGTAACCTGGTGAGTGGGAACAGGGACACTGCCCACAGAGGTCTGTTGCCTGAGGAAGCCGATGGGTATGAGGCAGAGTGGAGGTCAACGGAGGAGCAAGCTCCATCTCTCTGATTACAACTGGGAATGAATTTGCCTTGTTGAACGTTTGAGGTTGGGATCACAGTATGAAATAAAATCTTATAGTTGGGAACTGGCATCTGGCAGGAAAAAAAGGGATGTGCAGACTCAAGGCTGCCATGGGCTTGGCTGTGTGGGCAGGAGAGTACCAGGTGGGCCATAACAACCTCTCCCCTGCCCTGTCCCTGCTGTCTCCTGACTGATTTGCTTTCTCACATTGCCATGCATAATTCATTTCTTTCTTTCCTTTTGTCTTCCTTTCTTTCATTCCTCATTCTTACAGTTTTACTAGCTCTTTAAAACTTGTACTCTTTTAGGAACTACAATACAAACACACAGGCAAATGGAAACAGTGCAAAAGGAATACAGCAATAATTGTCTTCCTACCACACCTGTTTCCCCACCAAGTTCCCTTCTGAGGGGCTGACTATGGACACCAGTTTCTAGAGTATGTCTTTCCAGACATAGCACATGCGTACATCAGCATGACTACGTATCCATGGTCTCCGCAGATGCAAGCACATGACGTACCCCGGCACCTCGCTGTTTCAGGCATAGTCTTTCTAAAACACTCTCCTGCTTCAAATACTTTAATTGATCCCCATTCTTGGCAGAATAAGGCCCAACCTCTTCCTGGTGCAAAGCATCCTTCATCATCTGACTGGCCATATGAGCCTCACCTTCCAGCCCACTACTCTCTCCCTCCAGGACCCCACCCTCCAGGTGTTGGCCTCAGCAGATCTCCAACCTGAGTCTGGTTCCTGATAGTTCTTCAGTCTGGAGACCCTTGCCTTCCCTCTTCTGCTTGTCAAAATCATTCTCACCTTTAAAGGCTCTGTTCCACATGTCACTTCTGCTGTGGAGCCTTTTCCAAATTGCCCAGTCATGTTGACTCTTTATCCTCTTTAAGGACCCTCCCTGTTGAGTTCTGTGTCCCTCAATGGGTGGTTCATTAATTTCTAAACACTCCTGAGATGCCATATATTGTGGTAAGGACCAGAGAGAACAGAAGAAACAGCAGTCTCTGTCCTCAAGGAATTTAGGGTCTAGCGGGGAAAAGTAACATGCTACGACAATAGTATGTGACGAATACAAGATGCTGTCATGCAGACTGGGCCAGGACCCACTGGGAAGGTCCCCAGTGGAGGAGAAACCTAAGCCAATGCCTAAAGGTCTAGAAGGATGAGCCACATGAAGAGTTATGAAAGGAGCCATGCCCCATGAAGAGAAAGGCACGTGCAAAAGGAGCACCAGGAGTCATGTGACATCAAAGAGCTCAATCAATATGGCAGGAGGTGAGAGCTATGAGTGCAGTCAGGTAATATAATACAGAGTTTTCTGTAAATTATGAAGTGCTCTTCAAATAATCGATGTAGGAGTAAGTGACTCAAAAACTCTGGCAGTTGAACATTCATATCTTTGACTTCCAAGTTACTACAGCCTCTGAAGATTTATAGGGGATTTGGGGAAGGCCAAGGATTGTCACTCAACACGATGGCCCTTGAGTACTTAAACTGTGGATGTTGACAAGGTACTGCCGGGAAATTTTTAAAGGTTAGCATTTTGGTGAGTTGCTCTGTAAATCCAGGTACATATTAATAATACTAAGAGTGGTACGGATTAGTCTATATTGAGTTCTTACTCTATTTCCAACACTTTCAAGTATTTTTGCGGGAGGGGGGTAGGGGCAGATGGAGAGGAAGAGAGAGAATCGTAAGCAGGCTCCACACTCAGCACAGAGCCCAAGGTGGGGCTCGATCTCACAACCCTCAGATCATGACCTGAG
Source organism: Mirounga leonina (assembly GCF_011800145.1). NCBI lineage: Eukaryota > Metazoa > Chordata > Mammalia > Carnivora > Phocidae > Mirounga > Mirounga leonina. The sequence continues at coordinate 14,882,343 of NW_023270320.1, read as the reverse complement.
TCTAAATCAAGAGTCGGATGCTTAGCCGACTAAGCCACCCAGGCGCCCCTTCAACACTATATTAAATGCTTTACATGGTAGAATCTATTTAACCCCAATCACTTAAGGGTGGGTATAATACTACTATCCCCATTTTATAGATGAGGAAAATGAATAACGGGCTTGTTCATGGTGGAGCCAGCCTTGAAACCCCAGCAGTCTCTCTGAGCCCATATTACTAACTAGTAGGCACCCCTACTTCTCCCCAGCTGCAGTTGGTGGGTGTTTGGGTGAACACGCTACCAGGCCTGGGAACTCAAGACTCCCTCTTCCAGAGACAGAGTTCTGGAAATCACATAGACAGTAGGCAGAGTGAGCATGGCCTGCCCTTGGCACCCTGAGGCAGCCACGGCCTGAAAACACTAATTTGGTGAATTTAATTAACAGCACACTTGCAGGAATGCCAAGAACAACAGAAGTCCATGGGTGAATGGCTCGGGGGTGGAAATCAGGATTGAGGGCGCTTTGTTGCCATCTTTCAAGCTTCAAGGGAGTGCAACAGGCAGAGCAGAACATGCCCGGTTTTGGCAGGAGAGTGGTCAAGATTAATTACACAGATGGATCATTTTGCTCAGAAAAAGCCAGTGGATGGTTTGATGTAGTGACTTCTGCAACCATAAAATCAGGAGATGTATGGCTATCTCTGTGCTAAATGGGGCCCTGAAGAGATTAACCTCACATCTAAAGTAAAAATGATATGCATGAATATGCCCAGGTCGGGGAAATGCCTCGTGATACTTGCAGATAGTGATTTTATGCCAAGGATGCTGGATTCAAATGTCAAACTATGGGAAACTGCTCTTGAAAGACTGCCTAGGGGGCTATGGGAGAAGTGCGGGATTCTGATAGGCAGAAGATTAGAATTTGATGTCAAATGCCTTGAAGAGATCCCTGAATACATAAGCTCTACGGAGGAAGTTCTGTTTATTTTGCAGTCAAGATAGATCTTCAAAGCAAATGCATCCCAATGCCTTCTGTGCACCTGTTAGCTTCGTGACCTTCCCTCCCTCGAAGGGTAGGGTGAGAATGAGGCCGGCTGGGGGTGGTAGGCCAGGCTTTTGTTGTTGGGGTCAGCACACCTCAGTCGTCAGCCTCACCAGCGGGTCCTCAGGGTGGGCTGCATTTCTGCAAGCCACAAGGTGACCACTTTAGGGGGAAGCTGGAGTGCAGCATTTCCGGTGTGAACAAAGGTGTTCAAGTCGTGGGTCGGCTACTGGTTAATGAGATGATGTCTGGGGAGTCGACGTCTCTGAGCCTCAGTGTGTTCGTTGGTGAAGTGGGATAATACCCGCCCACAGGGATACTATAAGGACGGAGGTAGTGATACAGGGGAGAAGGGTGAGATGTCAGCCCCTGTAGTTAACAGGATTTGAAGGCATAATTTACCTGATATCCTTCTTCTACCTCCAGTCCTTCACATAGTTTGGTTATCTGCACTATTTTTTATTGCACTAAAATATGCATAGATAAAATTTACCATTGTGGCCATTTTTCAGTGTACAATTCAGGGGCATTAAATACATTCTAAATATTGGACAACTATCACCACTCTCCATTTCCAGAAATATTTCATCATCCCAACCTGTGACTCTGTACCCCTTGAGTAATAACTCCCCATTCTTCCCTCCCTTCAGCCCTTGGAGACCTCTATGCTATTTTCTGTCTCTATGAATATGCCTATTCTAGATATTTCATGGAAGTGGAATCAGACAATATTTGTTCTTTTATGTCTGGCTCATTTCACTTAGCATCGTGCTTTTTCAGGTTCATCCATGTTGTAGCATGTGTCAGAATTTCCTTCTTCGTTAAAACAGAATCATAGTTCATGTAGGCATAAACCACATCTTGCTTATGTATTCACCTGCTGGTTGTTCGTTTCCACCTTATGACAATTGTGAATAACGTTGTCACGAACATTCACACACAAGTAGGTGTCTGAGTTCCTGTTTTCAGTACTTTTGGGTGTATATCTAGAAGCGGAATTGCTGGATCACGTGGTCATTCTCTGCTTCACTTTTTGAGAAACGGCCAAACTTTTTTCCATAGTGGCTGCACCATTTCACATTCCCATCAGCAGTGTACGAGGGCTCTAATTTCTCCACACCCCTGCCAACTCTTATTTCCCTTTTTCTGAATGCTAGCCATCCTGATGGGTGCAAGTGCTAATCTTATCTGTTTTGAAGGGGATCAGTTATATCTCCCTGACGCAAGAACCCACAGAGCAAAGTCTGTTTGCATCCCCTGGAACTCTGGCCTATCAGGGAGCATACCTGGCACCAGGTGTCCTTTTTTGCATGAGTTTTTATCCAAAGCAGAATAGTTTTCCAGGGAGGGACTGGGAGAAGGACTTGGGACCATAGTCACTTGACAATTCTGTCTAATTGTTGATTCATCCATTCGTTTTTTCACGTATTCATTGGTTCCACAAGTATTTATTTATTTTTAAATATTTTATTTATTTATTTTAGAGAGAGATAGAGTGCATGAGCAGGGGTAGGGGCAGGCAGGGAGGGGCAGAGAGAATCCCAAGCAGGCTCTGTGCTGAGCATGGAGCCTGATGCAGGGCTCGATGCAAGGACCCTGAGATCATGACCTGAGCCACAATCAAGAGTCGGATGCTTAATTGACTGAGCCAGCCAGGTGCCCCACAAATATTTACTGAATGCCTATTTTGGTGGCAGGGAGCAGGGAGGAATTGTACTAACTGCTGTGGCAACTGGATTTTAGAATCCTCGATAGCAAGACGTGGGAGGGACCTTAAGAATCTTCTTGACCAGACACCTACCGCATGCAACAATGTTTCCTCAAACTGGAGAGATGGTTTGGGGCTCAGGTTTCTGAGTCAGTGATCAGCCAGCAACGATGTAGCCCAGACCAGGAAGCCAAACTCCTCTAACTCGTGGGAGAATGGGTTTAAAACAAGGGCAGAGATTTGTCAGGAAGCTCTTTTCCAACAGCTCACTAACCAGTGCAGTCACTTGATCAGGCAGTGAGATTTGAATGCAATAAAACAAGTGTCGAGAAAACGCGATTAGATAAGCCCTGAGTACTTGCACAGTCCTTATGCTGTGATAACCTCCCACAAAAATGTCACATACAGGCTGTGTGTGATGGCAGATACTGCTGACTTGGAATTTGAAAGCCAGGCAGGAGTGTGAGTATTTGATTTCCATCTGGGAAAATTCCAGAGGACTGAATTCAGAGGATTTATGAACACCATCCTAGCCATACAACTGGATTTCATCAACAAACACAGACTTATTTTCTAGCGCAAACCGGGACATTTCAACTATATTAAAGGGCAAAGAGAAAAGAGGTAGGAACGGTGGTCAGAATGCAGTTCACGGATTCAGTTACCTCGTACGTGTTTATTTTCTTCTGGTGAGTGAATGCTCAAGCCTCAGGAGTCCAAAAATAAACTGGACTCATAGGCAGCATCATTTCCTAAAGTCACGTTCTCTCCTACATCTTGTATGCCCTCCAAAGTCACACACAGAGGCAAGATTGACCTCATCTTCTTCCATCAGGGAGTGAGCAGCATTGTCTCAGATCAGGTGGAGATTTTCAAGAAGAGCTCCCCACTCTCGGTAAACATCATCACAGCGCCCAAGATGCTGGCTGGAAAATAAGATTAAATGCTATTACACCAAACTTTCCAGAACTTGGGTGCCAATAACCGTAGTTTCTATTCCATCTATATTCTTGGGGCTCTATCTCATTCAACATTTTACTACCATTTTTAGGTACGTGGAAGTACTTCACAGACGTGATTAATGTCTTGAATATATGTAAAGTCTTTTCACATAGGACTGTGAGGTCCAGAATTGTTCTGCTGGTTGTTGCAAGGTCTGTGGTTGTATCCAGGTTCCCGTGCTCATACAGCATGGGGCCAGGATTTTAAAAGGAAGCGGAAAACTGAAGACTAACAATCACCCTGCAACCTTCTTACGTGAAGAGGATTGAATTGATGCCCGGGACATCTCCGCTCCCATCTGCTTTCTATTCATGACTCTGGGCCCTAGGGAAACCCTCCCCAACTCCAACCTCTTGTTTTTGTCCATGGCTTAGCAACCTGCAGCTGCTTCTCTGCGTTCTCGACCTGGCTTCTCACCGTCACCCCCACCGACATCTCAATATTCAACCTCGGCCCGTTAACCCCATCCTGTCTCAGATTAACCCCCCAAGTTGTCTCAGCAAGGAGAACCTCAACTCCTCCACCATATTGTGGAAAGATTTGTAACATCACAGGCATTTTATTTTATTTTATTATTTTATTTTTTTTAAGATTTTATTTATTTATTTGAGACAGAGAGAATGAGAGACAGAGAGCATGAGAGGGAGGAGGGTCAGAGGGAGAAGCAGACTCCCTGCCGAGCAGGGACCCCGATGCGGGACTCGATCCAGGGACTCCAGGATCATGACCTGAGCAGAAGGCAGTCGCTTAACCAACTGAGCCACCCGGGTGCCCCACATCACAGGCATTTTAAAAGAGGTGGTAAGGCACCAGTTAAGCTTAAGATGAACTTAAACACAATCCCGCTACAAAGTGTTCATATAATTGAGATTATGGTCCTAAAATGAATACGGGATACAGCACCATTGCTAAAGGAGGTGTGGAAAACAGTTATACAGACAACTCTCTGGAAGGAATTGTCGGGAGAACTTTTTTTTTTTTTAATTTTTGTTCAGTTTTATTGGAATAGAACTGACATTGTATCTTTTTTAGGTGTACAACAAACCGATTTGATATAAGTATATATTGTAAAATGATTACCACGATAAGTTAACGTTCATCACCTCCGAATATTCATAATTATTTTCTTGGGATGAGAGCTTTTAAGATCTACTCTCTCAGCAACTTTTCAAATATAAAATACAGCATTGTTGACTATAGTCACCATGCTGTGCATTACATCCCCAGGACTAATTTATCTTTTAACTGGAGGTTTGTACATTTTGACCTTCTTCTCTCAACTCCCCACTACCACTCCTGCCTCTCTGAGGGGATTTTTCAGGGGGCGCGGGGTGGGAGATTGGACAAGGTGACCTTCCAAATGTGGGATTTGATGATGGCAATAAGGATGGGTGGGGAGAGTCCTAGTTACTCTCTGTCAGCCAGTTTTTAGTCACATGGGACAGACGGGGACCAAATCCCTGAACCATCATGAATACAAACTGAGGAGGAACAGCAACAATTTTAAGAAAGCCATGCGTGTGTCCTGCCCTCAAGGAGTGAATATTCTGGTCTGGAGGTAAGACCAACACTCGGCGAGCACCAGGAGCACAGGGAAGTTGGGGGGGTGCCCTCTTTACCTATATAGACACTTTTCTTCTTCTGACCCTTCTGATAACTCACTGTGCACCATGGCAGCATGGAGGCCTCTGTGGGCCTGGGAAACCAAGCCTCGTGACAGCAATGGCACCAAGGTGTATCTTGGAAGCCTATAGGACTCTCCAAGAGGTACAGGTTCCTGGTTGGTGTCGATCATTGCAGATGAGGGAAGCTTTGCAGTGATGGGAGTTCTAGTCGTTGCTTTATGTTTGCAGAGAACGTGTTAAGAGGTGGATGGACCTTTCCCCCTGGGTTTGTACTTCCATGATCAGGCGCTACTTTTAAGGTTACCTTCGTTATATCCAACCCCTCAGTCTTAGGAGGAAGTCGGTTGTATGGTCAGTGTATTAGGAGAAGAATCTTGGTCTTTGTGGCTCAGTCCTTTCTGGTTTCTCCTTCCACATCTGCCTGCAGGTAGGGTGGATCCATCCTGGTGCTCCACTGCCTACGGAACGGTCCAGCCCCGTCGGGGAGGACTGCTGAGCTCCCATCTGCTCGGGTATTGCAGAGACCGAGTTAGTAAACCTTTAGGCTACAGATCTCCAGTAACCCTCAGCAGCCAGCTTACTTGCAATAAAGCTGACATGCGGCTCTCTAACTGTTGACTGTGTCTTTCTATGGATTTCGAATTCCGAGGGAGAAAACGGGTATTATATATGAGCCCCCCTCCCAGTTCCCAAACAGCTTCAACAAGACCCTTTACCCTTCTTTATCCTAACCATCTCCCAATCCAACACACATGCACACACACACACACACACACAATTTCTCCCTCCTACTCTTAAGTTCCTACTGTCTGTTCTCTTCCTCTCAAGGTTCCTGGCACCTGACCCATCAAGCCAGACTAGCTGGCATGAAAGGACTCTTGGCTTCCTTCCACTGAGGGGACAGGTATCATTGATGAGGTGCCATGGATCATGCCCTTGTTCGGATAATGGGGGCATGTCTCTTCCACCACGTAAAATGTTCTGTGCAAGACCCCAGGCTCTCAAGAACCACCTCTTCTTTGTAGGGCCTGTCCTTGTTTCTATTCAAGATTTCTGGGGCCATTTGCCTCAACCTTGACACCAGGAGCCCTGCACTGCCCAGCAGTATCAGCTGGTCATTTAGAAAACAGCAGAACTTTCTGGCATGAAATGAACCAAGAAAACAAGACTGTCTCTGAAATCAGGTCAATGTCGGGTCAGATAAGCCGAGCCTGGAATTTTCAAGTATCTGCAGTAGCTGGTCCTGCAATCTTGTCTCTTGTGTGTACAAGGCTGGGGACACTGATGATTTTCTGACAGTTGCCAGAACCCGGAGCTCTGTTAAAGATAGGAAGTGAATGTGGAGTATTTTCCCCCATGATGGTGGTGAAGGGGAATTCATTCCCTGTTCATATGTGGTTCCTGATGCCGGTGATTGCACTCATTCAGCTGCCAGGGCCCAAGGGGCCCAGAAAGGGACTCTAACTTAGCTCTCCAGCACTGAGAATTGCTGAGAGCCTTCCTAATATATTCATTTAAGTTTAAATGGAAACTCATTTAAGGGATCACACAGACTTTCCAGGCGCACTTGTGCATGGGAGTGGGTAATGACATCCCTGGAGTTGTATAGTGCCCAGCCAGTGAGGCATGTGCAATGGTCCTGGGGTCGCTCAGGGAGCCAGGTGGCTAACAAGCATGTCCCTAGAGAGTGGCTTTATGGGGCGATTTTGTCATAGTCTGGCTTTGATCATCAATTTCAGGTGTTCGACCACCTCATCTGTGAGAGGAATGGAGTTCTTCTTGGAGAAAGACCCACCCTAGCTATGCTCACAGAGGCTGCTCTGATTAAAAATGACACCAACACCAGCCACTCAGAGTGGACAGCTGAGACAGGCATAGGGGACACTCACCCTATGATGTTCCTAGCTCCCTCTTTCTGATGGCCGTCTCTTTAGAGATGAAGAAAAAAACCGAAGTCCCTATTATTGCCGAGTGCTGCAGGGCTGGAAGCAGTCTCTCTTCAATGATTTTATACTTCTTGCTTTGATCCGCTGGGTGCAGGTTTCATGGTTTCACTCATAGAGCAGCAACCTGAATTCCAAATTTCTTTGGGTAAATTTGAGGGACCCAGTTTATTCCAGCCCCCAAATGTGGAGACGCTACCGAAGCTTGCCAGCATCCCTGCCTATTCCACTGCTCGCTGACACACGAACACACCAGGTCCTCTCCGCATTGCATGCACTTATGGATGTTATACCCTCCGGCTGACCCCTGCATTCTTGAAACCTCAGCTCAAATACCACCTCCCACAGGAAGCTTTTTCTGACTGTCCTCCCCCTTACGGATCTCTGGTCTTCCAAAACTCCATACTACTTCGAGATAATGAAACACAATGTAGCCCTTAATTGGATATTGGCTAGTCTTGATCACTGTCATTTCCTGTATGTTCTATTTCACCAACTAGGCTCTGAGTCACTTAAGACTAGAAAATGTATTTTGTATTTCTTTAGCCTCCCCATCGTGTCTAACGCACAGAGAACTTTTGGGAGTATGGAGTAAAAAGGTGAGTATTAAGTAATTCTTTGCATCTCCAGCTACCACCATATTTTCTATGCATCTCAAATCCCCTTCCTCCAGGAGACCTTTGGGTCTCACTGGGGCTCACGCTGATTTCTTCTGCCCCTTCAGGCCACCCATTATTGTCTGAGCTACACATTTTGTCACTCAGTTCCGTCTGAATGCATCCTTTGGCTTAAGGTTTGAGGTCCTGTCTGCGCAACCGCAGCAGGGTTTGGGTGGCACTGGGCGAGGCCTTGTATTAGGGTCTGACCCACGCGGGTCTCAGCCAGTGTTTGCTGTTGTGTTAAAGGTCCCTTCCCACCCCGGAAGGCCCCCCTCCACAGCCTCACCACCATTATCCACCAAGGTGACCTGGATGGGAGTCTGGAGCTGTCTAGTCGGAGGTGTCCCTGCAGGCAACATCTCACCCAAGCGCCCTCGGCCTCCACTTCCTCATCCATAAAATAGGGTAGTGGTGAGTCAGGCCACGCACCATACAGAATGACTGTGAGTCCTAAGTACCATCATGCACTGAAAATAGAAGGCATGTGGACTAGGAGCCAAGAGCAGGGTTCTTTAGAATCCGACTGCAGGACCTTGAGGAAGAGCCTTAATTCCCTACACTGCAATTTTCTATTTAATAGAGATTATCATGTGAACCTCGTGGGCTTCTTGCAGGGCTTATGCCAGATGAGATTAGGTGCTTATATGTTATTATTAGCAGTAGTAGTAATATGGATACATGGAAAGTACCCAATAACTGTTATCATCCACCATGCTAGGGGGTTTATGGGTTTCTCTCCGGGAATCAGGCTAAGTACTCTGATCCCCTTTGTCCACATCTGCCATCCACACAGCTTAAAGCAGGGCTTGCAGCCTCATCAAATCTCTCTACTGTGCCCAAGGGGGTCCCAGGAAAGTAGAGGCCGGAGCATCTCTAGCTGTGTTGTATCTCCATCCTTAATCCTACAGAGGACCTGCCATAAATTCTGACTCCAGGGTTGTACAGAACAATGTGTAGCACAATAAAATCTGCAAGGTTCTCCTGTTATCAGAAATTTTGACAATAGTTCTTTTCCCAAAGGACAGCACAGAGGATGCCTAGGCTAAGGGGGAAGAGCTCTCCAAGAGAAAATCACTCTACACCCCAAAACGCATTGGATGATCAGCATTTTCAGGAGCTTGGCTTAGCATTTTGAATCCTGAGGTCATGGACTGTTTTCACATGCAGGGTATTGGCCCACCTTGTTTGTGCAGAATGGTCCAGGTAGTTCTTCAGAGGGCAGCAACCTTCCACTCTCTGGTCCTGAACTGATGCTAGAAGGTTCTTCGATTTGTTAGTCCTTTATCACGTGCAGCCATCACTGGACTCCACAAATTAAGGCTCTGTGCTCAGAGCCCTGGCCAACTTGAGACCTTTAGTACATTTAACTTCTGAAATTCTCCCTTCGGTTTCTGTCACTTATGGTATATCACTTAATTATTATCTATACCTTTTGGGTAGTGATTTTAATGCAACTAAACAGGTGCCATAATTTACTCTTCCAAGGGGCCTGCTTTCCCGTAATGATGAAGAGATCCACTGTACTCTGGCTTAATCATACTAGCTTAAATTTGTGGGCTGCCTCCAGATGAGAGGAGAAGGGAGCATCGCTCTTGTTCATTTTACCGTAGCTCATTCTTGCCCATTTAATTATTCGATTTCAGAAAATCAGGACCGTTTAATTGTGTCAAGGGCACAGACAGAAAACTGTAAGGAGGCCATAATGACTTAGCAGGAAGAAGCAAGTCCAGATGTAACAAAGGATGATTCTAGAAGCTTCACTGTAGCTAAATTTCATGTGCTGCAAACCCAGAAGGAAGGACTAATGAAAAAAAGCAACCCCAACTTTATTAAAGCCACCACTGGCTGATAGAGGAAGAGAGGGATGAAGAGAAGTTAAATCCACTGTTAAGTCTAAAATGCATTTACATTTGCAATGAAATACGGTTATGCATAGAAGCACACACCTAGGTCCCCAGAGTCACAGAGTAACATTTGTTGCTTCAGGAGACTCCTGCCAACCAGTAAGACATCCTGTCCCAGAATCAGTCTTGGGAGGATCTGGGAGAGACTGGGTCGGGAGGTCTACATGGGGTCCCCATTCAGACACCAGAAGGTTCTGGGGCAGAATGTGGTTTGTAAACCACATTTTGAGAAACTCTGGAGTAGATGAGGCCAGAAGTTTTCAGCTGTATATAATACATACACAATCTCTAAACATTCAATGCTTTGTATATCTTAGACATTCATCGCCTTTGTGTACTCATGCAGTGAGTGACTATCCACCATCTGTCTCTCTGTTGTGTATATTGATTCCACAGGTGCCTCATTTATAATAGAACGACGGAATTTTCTAAGTTTCCAGGAAAATCAAATAAACACAAGGTATAGATATTTGAGTATTTTCTTTCCTCGCTTGGCCCAGCAGAAGAATTTAATTTATAAAGGACGACCAGAATCACAAACACAACTCCGCATCTCTGAGAACTCAACACCGAAGTGTCTGTGTGCTTGACTTCAAGGGCCATTTCAAACAAACTTGGGGATCTTGTCTTTGCTGTTCTGATGACTTCTCTTTCCTTTCAGCATCAGACCCGAGTTTTGACCTCCAAAGTCTGTGGAGGCCTCAGGCACCTGGAAGTTGGTACTGGGGTGTTCTTCCCTGCTTTACCTAATGGAGATGACTTTTTCTCCTTTGTTAATCATTCATCTTCAGGGATGGCAAGTGAGTTTCAACTCATGAATCCATTATGAGCATTTTGTAGGTCTGACCAAAGGAGTAGGTAGAGAAGGATTCTGAGGCTCTCTATGGGCTCTAAATGAGGGCGTGTGGTCTGGGTCCCTATGGGGTAAGATGGGGTCGCTTTGTACCATCTATTTCCAGTCCAATCCTGAGTTTTCTCTTTCAGAGACCTCTTTTTATCCATAATTTTAGAACTGGAAAGGAATTTAGAGATTTAATAGATAACCGTTAGAAGTTCAGTCTCCTGATTCCAAATTCCGTGTTCTTCCCAGTAACCCTGTTCACAAACATTATCCATACTAGTGTGGGTGGAACTGTTGGAGGCTGCAACATGTCATCCCCCTGGGTCCCACTCTTGCAGGTGGCCCACTCATACTTCTAGCAGTGGCCTTTTCTGTCCGATCCAGCCAAGCTTTGCTAACAGAAGTGATTTGATGTTGAGTATGAGAAAACAGTAATCCCAGACTAGGTTGTTGGGGGTTCTTGGGGGAGGGCACACCTTGACTACCCTGGGGTCCTTAATTCTGAATGGTATTTTCAAGTCTTTGGTAGCTTATCAGCGATGCCCTGCACTGTTTGGATTCCCCCACTTCTTTTTATTCCCCTCCCCAGGTTTACGGAAGTATGTATGACAAATAGAATTGTATATATTTGAGTTATATGTATGAATGTAATGATTTGATATACCTCTATATTGTGAAATGATCACCAATCAAGTTAACATATCTATCACCTCTTTTGTGTGTGTGTGTGGTATGATTGCTTAAGATTTACTCTCTTAGCAAATTTCAATGATATAATACGGTATTATAAACTATAGTCACCGTGCTGTACCTTAGGTCCTCAGGAGTTATTCATCTTGTAACTGCAAGTTTCTATCCTTTGACCAACATCTCCCCATTTCCCCCTGTTTACCCACCCCTGGCAACCACTATTCTGCTCTCTGGTTCTAAGAGTTTGACTTTATTAGTATTATTTTTTAGATTCCATGTATAAGAGATACCATGCAGTATGTGTCTTTTTCTGTTTGGCTTATTTCACTTAGCAGAATGTTCTCTAGTTTCATCCATGTTGTCACAAATGGCAGGATTTCCTTCTTTTTTAAGGCCAAATAATATTCATATACACACACACACACACACACACACACCACATTTTCTTTATCCAATCATCCATAGATAGATACTTGGTTTGTTTCAAAGCTTGGCTAATGTGAATAATGCTGCTATGATAATTAGACTGCAGATACAGCTTTAGAATATTGCTTTCACTATTCATTATTTCAACCCAGAAATGGGGTTGCTGGATCATATGGAAGTTTTATTTTTAATTTTTTGGAGAACCTCCATACTGTTTTCCATAGTGGCTGCACCAATTTACATTCCCATTAAGTCTTTAATCCATTTCAAGTTAATTTTTGTGAGTGATGTAAATTTAAGGACACCTTTGGTAGCTTATCAGAGATGCCCTGTTTTAGTTGGATTCTTCCACCTCCTAACCCATTATACAGATTTGTCAAATTTGCTGATTCTAAGGCTATATATGTTCATAAACCAACATACAACAACCTTTACCCCCTGTAAGATGTGTGCTTCTTCCTCCAATTGAGAGCAAACCCAAGGGAAGCAGTTGTCCCTAGAGCTCTTACTGTACACCATTAAGATTCATTAGTTTTACTTTGGTGGTGGTGGTGGTGGGAGGTAGAGGGAGAAGAGAGAGATTGAATAAAATGGAAGTGAATACTATTCATAACCAAAGTTTGACTTCTTTGATTTCAGACAGAATGATGTAGTAGTTGGAATCTAAGTGATAGGAATAGGGAGTAACATGAAAGACGAGGGAAGGGCAACTTGTTTTCAGTGGGTGAAGTTGAGAGAACCAATGAATTATTGGGTAGTAATTCTGTTCTCATAGCATCTCTGTTGCATTGTTTTATTATAAAGAAGAATCAATAAAAAGATGACACTCAAGGCTTTTAATTTAGTGAATCTCATCTAGGACCAAAAACACCTGACAATAGCCTGACTTTTTAAAATACAAACACTGTGCTCAGACTGATTAATTTTTATGTTATGAATATTTAAATAAGCTTATCCCAATGGAATCATTCTTACACAGAGCTAATGCACTTACATTTTTAATGAAATGAGTAGTCAACCATTAAAAATAAAATATTGATATGAATTGTTAGACTAATTGATTGGGGAAGAAAGTTATTGTGTAAGCAATCAGAGATTTAAGAAAAATGAATAGAAATCAAACGACCCAATTACTATCAGCCCTTGGCCTTAAGGAAGACTCTGTCCAATATAACTCTTTTCATTATGAACAATCACTTTTGAAAATGTCTATTGAAAATTATCATTGTAAATCAAGCCTCAGGTAGGAAATGAGTCAAAAAGTAAGATGATCTTCAGCAGAAGTACTTGACTGCTTCGGTCCTGCTACAAAATATAGGGGGTGGGGAATTGAAATGATTTTCTCTGTAATTCAAGCCCCAAACCAGCTTTTTCCTGGATTCTACATAAAATACAGCAGCTCAAACTGAAAATAAGTCTCCCCTGAATTTCAAGACATCTGTGCTCTTATCAAGAGATGAACAAATGTAATTTTTAACGGCACTTTAAAGACTACTGGTTTAAAGATCTTTTGAATTTTTTTTTTTAAGTGGAAGAATTATAGTCTAAAGCGAACCCTGCCATTCCTTCTTCTAAGTATGATTTTCTATGTTTGATTGCCTTAAAATGAGCCATACTTTCCTTCAGTTAAAGTTCAGGCTTGACTAATGAAGACGGCTCAGTTCTCAAGTTCTTTCTAGCAGCTGAATCTATGAATGAAGAGCACAGATTTCTCTGCCACCCCACATTTTTTGCTGACCAATGAATTCTTAACTCCTGTTCAGTTAAGAGTGAGTTGATAAACAGAAAAGGCAATAAGAGCTATAAGCCATTCAAGAGAAGATTGAATTCAGATTTCCTGCTGAATACCTCTCACATGGCAGTTGGATGAGGAAGGTGTGCATTGATTTGACCAAACAGGGGGTCCTGCCTTGTATTAGTAGCACGGTAGGTGCCGGAGGCTTGAAGAACAATAGCAAAGAATGGAGAAAGTGAACTGTTGGCATTTTGTGGGCAGGAACAGAGATCCTAGAGGAGTGAGAGCATTGGGATATTGGAAAGAAAATGGTTGAAGTGATGCCATGGGGTGAGGGGTGGAGTGCAGGGGTGAGGGGATGTGAGAAGAGCCAGGGATGGGGGAAGCAAAGGCAGGGGACCAAGTGAGGCAGAGAAGATGGAGACTTTGACAATTAGTGTCATTGAGTGCCCTGCTTCTCATGAATACCAGTCTCCTGCAGGTCTTATGAAAATGCAGATTCTGTGTTGGTAGGTCTGGTACAGGCCTGCATCTGCATTTCCACTAAGTTTCCAGAAGATGCTGGTGCTGCTGGTCCAGATCACACTTGAATCACGAGATTAGAGGATCCCAATATCATCTGTTGGAACATGAAGAATGTTTATACTCAAGAATGAAATATTTATTAAGTGCCTGTTGTTTGCCTAGCAATCTGCTAAGTACTCCAAAGAGTTGAGAAGAAGATGAGAAACCCCCTCGGGCAGGAACCTAGAATCTTACAGAGGAGATAAGACATGCAAACACAAAGCCACTGAAGGAAAACAGAGGAGACTATGTATTAGAAAGCCTCCATGTGGCCGGAAGGCGTCAGGAGGAGGGAGACCTGTCTAAGCATGGTGGAGCTTAGGCAGAAATGAGAAGGAATAACCTTACACTGAAATAAACCCACATCAGAAGAGTCTGGAATGCAGGTGCAAAGAACCACAGAGACCTCTGTGGGGCCTTAATACACCTTACCTTCTTAATACTAATACTTAATACTTAATAGAATGAGCATCTCTGGGGTTGAAAAGGCTATGTGTTGTAGCTGCATCTGAATTCAGCTGAAAGGCAGGTGTGTCTTGAGAGTCTCCAGGGCACCCCACAAATTACTGAATGCAGTATTGGCCATTCAGTTAAATGACTCATTGTCAGAGCACTTAAGGAACCACAGAACAGCTACCGTGCATATCTAATATACCCTGCCAGAGGCATTGGGGTTCCAAAGATGAAAAAAAAATGGATTCCCATTGTAACAGTGGGAGAAAAATATAAATAACGATTGTGGCATGGCGATGTGTTTAAGATTTGTTTCTTACTTGCATTTGCTCAAAAAAAAAAAAATAGAAATAATATTTTCCTTCTAACTCTCTTCTTAGAAGAACAACCAGGGACAACTGGGTAGCTCAGGCAGTTAAGCATCTGACTCCTGATTTTGGCTCAGGTCATGATCTCGGGGTGGTGAGATTGAACCCTGTATCAGGCTCTGTGCTGATGGAGGAGCCTTCTTAAGATTTTCTCTCTCCCTCTCCCCTTCCCCTCCCCCACTCACTTGCATGTGCCTACTTGCTCTCTCTCGCTCTCTAACAAAAGCAGAAGAAGAAGAGGAAGAAGAATAAGCAGAAGAAGAAGAGGAAGAAGAAGAAGAAGAAGCATGTGTTTGTGTTAAGTTTGACTCTCTGGATTTCTGAGGCCTTGCAGAAGTAAACCTTGCCTAGCTTTGGCAGACTTGACCCACCCTAGGTTATGCTGGAGTTTCCAGAGGAGGGGGACCTCCTGTATCCACATGTCCTGGAGCTTATCATTATGTAACATGATGATAAACATGGGTGTCTTGGTTACCCAGCCAGGGCCGGGAACAATATGTCTGGGAAGAAGAAGTCTTCGTCCAAGAAGGACCATCATTTGGGCTGGGCCTTGAAGGATGAGGAGGAAGCTGCCAGATGGCCTAGGGGGAAGGTCTTCTGGAAGAAGGCAGTGGCTCCAGCAGAGCCGGGGTGAAGTCCCCGTGTCGGGGAGAATGCCATACTAGGGGATTTAGTGCAACCCAAGGCCCCCGGGGGCTGTGGTAGGGGGTGAGCATGGAAAGGTAGACTGAGACCAAGTTAAGAGAGATCCTGAACATAAGACAGAAGAGTTCAGGACTTGTCCTTCTTAGACAGTGGTGTCTACTCAGGACTTTTCCCTCTTGCTTGGATGAAATATGATTGGATGCACATAATGCTGGCAGTTGGATTTGGACCATGGTTAGGAAGACAATGATCTCTTTGCCTCAGCTTCCATTAGACATCTTTGTTGTCACTCAGTTAGTTCCTGAATCATGTGGCGATGAAAGAGTAAACTGGGGCAAGCAGACCACAGGTGATTTGTGGTGTCGTTACTAACATGCTGTGTGGTTTTTGTCAATGGGCAAAGTCCCTGAACCTGTTTTCCCCATTGCGCTGGAAGCAATGATCATTTTGACACAGCAAACTGGCAGTTCTCACATTTCCTGTGTGCTTCCTGTTTAGAGGTCCCATGCATTATCTACCCAATCCTCCAACGGTCACAGGGAATAGGGTCTGTTATCAGTCCTTCTGCCGTTAATGCTCAACGTATTTAAGTCCTTGACCTAAAGACACACACGGCTAATAATTAGCAAAGCTTCAATTCATACTCTTCCCCTATACACCATTCTGCAACATCCCACACCCCCAAGTTGGCCATTTGTAATAATTGTCATTTTGGAGGAAATCTCAAACTCAAAATTGTTTCAGAGTAGCTTTAAGACAGGACCTCACGATCCTCATGGTATGAAAAAATGCGGGATCATGCTGGCCTGCAAACAACGAATAAATCACTTGGTTCACTCTTCTCTCGTTACATGGGAGGAGCCTGGAAAGCACCCAAAGTCACACAGCTTGGCCTAGGAAGAGCTGGTCCTATTATTTTTTAATGTGGCTCAAGTGCAGGGTATCGAATACGGATGCTGGTAAATACAGTTTCGGATTTTTTGCACTCACTCATTTTCTATTCCCTACAGTCGAGAGCCATTGTCTTGACTTTTTTAGGATCCCCCATTTCACAATGACATTGAAGGTAAGTATCCTGGGGACTTGGAGAGACCTTGGGTCAGATAGGAATTCTCGAAGCTGATTGACAGTTGCTGACGAAGATCTGGGTTCTTTGATGTTTTCTTGGAGGAGGTTTAGGCCAGTACTGCTTCAGGAAAAGTGAAAGTTTTCTCATGACTAAAATGGAGATGATATTCTTTACGAGAAAAAATGGTGATGTTAAGTCATAAAATGCGTTTGAAAAATTAAGACCAAAGCAGCATCTAGAGTCTTAAAACTATTTATACTTTTTAATTTAATAACTCATTTCTAAGGATGCATTTTAAGGAAATAATTTGAAATTTTCAGAGATATATGAACATGGATGTTCATCTTAGCATTACTTATAAAAATTAAAAAAAAACAAACAAAAAGAATAAAACCACAAATGACCTCAACCGGTCAACTTCAGGACAATGTCCACAACAGAGAATATTATGAAGCCATTAAAATATTATTTAGATATGGCTTCAATGACATGAGGAAATGCCCATTATGCAATCTTAAGTGGGGGAAAAAGGTTGAAATAATAACAAATAGCATGATCTCAACAATGTAAAAAACTGCATAGAAAGTGGAGAATACATCAAAATATGAATAGTTTCTCATGGGAGGGGTAGAATTATGAGATTAAGAATGATTTTACCCTTTTCCCTAAACTTATCAGAGTTTTCCAAATTTCATATGAGAATGAATTCCTTTTGTAATTAAACAATCTTTTTGAAAAAGCATAGACTGTCTTGTGTAAATAACAAAGAGGATCTCTCACAAGACACCTGTTTTATTTTCCATTTAAGGCTGTTATCCTATTTCATGAAGCTGTGTATTTTGACTCAGAATGGACAAGGTAGTTTCAGCAATACTGGAAATTGGCTATGAAGGCCATTTCCAGAGTTGTGGCTCACAAAAGGAGACCTGTCTTCCAAGGTAGAAGACCTGGGGTCTGGTTCAAGTCCAGGTTCATGGGTCTGAGGAAATAGCTTGCCAATACCACAGGACAGGAGAGCGCGGCAGGCGAAGGGCAGGTAGGTTGCCTTAAGATTGAAGTGATTCTCACTTGAGCAATAAAAGACCTTCAAAGAACCCTAGTGTTTGCTCTAAGAGGAATCTCAGAGGTGAACCAGTCAGCCCCCTCATTCCCTCCAGGCTCGTTACTGTGATGTAATTGACATACAACATTGTGTACATTTAAAGTGCGTAACACTTGATACATTTATTTATTTATTTATTTTTAAAGATTTTTATTTATTTATTTGAGAGAGAGAGAGAATGAGAGAGAGCACATGAGAGGGGGGAAGGTCAGAGGGAGAAGCAGACCCCCCGCCGAGCAGGGAGCCCGATGCGGGACTCGATCCCGGGACCCTGAGATCATGACCTGAACCAAAGGCAGACGCTTAACCGGCTGAGCTACCCAGGCACCCTGTGGATTTGCTTTTTATTTTATTTTTCTAAATAAAAGTTTTAATACATTTTTAAAAAAGATTTTATTTATTTATTTGAGAGAGAATGAGAGAGAGCACATGAGAGGGGGGAGGGTCAGAGGGAGAAGCAGACTCCCCGCCGAGCAGGGAGCCCGATGCGGGACTCGATCCCGGGACTCCAGGATCATGACCTGAGCCGAAGGCAGTCACCCAACCGACTGAGCCACCCAGGCGCCCAACACTTGATACATTTAATACTGCAAAATGATTACCAGTTACCATGGCGTCAGCTAACACCGCCTTCCCATCAAGCCCTGCATATTACAGGAACTCAGAAAACTGAGTCCAAGGAGATTGAATGACACTTAAGATCACACATCGAGTGACGAAGACTCCCAGCTCCTAGTCCTGCTTGTTTCCACTACCTGAAGCTGCCTCCCTAGCTTTGAAATAAATGTCTGAGTGCTTTAAATAGGCATCTGCGGTTTATTATTAAAATGGAAACTGTGAGTCGCCACTGTTCCTCTACGTGATCCCAACAACAAGCCTAGGATGCCAAACACGGCCAGTGCCAGTCGAAAGCACACCCCTGCCACTCTTGGCCAATTTAGTTCTGAAATGGTTAGATTCCCAATGCCCCCTACCAGAATGGCAGCATGTTCAGGCTCTGTGAGGGTAATCTGCATTTCTGGGATTCATGAAGGTGAAAGGGGGAATAGCGTCCAGAAAACGTGCCATTTTCAGAAACTTGGCTCAGTGCCCTGGTATAATGGGAATGCTCCTAGCCCACTTTGTGGAAATTGCTTGACTCTGTCCCGGGGGTCGAAAGAGACCACAGGGAGGTGGCTGCCTCTGGAAATAGAACAATGAGAAATTGAGACCTATGATGATAGCAAGGAGCCCCAATAAACAGAACAAATCTCAGATAAAGGCAGGCAATCCTATTAGGATAGAAATGTTGAGTGTGGCAGAGGGGAAAATGGGCTGGGGATAGAATCTAGCTGAAGTCAAAGGAAGTCCCCTCTGATTGGTGCCAGAGAGGATCCCCCTATCTCCTTTGAGGGACGCGAGGGTGCCTTTAGCTTTCCAAGCTTTCAGACCCGGGACTGGTGGTCTCAACATCAGACTCTTGCACTTTCTGCTCTGAACCTTGTCCTGCCCTGTCTTATTCCTGCAGGTGTCTACTTTATTCTAGTTCTTTTAGTACCTGGGATCCCAAAGCAACGGTGTCAATGCCTAGAAGCGATATCATGTTGGTGGAAACAGCAACACAGGTGTGCCAATGGTGACCAAAAGGACAATCAGGGAGTGGGGGGTCGGGGGGGCACTCTCTTCCAAGTTTCGAGGTACAGTAACCTGAAGGTGATAATAGAGACCATCAATATATTCAGTTACCCCAGGGAAAATTTGCTAGTAACCTTTATGTTCCGTCTGAGGAATGGAAAGGAACAGAGACACTCAGGATTGCAATGATACTAAAGAGTACTTGCAATAACACTCAACACTCGGGGATTTGAAGAATCCATTAAAATAAAAAATATTAATCCAGTATTTATTACATGGCACACGTTATAGGGGCTACATGCTGGGTGACTCAGCATTATGTAAATAAAGGTAGCATTTCTGCCCTCAGGGGCATTCAATCAAAGGAAAGACAGTAGAAAATTATCTGTAAGCGTGATGGGTACCACAATGGGGAAGTAACAACCCACTCTGAGTTCATATAATAATATATGCATATTTGGGGGAGGGATCCAGATTAAATGAGATCCAATGCAGAAAGTACTTAGCATGATCTCTGGGACACACTAGTGCTCAATAAATTGTAGCTGTTATTTTTGTTATTAGTGACACCATGTTTCAAGGGCCAACTTCCTTTTTGGACTTTTGAGCTGGGAAGGAAAGCCTATGATCTACATGCCATTCATTTGTTCATTTAACAAACTTTAAAAATTTTTTAAAAGATTTATTTATTTGAGAGAGAGAGAGAGACAGAGATCAAGCATGTACGTCCATGTGTGTAAGTGGGGGGAGGGGCAGAGGGAGAGAATCTCTAGCAGACTCCATGCTGAGCGTGGACCCCAGCTTGGGGCTGGAACCCCTGACTCATGAGATCATGACCTGAGCCAAAATCATGAGTCAGTCATTTAACAACCGAGCCACCCAGGCACCCCCTTTTGACATACTTCTTAAAAGCTTATAAGTAAAGTGCTATATTCAGTGACAGAAAGACAAAAATAGATGAGAATCTTTACCCTCAAGGGGCTCAGATTCTAATAGGGAAGAAAGACAAAAACAAAGAATTACGGAATGGTGCAATAAGAAATACAGTATGTACCGCGAAGACCAGTGAGCTCAATTCTGCCTCCCAGGGTCCAAGAAACCTACCCTGAATAAGGTAAGGGAGTTGGATCTAGAAGAATAAGGAGTTGTTCTCCAGGAACACTTGCTCTATAACCAGTTCTTTCCTGGGTGCAGGAAGCTTGGCAAGATGACTTTTAATTTTGTGTTTCTATTTCCATATTTGATCTCTCCATTCAATCACCTAATGCATTGCAAAAAAAAAAAAAAATGTTGGAAAGGTTTAATTGCCAGGCTGCAGCTATGGAATTTTTGGCCACAAGAACAAATTTAGAACAGACACATTTCTTATAGAGGAATTCACTTCCAAAATAACCAGAAGATGGTCCATCTCCACAAGGACCATGACTCAGAAAAAGGGAGATTCAATCAAAGTCTCAAAGAACACTCCAATCATCTGTGCATCCAAGGTGAGAAACTTCTGTCTCCCAATCCCTGGGACAGTCTTAACCACCAAATGGTGAGAGTGAGGCCATTATCCAAGCTGTCGTCCCCAGGAGAGGCCTGTCTTCTCTGCACTTCCCTTCCCTGGGCACAGAGCCTCAGCCATCCTGAGGGCAGTTGGTCTAAAGTGTCCCACAAGGGGGTGGAGGAGAAAAGAATGAACACAAGGGAAGTTCCAAAGTCCTCCTCAGAAAGCGGATGTGATGGCTTTGTTCCTTTAAGCCTGTCTGTGGCTGAGAGACTGAGGCCCTCCCCACTCTGCAGCCTCTTCTCTGCCAAGAACTTGGGCCAAGTCAGAAGCAAAGCCCAGACTCGGCGAGTTGACTGATGGCCCAGAGAAGCACAAGCCCTCTGATGCCTTCACATGGGTGCCTGCGTGGGCCCCTCATGTAAAGAAGGGCAGTAACTGAGTCTGCCAAGCCCACGCCCATGGAGAGTTCTCTTGTCTCTGACCTTGTGGGTCACCCCATACAGCAGAAAGCAAACTAATTTCCTGCTACCCTAGCTGGTGCAGCAATCAGCTGGAGAAGAACCAAACTTGTCTCTTTCCCAGCTCATGTCCGAAACAAGTGAGCAAACACAGTTCCAGCGAAATAGGGAAAAAAAGGAACAACCTTGTTCCTAAAGGGAAGGATGGTTAAGAATAGCTATTCCTTGAGCATTTCACTCTCAGGATTCTCTAATCATGACCAAGTCTGTCCCGAAGCCCCCTCCCTTCCACCCCAGGACCCCTGTATTCCGAGAAGACCCACTCATCAGTAAAAAGAGACTTGATGGGTATTTATTTAACTCATTATTTAACTCATAAGAATACTCGGCAGCCTGATCTGAAGCTTCAGGAACCAATCAATCTGATAGTTCATATGCTCACTCTGACCCAGAAAAAGAAGAACCCAGAAAAATCTGTTCTAGAAAGCCTTCTCTGCAAAAGGACATGGAATGTTTGGGAGAATGTCTCCACCCTAAGATGCTCCAAAAGCCAGAAGCAATTAAAGTAGAGAAGGAGGGGACAACCCTGGGGAAACATCGTATACCCAGACTCCTTCTTCTCCAAGTAAAGCCTTGGATGGTGGCTGTAACACGGAAACTGAAGGGCATTCCTCTTTATTTGTTCCTACCTTTAGCTTAATGGCTCCCAAGGAGTGAAGACTCAGAGATAAAAGTCTGCCTCCAGAAATTCCACACAGAGCCAGAAAAGCTGGAAGATCTAGGAAAGACTTTCATCAGAATATTAACAGTGATGGGGCGCCTGGGTGGCTCAGTTGGTTAAGCGACTGCCTTCGGCTCAGGTCATGATCCTGGAGTCCCGGGATCGAGTCCCGCATCGGGCTCCCTGCTCAGCGGGGAGTCTGCTTCTCCCTCTGACCCTCCTCCCTCTCATGCTCTCTGTCTCTCATTCTCTCTCTCTCAAATAAAAAAAAAAAAAAAAAAGAATATTAACAGTGGTTATCTCCATGTTGCAAGATTTTATGGATTTTTCCCTTTCTTTTTATATTTTTCTTGATTGTTTGAAATTTCTCTATATAACAGAAGTGAACTGTGTTATAATCAGGAACAAAATAAAATACATACGACCATGTCTTATGTCTCTTTTCAGAGACCTCAGTAAAATAAAAACGAAGGAATAAATTCAAAACAGTCAAGGCAGTTGTAGGAGAGATCCCAACATATTTTCAGTAGAGGTAGAAACATTGATGGATAATTGGATCAATGAGGCCATATTCCAGAATGGTGGCGAGGGTGGAGAGGTGGGGTTGCTGAAATCACTGAAATTGTCTGCAGATGAACTGGCCAGTTGGTGGCGCCCCACACGGCCCCCGCCCCCATCCCAGTTTGGAATCTGGGCCACCAAACTCCAGGCAAAAATCAGAACTCCCTTCTCTACAGAGGTCGAATGTTCTTTCTGAGAATTAGGCTTCTAGTTCTCTGTGTAACTACCCCCTGCTTTTGACATTCGAGAACTTCCTAGCCAGAATCCTCTTTCTGCTCACACCAAAAGGAAGCCTACCCATCAACCAGCCCCACCAAATGGGACCCCAATGGATGTAATGAAGGAAATCCATTTAACTTGAAGGCACAGCTTCATGATATTGGGCCCATAGTATATTATCAGCTTGGGGTCTGCCTCAGTATTTAGGGAAAGAATGGATTAATGTATTAATAATTTCAGTTTATAGTAACATAAAGTTTATTGGTTTTTAACCCTGAAAATCAGCCTCACAGAGCACAGAAGACTTAAATATGTTTATAAAAAATGTGGTATGATCAACCTTGATAGTGGTTGATCAAAATTAGTGAAACAAATTAGTGAAACAAAATTAGTGAAACAAAAATAGTGAAACAAATTCCAAATGTCAGAAAATGAGAAGGTTATGGGGAGAAGAAGGGTGGAGCACTCATATCTCAATCTAATTTAGCTAGGAATTGAGAGGCATTTTCCATGTAAATTGGTACAGCTATTATGGAAAATAGTATGGAGGTTCCTCAAAAAATACAATTGAATATTGAATACTAATATTGACTATCATTCAACCATTAAAAAAAGAAAGGTATTCTGCCATGTAGGACAACATGGGTGAAACTTGAGAGCATTCTGTTAAATAAGTCAGAGAAAGACAAATACTACATAGTAGCATTTACATGTAGAATTTAAAAAAAAATCCACATTCTTAGAAATAGGGAGTAGAAAGGGAAATGGTGGTTGCTAGAGTTTGGTGAGTCAGGGAAATGACTAGATGTTGGTCCAAGGATACAAACTTTCAATTATAAGATGAATAAGTTCTGGGGATCTAACATATAGCATGGTGATTGAAAATTGCTAAGAGAGTAAGTAGATCTTAAATGTTCTCCCCACAGAGAACAAGTAACTATATGAAGTGAAGATGGACATGTTAACTAAGATTATTGTGGTAATCATTTCATACTATACATGTATACCAAATCATCATGTTGCACACCTTAAATTTACATAGTTATATGTCTATTATATCCCAATAAAGCTGGGAAAAAAGAGGTACTGTCTAAAGTTGATAGATTATAAAAAACATATGTTTACATTATTACTCAAAGGTACAAAGGAAATGAATAGTAGAACAAAAATAATCATCCAAAACTGGGGAGAGGAGAAGAGGATAGGATAAAGTGCATTAAATCCTTCAAGTGATTAGACAGTGTCTTCAGTTAATAAATCAGGAAGTAGTATGTAAATTTAGAGTCAGATTGGTAACCACCAGAATTAAGAGCAGAAAGCATTCACTTCCGGAAACTAGGGTAAGCACTGAGAAGGCTAGGTGGCCAATTGTAGCTTCTCGTTGTAAGACCTTCTTTTGGTTTCTCTTTCTTTCTTTCTTTCTTTCTTTCTTTCTTTCTTTCTTTCTTTCT